>NC_053041.3:400846795-401149825 GCF_002575655.3 Aegilops tauschii subsp. strangulata
TGAGGAATTTGATTGCAAGATACAGAAGAACTCCCCCTGAAGATGTGCATATTTGAGGAATTTGCTTTGGATAGCAAATGCACATTGTAGAGTAAAATCATGGAGATCTCCCCCTATATCTTGTAATTCATACACACATTTAACATATGATATGAAGAATTTGAAATGCAAGATGAAATATGGTGTCTGACAAAATTCAGCATGCGTGCATTAAGGTACTTGAGGAGATAAGCATGCAGAAAGCAGTTCAAAAGTATCACACCACCATAGGACTTAAGTTTACAACTCATCAAAGCAAATACCTCAAAAGAGCAAGAGTTGTAACTTAACAAAAAACACCCATATATAAGAGACCTGCTTGAAGACTAACTCAAATTTCTTCCCCTTTGTCATCGAATGACCAAAAGGGACGAAAAGTGAGGACTAACGCCCCTGAAGAATATCATCATGATGTCAATGGACGAGCGCCAGCGTTGTTGGGGTCGTCCGTTGAAGTAGGGCCTGACGCAGTGTCGTTCAAGTCTTCAGCTTCATCCGTCTCATGCGATGAAGAATATGAACTTGTGACAAGCTGAGGAACTTTGACCTTCTTGAATTTCTTCGAAGGAGGATGAGACCAGTCAAAGTCCTGTTGGAAGCCCATCTGCTTAAGATCGTCCTCACCGTACAAGTGGGACATAATTTGCCAAGTGCGGTCGAAGACTTCATGCAGGTAGTAGTGGTTCTTCTTCACCGTGTTTTGTGTGACTATCATGTTCTAAAGAATTGAGCCAAATTGACGCTTGACCCACTTGTGATTGCGATCGACCTTTTGATGAAGACTTGGGAGAAGCTCATGATCAGTCATCACTCGTGGAGCAGTGGCTTGAGGAATAGGCTTTGAAGCTTTTGCGGCAGAGTCTTGGGTTGCAGAGTCATCATTGGTGGAATAAGATGCAGCTTTGCAAATCTGACCATCCAAGGGACGAGTGCCTTCATTAATAACAGCAGCTTTGCCTTTCTCATTAGCTGGGGAAATAGTCCTTTTGAGGACTTCAATTGGGGGCAAATAGCTGAGATGATTCTGACAATCCGCCTCATAATGATTTGAAGACCTTGATCTGATGAATTTTATGATCCAGGGAGCATAAGGCTTCAACTCAAAGGTGACAAAGCAGCATTAGCCAAAGTCCTCATGAAGAAATCATGGTAGCTAATGGGAATGCCATGTATGATATTGAACAGCAGATTCTTCATGATGCAAACAACCTCTTCTTCTTCAGAGTTGTGGCCCTTGATTGGACTGAGGGTTTTGGTCAGAATGCGGTATATTGTCCTTGGCACATAGAGCAATTCCTTCACAAGGAAAGTGGTTCTTGGAGCTTGGCCTACCTTCAAAGGCTTCATCAGCACTTACATCAGATGATTTGAAAGGTCAGGTTCCTCATATATGAGTCTTGCACCTTCAGCAGGAGGACTGACTGGTACGACATGAAGTAATTCAGAGGCTGGAGCTTTGTAGTGCGTGTTCTCAGTCATCCAATCAAGCACCCATGAATTTGCATCATCCACATTTCCAGTGAGGTGTAGTGTAGCATAGAATTGAAGAATTAACTCCTCATTCCAGTCGCAGATGTTAGCACAGAAGTTCAAGAGCCCAGCATCATGAAGAACATTCAAGACAGGTTGGAAGCACGGGAGAGACTCCATATCCACATGAGGAATTTGACGGTGCTCAAAGACCTTGTCCTTATGAAATAAGAGTGAAGAATAGAAGTTCATCTGACTGGCTATCCAGAACCGCTTGCGACAAAGTCTTGCTGAGTCATATGGGTTGAACTCAGTGAAGAAATGGTCCTCTGCGAAGAAATCACCAGCCTTGAATTTTTGCTTTGTGTGAGGACTTAGTGGCTTGGGCTGAAGATTAACAGTTGAAGGCTTCACAGCCTCTTGGAGCACAACTTCTGGAGCCACAGACTGAGGAATTTTAGTGGCTGTGTGAGTAGCAGCAGTCTGGGTCTCCACTTCTTCAGCTGGAACTTCTTTAGGAATGGAAAGAAGTGAAGTTTGACATCCTTCAGATCCTGTTTGAATTTCTTCAGTTTGGACGGGGGATGGAGGAATTTGATGCATAGGAGTGGTCAATGGCGAATAGGGATGAAGTCTTTTCCAATAGTCATCATTCAAAACTGGTGTGGTGGAACCAATGTCCACATCCTCGTCTTCTTCCAATTCCTCAACGCCTGCCTCTTCAGCTGTGAACTGAGGCGTGGGCGATGATACCAGAGGTGCTGAAGGGGTATCTTCCAGTTCAATTTCTTCATCCAACTGCTCTGAAGAAGCAGCAGAAGGATTCTTTCATCAATGTCATCTAGAATGACATATTCCTCACCGAAAGGAACAATTTCCTTTGATGGCACAATAGAAATGGGAACAACATCAATAGGGTCTGTGAAGGAGCTCATCAAAGTCTTCACTTTCTTGGGAGCTGAAGACTCTACAGTTGCTGATGCTTTCCTTTTCTTCACAGCTACCTTCTCTGCAGCTTTGGTTTTCTTCACTTCTGATGCAGAAGGAAGGTTGATATTCTTCATCTGTGATGACTTTGCAGGAGGAGCAGATGAAGTTGATGCAGTTTCTTCAGGCACAACTGATGCAGTTGCCCTGGCATGTTCAGTTTCTTCAGGCGCAGCAGCAGAATCTTCAGCTGGCCTGGGTTGTTCTTCAGGCGCAACATTGGAGGTTGCCCTGTCAGTTTCTTCAGAAGCTGGAATTTCTTCAACAGCCCTAGTACTTTCAATGTCTTCAACAGCCTGATTTTCATCAGCTGTGCTAGCATTTTCTTCAGTAGGCTGAGCAGATGCTTCAGCCTGAGGAATTTCATGTTGCGATGAAGTTGCAACATTAGGTTTTAGCCCCTTGGCCAGTTTGACAAACCGGACTTTTGCACCAAGCCAATCTGCACGATAAGTGTCAAATTCATCACTGAGAGCTTTGGTCTCCTTTTGCATATTCACTAGTTCTTCAGGAGTCATATTCAAAACATTTTTCTTCAAAAAGCGCTCCTTTTTGTATTGAGCTTTCTTGATCTGCCTGGCCTTCTGAAACTTTCATTTTTCTTTGCCTACGAAGGCATTGAGCATGTGACTTTGACCAGGAGTGAGGTTCAAGTCAGGAAGTGGAGTGTTGGGATCATCATGCCACAGATCAATAAAGTCTAGGATCTTCCTTGGATCCAACATGAGAGTCACAATGCTGCCTTTGGCTCTAGCGGCCCTGTCTTGCCTGTCCCTGATGATTTCAGCAAGTTCTTCATCATCATCAGACAGAACTTGAAAAGCAACTTGCTTCTTATGAGGACTTGGCCTCGAGCCACGTCTAGCAGTGGCCTTTTTCTTCAACAGAGTTGGACATGTTGAGGACTGTGGTGGAGCTGAGGAACTTGCAAATGCTTCGGATGCAATAGACAATCCTGTAGCCCGTTGGCACGTGGCAAGATGTACAGGTGTTGAGGACTTTGCAGCAGCAGTTGAGGATTTCGTGGCAACAGAGGGAATTGGAGCTTTCCTTGAAGAGGTTGCCTGAGTAATTTGCCATGAGGACTTTGAAGAACTTGGCCGTGAGGGCATAGCTGTTGATGAGCCAATGGAGGTCTTGGGAATGGAGGGTGTACAGTGATACGTCTCCAACGTATCTACTTTTCCTAACGCTTTTCCTCTTGTTTTGGACTCTAATTTGCATGATTTGAATGAAACTAACCCGAGACTGACGCTGTTTTTAGCAGAACTACCATGGTGTTGTTTTTGTGCAGAAATAAAAGTTCTCAGAATGGAACGAAACTTTGCGAGTATTTTTTATACAATAAATAAGAATTTCTAGAGCCAAGATCCACCAGAGGGGGCACCTGGGTGGGCACAACCCACCAGGGCGCCCCCTCCTGGCGCGCCCAGGTGGGTTGTCCCCACCTGGTGGCCCTGCAGACCCTGAAACCGACGCTATAAAATCCTATTTTCCAGAAAAAATCAGGGAGAAAGAATTATCACGATCCACGAGACAGAGCCGCCATCACCTCCTATTCTTCATCGGGAGGCCCGATCTGGAGTCCGTTTGGGGCTCCGAAGAGGGGGATCTTCGTTCTTCGTCATCACCAACCCTTCTCCATTGCCAATTCCATGAAGCTCCCCACCGGGAGTGAGTAATTCCTTCGTAGGCTCGCTGGTCGGGTGAGGAGTTGGATGAGATTCATCATGTAATCGAGTTAGTTTTGTTAGGGCCTGATCCCTAGTATCCACTATGTTCTAAGGTTGATGTTGCTATGACTTTGCCATTCTTAATGCTTGTCACTTTGGGCCCGGGTGCCATGAATTCAGATCTGAACCGTTTATGTTATCACCATTATATCCATGTTCTAGATCCGATCTTGCAAGTTATAGTCACCTACTACGTGTTATGATCCGGCAACCCCGGAGTGACAATAGTCGGGACCACTCCCGGTGATCATCGTAGTTTGACGAGTTCATGTATTTACCGTGTGTTAATGCTTTGTTCTGGTTCTCTATTAAAAGGAGGCCTTAATAGTTTCCAATAGGACCCCGCTGCCACGAGAGGGTAGGAAAAACGATGTCATGCAAGTTCTTTCCATAAGCACGTATGACTATTTACGGAATACATGCCTACATTATATAGATGAACTGGACCTAGTGCCATATCGCCCTAGGTTATAACTGTCTCATGATGAATATCATCCAAAATGTCACCGATCCAACGCCTACGAATTTATCCTATATTGATCTTGCTAAGTTACTACTGCTGCTGTTACTGTTGCACTTGCTACAAAATTACTGCTATCATTGTTACTGTTACCATTGCTGCTGCTACTATTATCAAACTATCATACTACTTTGCTACTAATCACTTTGCTGCAGATAATTAATCTCCAGGTGTGGTTGAATTGACAACTCAACTCCTAATACGTTCAAATATTCTTTGGCTCCCCTTGTATCGAATCTATAAATTTGGGTTGAATACTCTACCCTCGAAAACTGTTGCGATCCCCTATACTTGTGGGTATCAAGACCTTTTTCGGGCGCCGTTGCCGGGGAGCATAGCTATATCTATTGAGTCACTTGGGATTATTATCAATTTATCACTATGAAGAATCTGAAGGATGCTAAGACTAAGATTTATCCCTCTAAGACGAGGGGAGGTAAGGAACTGCCATCCAGTTCTGCTTTAGATTCACCTTCTGTTATAAGTAAACTTGAAACACCACCACATGCTATCAATTCTGGTATGTCGCAAGTTATTGATGATGCTACTTCTGCTATGAATGATACTTATGATGATGATAGTACCTTGCTTGATGATAATGATGTGCCACTTGGTGATTTTCTTGATGAACAAATTGCTAGAGTAATTCAACATGATGTTGTTGAATCTGATGATGAGCTTGAAACTGAAACTCCTGAAACACCTACAAGAACTAGCCTTCCTAGATATGAATTGCCTAAGGTACCGGAAGGTTATGTTATGAATGAGGAGACAACTAGAGATATTCTTGCTTGTAAGGATAGAGATGATCTAGAGAAATTATTATGCAAGTATAAAGAAAAATCTCTGAATGCTAGAATGCAATATGATCCTAAGTTTGCTACCTCACCTATCTTTATTGATGATAAGGATTACGAATTCTCTATCGACCCAGAGTTAATTACTTTGGTTGAATATGATCCTTTCCATGGTTAGGAAACTAAAGTAGTTGTGGCCCATCTTACTAAGTTGAATGACAGAGCCACCCTTTTTATTCTCAAATTATTTCCGTTCTCATTAAAGGGTGATGCTAAATCTTGGTACAATACTCTTACTCCTGGTTGTGTGCGTACTCCCCAGGATATGATTTGTTACTTCTCTGAAAAATATTTCCCTGCTCATGAGAAACAAGCTGCTTTATAGGAAATATTTAACTTTGTTCAAATTAAACAAGAGAGTCTCCCACAAGCTTGGGGGAGGCTTTGCTAATTACTTAATGCTTAGCCTGATCATCCTCTTAAGAAAAAATGAAATACTTGATATCTTCTATAATGGACTAACTGATGCTTCTAGGGATTTCCTAGATAGTTGTGCTGGTTGTGTTTTCAGGGAACGAACTGTTGGGCAAGCTGAAGAATTATTGACTAATATATTGAAAAACTATGATGATTGGACTCTTCCTGAACAACCGGTTAAACCCACTCCGAAGAAGGGGGGTATATTATATCTCAGTCCTAATGATATGCAAGAGGCAAAGAAATCTATGAAGGAAAAAGGTATTAAAGTTGAGGATGTTAAAAATTTACCTCCTATTGAAGAAATACATGGGCTTAATACACCACCACTGCCTAAGGTGGTAGAGGTAAATTCTCTAATGAAATTCAATGATAATGATAATCCTCACAATATGCACCCTAGCTTGAGTGACTACATTAGAAAACAAGATCACTTCAATGCAAATGTTATGAAACAATTGAAATACAATTCTCATATGATTGCTCCCTTGAGTGACTTGTTATTTAGAATCTCAAATGATGTTAGAGGTGTTGGAAAGCATGCTTCTATGGTTCAAACTCAGTTAGAACAAGTTGCTAAATCTCAAAGAGAATTGCTTGATGAAATGAATAATAATAAACATGACTTTGTTGTTAGAGTAGCAACTAGAGGAGGTAAAATGACTCAGGAAGCACTTTATCCTGAGGGACACCCAAAAAGAATTGAACAAGATTCACAAAGAGTTAACACTGATGCACCTAGTCCTTCTAGAAAGAAAAAGAAGAAGAAAAATGATAGAACTTTGCATGCTTCTAGTGAACCTGAAATAGAAAAACCTCCTGATAATGATAATGAAACTTCAATCTCTGATGCTGAAACTCAGTCTGGTAATGAACACTCACCTTCTGATAATGAAAAATATAATGATGAGGTTCATGAAGATGCTCAACCAAGTAATAAAGAACTAGACAATGATGTTGACATAGAACCACCTGTTGATCTTGATAACCCACAACCTAAGAATAAAAGATATGATAAAAGAGACTTCATTGCTACAAAACATGGTGAAGAAAGAGAACCATGGGTTCAAAAACCTATGCATTTTCCACCTAAGTAAACTAAAAAGAAAGATGTTGAAGAATTTGAACGCTTTGCTAAAATGCTGAGGCCAGTCTTTTTGCGTACTTGCTTGACAGATATCTTGCAGATGCCTCCTTATGCAAAGTACATGAAAGACATTATCACAAATAAGAGAAAAATACCGGAAGCTGGAATCTCCACTATGCTTGCTAATTATACTTTTAATGATGGAGTACCTAAAAAACTTGGAGATCCGGGAATACCAACTTTACCTTGCTCTATCAAAATAAATTATGTGAAAACTGCTTTATGTGATTTAGGAGCTGGTGTTAGTGTTATGCCTTTCTCTTTATATAAAGGACTTGATATGAATAAACTCACACCTACTGAAATATCTTTGCAAATGGCTGACAAATCAACTACCATACCTATCGATATCTGTGAGGATGTGCCCGTTGTTGTTGCTAATGTTACTATTTTGACTGACTTTGTTATACTTGAGATGCCCGAGGACGACAACATGTCGATTATCCTTGGTAGACCATTCTTGAATACAACAGGGGCTGTTATTAATTGCAATAAAAGCAAGTTCACTTTTCACATCAATGATAATGAGCATACGGTGCACTTTCCGAAAAAACAATTCCAAGTGAATGGTATTAATGTTATTGAAAACTCTCCGACAATCACTATTGGAAGTTTTCAAATACCTCTACCTACTGTGAAAAAGAAATATGAAATGCTTATTGTTGGGGACATGCATATCACCGTTGAGGTAACTTAGTGATTTACTATAGTTCTTTGGTTTCATGCTAATCGAAAGTGGTTGTTAATAAGACTTGATCAACCTTATTAATGGATCATTTTTGAGCGGTATGAAGTTGATGAATTTAGTAAGCACTAACTTCTATCCCTACTTTTTTTTCTATTTTATGAGTTAAATAAAATAAAATGCCATGTTTTGTCTATCTTCTGAATTTCCCTTGCAATAAAAAAATGACCCAAAAATAAAAGTTCTCAGAATGCTCTGAAAATTTAATACAATTTTTTTCTAAATATTTAAGAATTTCTGGTGCAAATAATATCAGAGGGAGGTGCACTAGGTGGGCACAACCCACCTGGGCACGCCAGGACCCTCAGGCGCGCCTAGGTGGGTTGTGGTCCCCACGTGGGGCCCCTCACTTATCCCTTCACACCACATCATCACTTACCTCCAGAAAAAATTCTCCATTGCTCTCTCTCCCGTGTTCTTGCTCTCAAACCCGCGGATTTCGATCTCTTTGCTCGAAGCTCCGTTTCCAAAACTGTTTCAGGGGATTGTTGCTTGGTATGTAACTCCACCATTTGTCCAATTAGTTTTTGTTTTAGTGGTTTATATTTTGAATAATTAGCTACTCTTGGTGCTGCTGTAGATGAGCTTGCATGTTGAATTCTTAGAGTTCTAAGTAGTTTGAATGCTTGCTATGGCTTCTATGTATCCCTATGAGTAGTTGCTATCAATCTTATAAAGTTTTGTTGATAAGTTGTTGTCACTCAAAAAAATTCAAAAAATTGTACGTGAACATGATGAACCTATTTGGAAGGATTTCTTCGAGGAGGAGATCCTCGGGGGCATCTTCTAGTGACAACTCCGCTCCTCAGTACCCCAACTACTATCCAGGCTTCTGATTGATTACCAAGTTAGGCCAAAAGCCTAAGCTTGGGGGAGTACGTGTTTCCCACCGACATTACATTCATGTCCACTTATTCCATTTGTCGGTGTTCACACTTTTTCATTGTATCATCCATGTTAAATTTATTTTCTTGCTTTCTTCTTGTGTGTTTGAAAAATCTTAGAAAAGCCCCAAAAATTAATTATTTGTAGTTAATTTACTTTTTATGCGTGCTTAGTTGTAATACTAAAAAGAAAACCCAAAAAGATTTCCTTGTTCTTCTTTTGCTTGTTGGGAGCTTTCCCGTGTAAATAGTTTTTCTCGTTTTTGCTTTTCCCTATTATTTCCTTGTTCAAGAAAACCAAAAACTCCAAAAATGTTTTAGTGTGTTTCTCTAAATTTCTTTTCTTTTTATTTGAGTCATACTGAGGAGAAGACCACGATGAAAATGTTGAGTGGCTCTCATATGAATAACTGTTGATCTAATAAAGAGCCCATTTTACCTTGTCTTCTCCTGTTGAATAAAATGTTTGCAGATTCCAGCTTAGTCCACAGCACTCTTGCACTATTATTATTTTCATATCGTTCGGTCGTGCAAGTGAAAGGCAATAATGACGATATTCGATGAACTGGTCGTGGCACCGAGAAACGGGTATGAACTCGACTTGTTCTGTTTGTGTAAATATGTTTAACCTAGCATCCATGATTCAGCCCATTATGATTAAACATGTTTGCAATGACAATTAGAGATTATAGTTTCTCATGCCATGCATAAGTAACTGGGAGTGGATAATGAGTTATCTTGGATATCAACATTGCGTTAAAATGATTGTGATGTAGTATGATGATATGGTATCCTCCTCTGAATGTTCGAGTGGCTTGACTTGGCACATGTTCATGCATGTAGTTGAATCCAAACCAACATAGCCTCTATGATATTTATGTTCATGGTGTTCATATCCTACTCATGCTAGTGTCCAATGTTACATATGCATAATGCATGTTCATGACCGTTGTTGCTCTCTAGCTGGCCGCTGCTCAATCTAATTGCTAGCCTTCGCCTGTACTAAGTGGGAATTCTGCTTGTACATCAAAAACCTTGAACCCAAGTTATTCCAGATGAGTCCACCATACCTACCTATATGCGGTATTACCCTGCCGTCCTAAGTAAATTTGCATGTGCCACCTCTAAAAACTTCTAATAAATATCCTTTTTGTGTGCCTGGATCGTTCATGGAACGATAGGAGGTGGTCGGTATCTTCCATGCTAAGCGGGTTATTCTCAGGCCGAGTGTTTATTCACTCGCCATCGCACGAGAAAAGGGCGGTGATAGGGATGCCCAGTGCCAAACTGCAAACATAAAAAGCTTACAAATAATCAAACAAAAAGTCCCAATGGAGTCAAAACCTTTACTTTTATCGCTTGGGAACCGCCACTAGCGTGCTTAGCATGGAAGATCTTGATAAATGATGGTCGTTAAGTAAATGAGAAGGGTGCATGTCTCAAACTATCTTTGCCCTCTGTTTAAAAACTTGAGCTCTAGCACCTCTGCAAATCACTGCTTCCCTTTGCGAAGGGACTATCTATTTACTTTTATGTTGTGTCATCGCCTTCTAAAATAAGCGCTAGAACCTGAGAGCACCATTTTCATGCTTATGCATTGTGTGTAGCTAATGTTGGGTGCATCATGACTGGATCTTTCTACCATGAATTACAATGTTTAGTCGCTGCATGAACTTTGGAGGTGCTCTGGAGTTATGTTTTGCAGTCTCAGAAAGGGCTAGCGAGATACCACTATCACTACAAAAAAAGACACATCCGTGACATTTTGGGCCGAACGAAAAAAAAATTTGTCATACTTATGACACTTCTATGATGATAATTGTGACAAAACCCGGTATCATCATAGATGTGGTGGGCTCCTACTTCTATGACAAAAAATCATGACAGAAAATGGGCTTTTCGTCCTGGGCGGGCCGGAGACGCAGCTGCATGACATTCTTTGGGCCGTCCATGACGGAAAAAACCGTGGTAGAAGCGAGGGCGAGGCAAATATCGGGGTGTTCCCGGTTACGGTGGGTGGTCGGGGCCGAGCGATGCAAATTGCTCTCATACACGCACGCGCGTGGGTGCGAGGCATTGGGCTCTAACTGAACCCGAGCGAGGCGTTGGGCTCTAACTGAACCCGAGCGATTGCACTGCAGGCTACGGGTTACTGAACCTGAGCGATCGATCGATGGCTATTAACTGAACCCGATCGAGCGATTCCTTCGCTACTGCTGCTAATTGAAGCCGATCGATGCTGCCTCTGGATGAACAGTGAGTGTTGCTGGGGGGTTTGGATGAACAGGACCCCGTGGTGTTGCCTCTGGATGAACAGTGAGCGTTGCTGGGGGGTTTGGATGAACAGTTCCCGGTGGGGATGGATGAACAGGAGCCCGTGGTGTTGCCTCTGGATGAACAGGACCCCGATCGATCGAGCCGGTTGGGGCTAGATGAATAGGACCCCGTGCAGGGCTGGATGAACAGTAGATGGTGGAGGGCTGGATGAACAGTAGCCCGTGGAGGGGTGGTTGAACAGGAGCCCGTGGAGAGGGCTAGTTGAACAGTAGCCGGTGGAGTAACGCGCGGTGGAGACTGGATGAGCAGGATCCCGTGGATGAACAGTCACAGGTGAAGGCTGGAGGAGATCGACCATGGATGCACAATAGCCCATGGAGGCTGGAGGGGGTCGACGGTGTAGATGAACAGTATCCCATGGAGTCCCGTTTTGCGGTACGCCACACCCCTCCTGATGAACATGTTGGAAATATGCCCTAGAGGCAATAATAAAATGGTTATTATTATATTTCCTTGTTCATGATAATTGTCTGTTGTTCATGCTATAATTGTATTGACCGGAAACCGTAATACATGTGTGAATATATAGACCACAACAAGTCCCTAGTGAGCCTCTACTTGACTAGCTCGTTGATCAATAGATGGTCATGGTTTCCTGACTATGGACATTGGATGTCATTGATAATGGGATCACATCATTAGGAGAATGATGTGATGGACAAGACCCAATCCTAAGCATAGCACAAGGTCGTGTAGTTCGTTTGCTAAAGCTTTCTAATGTCAAGTATCATTTCCTCAGATCATGAGATCGTGCAACTCCCGGATACCCGTAGGAATGCTTTGGGTGTACCAAACGTCACAACGTAACTGGGTGGCTATAAAGGTACACTACGGGTATCCCCGAAAGTATCTGTTGGGTTGGCACGAATCGAGACTGGGATTTGTCACTCCGTATGACGGAGAGGTATCTCTGGGCCCACTCGGTAAGACATCATCGTAATGAGCTCAATGTGACTAAGGGGTTGGTCATGGGATGATGTGTTACGGAACGATTAAAGAGACTTGCCGTAACGAGATTGAACAAGGTATCGGTATACCGACGATTGAATCTCGGGCAAGTGCTATATCGGTAGACGAAGGGAATCGTATACGGGATTGATTGAATCCTTGACATCATTGTTCATCCGATGAGATCATCGTGGAACATGTGGGAGCCAACATGGCTATCCAGATCCCGCTGTTGATTATTGGTCGGAGAGATGTCTCGGTCATGTCTGCATAGTTCCCGAACCCGTAGGGTCTACACACTTAAGGTTCGATGACGCTAGGGTTATAGGGAAAGTTTGTGCGTGGTTACCGAATGTTGTTTGGAGTCCCGGATGAGATCCCGGATGTCACGAGGAGTTCCGAAATGGTCCGGAGGTGAAGATTTATATATGGGAAGTCCAGTTTCAGTCACCGGAAAGGTTTCAGGGT
The DNA here is from genome assembly GCF_002575655.3 of Aegilops tauschii subsp. strangulata. Taxonomy (NCBI): domain Eukaryota; kingdom Viridiplantae; phylum Streptophyta; class Magnoliopsida; order Poales; family Poaceae; genus Aegilops; species Aegilops tauschii. The sequence goes on from NC_053041.3 coordinate 400,859,348, forward strand.
TTATCGGTATTGTACCGGGACCATCGAAGGGGTTCCGGGGGTCCACCTGCCCCGAAGGACCTAATGGGCTGTAGTTGGGTGGGAGCCAGCCTCTTAGTGGGCTGGTGCGCCCCCCAAGGGCCCAAGGCACCTAGGGTTGGAAACCCTAGGGGGCCGCTGCCCCCCACGGGGGCGGGCGCCCCCCTAGTTGGAAACCCTAAGGGGGTCGCTGCCCCCCCGAGGGGCTGCCGCCCCCCTCTAGATGGATCTAGGGGGCCGGTGCCCCCTCCCCTTCCCCTATATATAATGGGGTTTTTGGGGCTGCCAGAGACACGAGTCTCCCTCTCTCTTGGCGCAGCCCTACCCCTCTCCCTCCTCGTCTCTCGCAGTGCTTGGCGAAGCCCTGCTGGAGTGCCACGCTCCTCCACCACCACCACGCCGTCGTGCTGCTGCTGGACGGAGTCTTCCCCAACCTCTCCCTCTCCCTTGCTGGATCAAGGCGTGGGAGACGTCACCGGGCTGCACGTGTGTTGAACGCAGAGGCACCGTTGTTCGGTGCTTAGATCGGATTCGGCCGCGATCTGAATCGCTTCGTGTACGACTCCACCGACCGCGTTCTTGCAACGCTTCCGCATCACGATCTTCAAAGGTATGAAGATGCACTCCCCTCTTGTTGCTAGTAAACTCCATAGATTGATCTTGGTGATGCGTAGAAAATTTTAATTTCTGCAACGATCCCCAACAGTGGTATCAGAGCTAGGTCTATGCGTAGTTTCTATGCACGAGTAGAACACAAGTTGTTGTGGGCGTCGATTTTGTCAATTTACTTGCCGTTACTAGTCTTATCTTGATTCGGTGCCATCGTGGGATGAAGCGGCCCGGACCGACCTTACACGTACGCTTACGTGAGACAGGTTCCACCGACTGACATGCACTAGTTGCATAAGGTGGCTAGCGGGTGTCTGTCTCTCCCACTTTAGTCGGATCGGATTCGATGAAAAGGGTCCTTATGAAGGGTAAATAGAAATTGGCATATCACATTGTGGTTTTGGCGTAGGTAAGAAACGTTCTTGCTAGAAACCTATAGCAGCCACGTCAAAATTTGCAACAACAATTAGAGGACGTCTAACTTGTTCTTGCAGCATGTGCCTTGTGATGTGGTATGGCCAAAGGATGTGATGAATAAAATATATGTGATGTATGAGATTGATCATGTTCTTGTAATAGGAATCACGACTTGCATGTCGATGAGTATGACAACCGGCAGGAGCCATAGGAGTTGTCTTAATTTATTGTATGACCTGCGTGTCATTGAATAACGCCATGTAATTACTTTACTTTATTGCTAAACCGTTAGCCATAGTAGTAGAAGTAATAGTTGGCGAAACAACTTCATGAAGACACGATGATGGAGATCATGGTGTCATGCCGGTGATGATGATGATCATGGCGCCCCAAAGATGGAGATCAAAAGGAGCAAGATGATATTGGCCATATCATGTCACTATTTGATTGCATGTGATGTTTATCATGTTTTACATCTTATTTGCTTAGAACGACGGTAGCATAAATAAGATGATCCCTCGATTAAATTTCAAGAAAGTGTTCCCCCTAACTGTGCACCGTTGCGAAGGTTCATTGTTCCGAAGCACCACGTGATGATCGGGTGTGATAGGTTCTAACGTTTGCATACAACGGCTGTAAGCCAGATTTACACACGCAATACACTTAGGTTGACTTGACGAGCCTAGCATGTACAAACATGGTCTCAGAACACAAGAGACCAAAAGGTCGAACATGAGTCGTATAGTAGATATGATCAACATGAAGATGTTCACCGATGATGACTAGTCCATCTCACGTGATGATCGGACACGGCCTAGTTGACTCGAATCGTGTATCACTTAGATGACTAGAGGGATGTCTATCTGAGTGGGAGTTCATTAATAATTTGATTAGATGAACTTAATTATCATGAACTTAGTCTAAAATCTATACAATATGTCTTGTAGATCAAATGGCCCATGCTAATGTCAACCTCAACTTCAACGCGTTCCTAGAGAAAACCAAGCTGAAAGACGATGGTAGCAACTATATGGACTGGGTCCGGAACTTGAGGATCATCCTCATAGCTGCCAAGAAAGCATATGTCCTTGAAGCACCGCTAGGTGAAGCACCCATCCCAGCGAATCCAGACGTTATGAACGCCTGGCAGTCGCGTGTTGATGATTACTCTCTGGTTCAGTACGGCATGCTTTACAGCTTAGAACCGGGGCTCCGAAAGCGTTTTGAGCAGCACAGAGCATATGAGATGTTCCAAGAGCTGAAAATGGTTTTCCAAGCTCATGCCCGGGTCAAGAGATATGAAGTCTCCGACAAGTTCTATAGTTGTAAGATGGAGGAGAATAGTTCCATCAACGAACACATACTCAAAATGTCTGGGTTGCACAACCGCTTGTCTCAGCTGGGAGTTAATCTCCCGGATGACGCGGTCGTTGACAGAATCCTTCAGTCGCTTCCACCTAGCTACAAGAGCTTTGTGATGAACTTCAATATGCAGGGGATGGAGAAAACCATTCCTGAGGTATATTCGATGCTGAAATCAGCGGAGGTGGAGATCAAAAAGGAACATCAAGTGTTGATGGTGAATAAAACCACTAAGTTCAAGAAAGGCAAGGGTAAAAAGAGCTTCAAGAAAGACGGCAAGGGAGTTGTCGTGCCCAGTAAGCAAGCTGCCGGGAAGAAGCCAAAGAATGGACCCAAGCCTGAGACTGAGTGCTTTTATTGCAAGGGAAACAGTCATTGGAAGCGGAACTGACCCAAGTACTTAGCAGACAAGAAGGCCGGCAACACCAAAGGTATATGTGATATACATGTTATTGATGTGTACCTTGCCAGTACTCGTAGTAGCTCCTGGGTATTTGATACCGGTGCGGTTGCTCATATTTGTAACTCAAAATAAGAGCTGCGGAATAAGCGGAGACTGGCGAAGGACGAGGTGACGATGCGCATCGGGAATGGTTCCAAGGTCGATGTGATCGCTGTCGGCACGCTACCTCTACATTTACCTACGGGATTAGTTTTAAACCTCAATAATTGTTATTTAGTGCCAGCTTTGAGCATGAACATTGTATCTGGATCTCATTTAATGCGAGATGGCTACTCATTTAAATCTGAGAATAATGGTTGTTCTATTTATATGAGAGATATGTTTTATGGTCATGCCCTGTTGGTCAATGGTTTATTCTTAATGAATCTCGAACGTGATGTTACACATATTCATAGTGTGAATGCCAAGAAATGTAAGGTTGATAATGATAGTCCCACATACTTGTGGCACTGCCGCCTTGGTCACATTGGTGTCAAGCGCATGAAGAAAATCCATGCAGATGGACTTTTGGAGTCTCTTGATTATGAATCATTTGACACGTGCGAACCATGCCTCATGGGCAAAATGACCAAGACTCCGTTCTCCGGTACAATGGAGCGAGCAACCAACTTGTTGGAAATCATACATACTGATATGTGCCGTCCAATGAGCATTGAGGCTCGCGGTGGCTATTGTTATGTTCTCACCCTAACTGATGACTTAAGTAGATATGGGTATGTCTACTTAATGAAACACAAGTCTGAGACCTTTGAAAAGTTCAAGGAATTTCAAAGTGAGGTTGAAAATCAACGTGACAGGAAAATAAAGTTCTTACGATCAGATCGTGGAGGGGAATATTTGAGTCACGAATTTGGCACGCACTTAAGGAAATGTGGAATTGTTTCACAACTCACGCCGCCTAGAACACCTCAGCGTAATGGTGTGTCCGAACGTCGTAATCACACTCTATTGGATATGGTGCGATCTATGATGTCTCTTACTGATCTACCGCTATCATTTTGGGGTTATGCTTTAGAGACTGCCGCATTCACTTTAAATAGGGCTCCGTCAAAATCCGTTGAGATGACACCGTATGAATTATGGTTTGGGAAGAAACCTAAGCTGTCATTTCTAAAAGTTTGGGGATGCGATGCTTATGTCAAGAAACTTCAACCTGAAAAGCTCGAACCCAAGTCGGAAAAATGCGTCTTCATAGGATACCCGAAGGAAACCATTGGGTATACCTTCTACCTCAGATCCGAAGGCAAGATCTTCGTTGCCAAGAACGGGTCCTTTCTAGAGAAAGAGTTTCTCTCGAAATAAGTAAGTGGGAGTAAAGTGGAACTTGATGAGATGACCCCTCTCGAATCTGAGAGTAGCGCAGCACAAGAAAATGTTTCTGTGGTGCCTACACCGACTAGAGAGGAAGTTAATGATGACGATCATGATCAAGTTACCACTGAACTTCGTAGGTCCACAAGGACATGTTCCGCACCAGAGTGGTACGGCAACCCTGTCCTGGAAATCATGTTGTTTGACAACGGTGAACCTTCGAACAGTGAAGAAGCAATGGCGGGCCCAGATTCCAACAAATGGCTTGAAGCCATGCAATCCGAGATAGGATCCATGTATGAAAACAAAGTATGGACTTTGACAGACTTGCCCGATGATCGGCGAGCGATAGAAAATAAATGGATCTTTAAGAAGAAGACGGACGCAGATGGTAATGTAACCATCTATAAAGCTCGACTTGTCGCTAAGGGTTATCGGTAAGTTCAAGGGGTTGACTACGATGAGACCTTCTCACCCGTTGCGAAGCTGAAGTCCGTCCGAATCATGTTAGCAATTGCCGCATTCTTCTACGATTATGAGATATGGCAAATGGACGTCAAAACGGCATTCCTTAACGGCTTCCTTATGGAAGAATTGTACATGATGCAGCCGGAAGGTTTTGTCGATCCTAAGAATGCTGGCAAGGTGTGCAAGCTCCAGCGCTCAATCTATGGGCTGGTGCGGGCATCTCGGAGTTGGAACATTCGCTTTGATGAGATGATCAAAGCATTTGGGTTTACACAGACATATGGAGAAGCCTGTGTTTACAAGAAAGTGAGTGGGAGCTTTGTAGCATTTCTCATATTATATGTAGATGACATACTATTGATGGGAAATGATATAGAATTCTTGGAAATCATAAAGGCCTACTTGAATAAGTGTTTTTCAATGAAGGACCTTGGAGAAGCTGCTTACATATTAGGCATCAAGATCTATAGAGATAGATCGAGATGCCTCATAGGTCTTTCACAAAGCACATACCTTGATAAGATATTGAAGAAGTTCAATATCTCAGTCCAAGAAGGGGTTCTTGCCTGTATTGCAAGGTGTGAGATTGAGCACGGCTCAATGCCCGACCACGGCAGAAGATAGAGAAAAGATGAGTGTCATCCCCTATGCCTCGGCCATAGGGTCTATTATGTATGCCATGCTGTGTAGCAGACCTGATGTGAACCTCGCCGTAAGTTTGGTATTAAGGTACCAAAGTAATCCCGGCATGGAACACTGGACAGCGGTCAAGAACATCCTGAAGTACCTGAAAAGGACTAAGGATATGTTTCTCATTTATGGAGGTGGCGAAGAACTCGTCGTAAAGGGTTACGTCGATGCTAGCTTCGACACAGATCTGGATGACTCTAAGTCACAAACCGAATACGTGTATATTTTGAATGGTGGGGCAGTCAGCTGGTGCAGTTGCAAGCAAAGCGTCGTGGCGGGATCTACATGTGAAGCGGAGTACATGGCAGCCTCGGAGGCAGCACATGAAGCAATCTGGATGAAGGAGTTCATTACCGACCTAGGAGTTGTTCCCAATGTGTCGGGGCCGATGACTCTCTTCTGTAACAACACTGGAGCTATTGCCCTTGCTAAGGAGCCCAGGTTTCACAAGAAGACCAGGCACATCAAGCGTCGCTTCAACTCCATTCGTGAAAATGTTCAAAATGGAGACATAGATATTTGTAAAGTGCATACGGATCTGAATGTCGCAGATCCATTGACTAAACCTCTTCCACGAGCGAAACATGATCAACATCAGAACTCTATGGGTGTTCGATTGATCGCAATGTAACTAGATTATTGACTCTAGTGCAAGTGGGAGACTGTTGGAAATATGCCCTAGAGGCAATAATAAAATGGTTATTATTATATTTCCTTGCTCATGATAATTGTCTGTTGTTCGTGCTATAATTGTATTGACCGGAAACCGTAATACATGTGTGAATATATAGACCACAACAAGTCCCTAGTGAGCCTCTAGTTGACTAGCTCGTTGATCAACAGATGGTCATGGTTTCTTGACTATGGACATTGGATCTCATTGATAACGGGATCACATCATTAGGAGAATGATGTGATGGACAAGCCCCAATCCTAAGCATAGCACAAGGTCGTGTAGTTCGTTTGCTAAAGCTTTTCAAATGTCAAGTATCATTTCCTTAGACCATGAGATCGTGCAACTCCCAGATACCGTAGGAATGCTTTGGGTGTACCAAACGTCACAACGTAACTGGGTGGCTATAAAGGTACACTACGGGTATCCCCGAAAGTATCTGTTGGGTTGGCACGAATCGAGATTGGGATTTGTCACTCCGTATGACGGAGAGGTATCTCTGGGCCCACTCGGTAAGACATCATCGTAATGAGCTCAATGTGACTAAGGGGATGGTCACGGGATGATGTGTTACGAAACGAGTAAAGAGACTTGCCGTAACGAGATTAAACAAGGTATCGGTATACCGACGATCGAATCTCGGGCAAGTGCTATATCGGTAGACAAAGGGAATCGTATACGGGATTGATAGAATCCTTGACATCGTGGTTCATCCGATGAGATCATCGTGGAACATGTGGGAGCCAACATGGGTATCCAGATCCCGCTGTTGGTTATTGGCCGGAGAGATGTCTCGGTCATGTCTGCGTAGTTCCCGAACACGTAGGGTCTACACACTTAAGGTTCGATAACGCTAGGGTTATAGGGAAAGTTTGTACGTGGTTACCGAATGTTGTTCGGAGTCCCGGATGAGATCCCAGACGTCATGAGGAGTTCCGAAATGGTCCGGAGGTGAAGATTTAATGGGAAGTCCAGTTTCAGTCACCGGAAAGGTTTCGGGGTTTATCGGTATTGTACCGGGACCACCGAAGGGGTTCCGAGGGTCCACCTGCCCCGAAGGACCGAATGGGCTGTAGTTGGGTGGGAACCAGCCCCTTAGTGGGCTGGTGCGTCCCCCAAGGGCCCAAGGCACCTAGGGTTGGAAACCCTAGGGGGCCGCTGCCCCCCCCCGAGGGGCCGCCGCCCCCCTCTAGATGGATCTAGGGGGCCGGCGCCCCCTCCCCTTCCCCTATATATAGTGGGGGTTTTGGGGCTGCCAGAGACACGAGTCTCCCTCTCTCTTGGCGCAGCCCTACCCCTCTCCCTCCTCGTCTCTCGCAGTGCTTGGCGAAGCCCTACTGGAGGGCCACGCTCCTCCACCACCACCACGCCGTCGTGCTGCTGCTGGACGGAGTCTTCCCCAACCTATCCCTCTCCCTTGCTGTATCAAGGCGCGGGAGACGTCACCAGGCTGCACGTGTGTTGAACGCGGAGGCACCGTTGTTCGGTGCTTAGATCGGATTCGGCCGCGATCTGAATCGCTTCGTGTACGACTCCACTGACCGCGTTCTTGCAATGCTTCCGCATCGCGATCTTCAAAGGTATGAAGATGCACTCCCCTCTCGTTGCTAGTAAACTCCATAGATTGATCTTGGTGATGCATAGAAAATTTTAATTTCTGCAACGATCCCCAACAGAACAGGACCCCCGTTTCGACCGTAGCGCTCCAACACAAGTCCGCTTCCTCTGTTTCGCGATACGCCACACCCCTCCCGATCAACAGGACCCCCGTTTCGACCGTAGGAGGTCCGTTTCCTCCGTTTTGCGGTATGCCAGACCCCTCCCGATGAACAGGATCCCGTTTCGAACGTGGCCGGTCGAACACAAGGCCGTTTCCTCGTTCTGCGGTACGCCAGGCCTCGTTTCCATCGGCTGTTCCGTCCAAGCCGGTTGGCTCCCACGCGTTCCGTTGCCTCCCGATGAACACAACGCATTCCGTTGCCTCCCCATGAACACGACGACGATGCAGTTTCTCCGTTCCGACCCAGCCATGTACACGAGCCCTGGCCGTACATATGCGCGAGTAGGCGTTCGAGACCCTGCCCGTATGTACGTATGTGGCCATATTTTCTTTCTTGCACACTGGTCGCTATACGTACGTGTACATGCTACGTGTGCGCCTCTACATCGACCAGTATGTACGTACACGTTCGCGACCAGAATGACAACGCTACGTACGCTTCGACCAGGTGGGTCCCGACTGTCAGGCACTTCCTTGCCTGCGAAGATGTAGCTGGTGGGTCCCAGAAGTCAGGGGGAAACTTTTTTTTCATGAAATACGGTGGCCCGTCCGGTGGGTCCCCGCTGTCAGGTTGAGGAATAATTATTTTACGCGTAATAAGGAGGCACTTCCTTGCTGCGGCCGTGGACCCAGCTGTCAGCCTCTCCATGTACAGTACTCTTTGATGGAAGTCGTTCCATGACCACGTTGACCATGCCGCGCCGAGAGCACCAGGGCGGTGGAAGACGGCGAGGCCTAGGAAGGGGACGACGCGGAGCCGGGGAAGATGCGACACTGGAAGCCCGCGCGGAGAGGAGTACGAGGGTTCACTGGTTCAGCTGTGGTGTGAGGCTGCCGTCGCTGCAGGGCCTGGCCAGCGGTGGGAATAGTAGGGGGCGGTGAGGCCTCCGCGGCAGCAGAGCCAGCCACGGGAGGCAGGAGCATGCGGCACGACCGGCACTGCTTTGGGCAGCTAGAGCAAGAAGACCAGAGGTTGAAGAAGCACTACGGCCGTTGGATGGACATCGTACGGTCACAGGAGCTAGAATCGTGCATATTGACTAAGTTGACAAAGCCCTCCGTCCCCGTCAACTTAGTAGGCCCACAAGTCAGCCTGCCACTATACTAGGTCCCAGCTAGCAAGGGGAGTATTCATTTTTTGTGCGTAATAAGGAGGCACTTCCTTGCGTGCAAAGATATAGCTGGTGGGTCCAAGCTGTCAGCGGCGGTAACGTTTTTTTCACGAAATACAGAGGCCCTTTCGGTGGGTCCCAGATGTCAGGTGGAGGAATCATTATTTTGCGCGTAACAAGGAGGCATTTCCTTGCGTGCGGCCGTGGACCCAGCTGTCAGCCTCTCCACGTACAGTCCACTTCAGATGCATGTCGGTCATTGACCATGTTGACCAGGCCGCGCCGAGAGCACCAGGGTGGTGGACGGCGGCGAGGCCTAGGAAGGGAATGACACGGAGGCAGGGAAGACTCGTCAGTTGTTTCCCACGCGGAGGGGAGTATGACTGTACGAGGGTTTACTGGTTCGTCTGCCGTTGCCGGAGAATAACAGCAGGTGTGGGTGAGTAGAGGGATGGCTAGGCCAGCGATGGGAGTATGGTGAGGCCTGCGCGGCAGCACAGCCGGCCGCGGGGAGGAGAGAGCAGGCAGTCCCGCTGGCGCTTGTTTGAGCGGCTGATGACCCACAAGTGTAGGGGATCTATCATAGTCCTTTCGATAAGTAAGAGTGTCGAACCCAACGAGGAGCAAAAGGAAATGACAAGCGGTTTTCAGTAAGGTATTCTCTGCAAGCACTGAAATTGTAGGTAACAGATAGTTTTGTGATAAGATAATTTGTAACGGGTGACAAGCAATGAAAGTAAATAAAGTGCAGCAAGGTGGCCCAATCCTTTTTGTAGCAAAGGACAAGCCTGGACAATTTCTTATAATGAGAAAAGCGCTCCCGAGGCCGCATGGGAATTATCGTCAAGCTAGTTTTCATCACGCTCATATGATTCGCGTTCGTTACTTTGATAATTTGATATGTGGGTGGACCGGTGCTTGGGTACTGCCCTTTCTTGTACAAGCATCCCACTTATGATTAACCCCTATTGCAAGCATCCGCAACTACAAAAGAAGTATTAAGGTAAACCTAACCATAGCATGAAACTAGTGGATCCAAATGAGCCCCTTACGAAGCAACGCATAAACTAGGGTTTAAGCTTCTGTCACTCTAGCAACCCATCATCTACTTATTACTTCCCAATGCCTTCCTCTAGGCCCAAATAATGGTGAAGTGTCATGTAGTCGATGTTCACATAACACCACTAGAGGAGAGACAACATACATCTCATCAAAATATCGAACGAATACCAAATTCACATGACTACTAATAGCAAGACTTCACCCATGTCCTCAGGAACAAACGTAACTACTCAAAAGCATATTCATGCTCATTTTCAAAGGAGTATTAATATGCATTAAGGATCTGAACATATGATCTTCCACCAAATAAACCAATTAGCATCAACTACAAGGAGTAATCAACACTACTAGCAACCCACAAGTACCAATTTGTGGTTTTGATACAAGATTGGATACAAGAGATGAACTAGGGTTTTGAGAGGAGATGGTGCTGGTGAAGATGTTGATGGATATTGACCCCCTCCTGATGAGAGGATCGTTGGTGATGACGATGGTGATGATTTCCCCCTCCCGGAGGGAAGTTTCCCCGGCAGAACAGCTCCGCCGGAGCCCTAGATTGGTTCCGCCAAGGTTCCGCCTCGTGGCGGCGGAGTTTTGTCCCGTAAGCTTGCTTATCATTTTTTCCAGGGTAAAAGCCTTCATATAGCAGAAGAGGGCCATCGGAGGGCCACCAGGGGGCCCACGAGACAGGGGGCGCGCCCCCCACCCTCGTGGACAGGGTGTGGGCCCCCTCTGGTACTTTCTTTGCTCAATAATTCTCATAAATTCCAAAAATGACTTTCGTGGAGTTTCAGGACTTTTGGAGCTGTGCAGAATAGGTTTCCAATATTTGCTCCTTTTCCAGCTAGAATCCCAGCTGCCGGCATTCTCCCTCTTCATGATAAACCTTGTAAAATAAGAGAGAATAGCCATAAGTATTGTGACATAACGTGTAATAACAACCCATAATGCAATAAATATCGATATAAAAGCATGATGCAAAATGGACGCATCAGCGGCTGGAGCAGGAATAGCAGAGATTGAAGAAGCACGATGGCCGTTGGATGGAAACAGTCACTGCTTGTGCATCAACCTTTTTTTGGAAAGCCTCAAATCTGTGGAAAACATCATACATCCCATCTACCATTATTTCTAATAATTTACAGCCCATTTGCTAATTCTTAAGGTTTTTTTTGGAGCCCATATTCTTTTTGTTAGCATTACAGCCCATATTGTGGCCACGGTTAAAAAATTATATGAAATTTTGCATATTTCGGTGCGGTCCGAACTGTTTTTAATCCTGAAATTTCGAGTCACATTCAAACTGATTTTAAAAATAAATGTATATCAATATAAAATCCAACAAATTGTCCATGCATAAAAATCAATGCAATTTAAAATCTCGAAATGAAAAAAAGAAATTTGAAACTAATTGCCGGTTTGATGTGTTTTAAAAATGTACAGCCCATTTCTCATTACTGATAAGCCATTTCTCGGCCAGCCGAATGAAGCTCTCCTCGTCTTGAAAGATTTGCAGCCCAACAGGCCTGACAAAGCAACTTTCTTGGCAAATCACAAAAAAACTGGGCTGTGGCCGTGGACCCAGCTGCGGCCGTGGACCCAGCTGTCAGCCTCTCCACGTACAGTACTCTTCCGATGGAAGTCGGTCGTTGACCACATTGACCATGCCGTGCTGAGAGCACCAAGGGGGTGGACGACGGCGAGGCCTAGGAAGGGGACGACGCGGAGCCGAGGAAGACGCGGCAGTGGATGCCCACGCGGAGAGGAGTACGAAGGTTCACTGGTTCGGCTGCGGTGTGAGGCTGCCGTCGCCGCAGAATAATAGGGGGTGTGGGTGAGTAGAGGGATGCCCTGGCCAGCGGTGGGAGTAGTAGGGGCGGTGAAGCCTCCGCGGCATCACAGCCGGCCATGGGAGGCAGGAGCACGCGGCACAACTGGCGCTGGTTTGGGCGGCTGGAGCAAGAAGACCAGAGGTTGAAGAAGCACTACTGCCGTTGGATGAGAATCGTACTGTAACTGGAGCTAGAATCGTTCATATTGACTAAGTTGACAAAGCCCTCCGTCCCCGTCAACTTGGTAGGCCCACAAGTCAGCCTCCCACTATGCTGGGTTCCAGCTGGCAGGGGGAGTATTCATTTTTTTTGTGCGTAATAAGGAGACACTTCCTTGCGTGCGAAGATAGCTGGTGGGTACGACCTATCAGCGGGGGGCACATTTTTTCGCGAAATACAAAGGCCCTTTCGGTGGGTCCCAGATGTCAGGTGGAGGAATCAAAGACTTGAGAAGGCGTACAGAACAAGCTAGTGTACCAGTAAAGAGACGTTGCTGAGTTTTAGAAAAAAGAGAGACGTGCTCCTGTAGCTGGTTCGAATCCAAACCTAGACTATGACTATATATGGTGCTATGCTACTCTGCAAGTAATGAAACTGACATATCCAATGTTCGCTTGTCCTCTTCTCTACTTACTCTGCCTAGCATCAGAAGCTCTAGCCACAGCAACCATGTCCGATGGCTGCTCGTCCACCTGCTCTTCAGCAGGCAACAACCAAATATGCGCCAAGTCGCCACCCGTACCATTGCATGTGGGTCTCATCACACCCCCGCCGGCACGCGCACCGCAGCCGGTTGCTCATCGCAACCCGTTGCCGTTGGTGTGGTGCCACTACTGCAAATCACACGGAGTCATCCATCACATCTCAACCACAATCCTCAACCCTGGCCGAGTCTTCTACAAATGCCTGAATCATGGGGTAATAATATGTTTAAGTGTTGTTCTGCTGCTTTCAGTTGCTGATTTTTTAATAGTTTGGTTGATGATCTTCCAATTTGATTCGTGCAGAAAAGGGAAGATTCGTGTGATTTGTATTTCTGGGAAGTTGCTGATGTGGGGGAGTGCAACTACTCTGATTATTTGGTTAGTCGAGGAATCCCAATACCAGCAGGTTGGGGTGTTGGACAAGTAACTGAAGGAACGACAGAAGAGGAAGATAATGGGCAAAATCGATGTGCTCTGTAGGATGATTGTCTCTTTATTTTCTGTGTATGTAGCACTCGTGATGTATTCAGTGGCTATGACATGAGCACTTTGCTGAAACTAGTAATGAATGAAACCTGTGTAGGAGGCTGGGCGTAGTGTTGTGAACATCTAATGATTTCTATTAACGGAAATCAGGGGGTATCCCCTTTTGCTCATAAATAAATAAATAGCAGAGGCTCTTTTGGTAATAAATAAATAAATTAGCAGAGGCCCTGTCGGGTCAGCTTTGTTCTCATTCGAAGACGTCGAGCAAATTGCAGTCCAACAGCAAACTATGTCATCAAATTCAAGTTTCACAGCCAAATATGAGTACAACTAAACAACAATGTCATCATGTTTTAGTCGTCATACAATCACCAAACACAAATCAGCATACATAACAAGTGACGTTCTCACAGAAAAATACTAAATAACATGTTCATCAGGTTTCAGTTGTCATAGCAAACACAATTTCACATAGTAGATAAAAAATGTCTTCTAACAGGCAAATACGACAAAAGCAATGTAATCATCATCCGCAGCAGCAACGTCAACATCTTCGCCATGTGTATCAGTCTGAATCGTAATTCCCCATGGTGTCATCTTCTTCTTCGTCCTCAACGTCCTCGAACGTTGGCTTCTTCTTGATCAACTCTTGTATGTCCACAGCACGACATGCAATCTTTTTGCCGGCGTCATTGACGTGATGGTTCTCAAAGATATTAGGAACATCTGTGTTATCTTGTACATCAGGAGCAGTGTAAGCATCATCTTGTTGTGCAACTTCATTAAACGAGTTCCTCTGCTCAAACCTTTGCAATACTCTCCAGTCATCGCTACGTGCAAATGTGTCTTCCAAGAAAAATATATGTGTTGCTTGATTTGCCAAAATAAAAGGCTCATTGGTCTGGTACGCCACCTTGACATTGATGGATTTGAAATAATCATCAGCTCTGGGTTTTCCGATCCTGGAAAACAGGTTATACCAACGACAGCACAACAGAACCACACACCGATGATCCTCGAAACTGGAGATATACTGCAACTGAACAATGTTTGTTATGTTAGCATACATTTCAGTTGTCTCTTTGTCATATGTATCCGTGCTCATGATGGCACTGTTTTGTGTCTTCCTGCCCTCATCTCATGCAAGGGTGTTTTAGCGCACATCTCCAACAATGCAAGATTCATAATGTCTTACCCGAGTATCAGGACCCATTGCTAGTGAGTAAAGGCCATCATCAACTGCCTGCCCATCCTCCCACATCTTCTTAACCTATGGTTAGAAAATAGACAAGCTGATCATCTTATGTACTCAATATATTAAAAAAAACTGACAGTGCAATTCAAAAGCTTACATGGCTCTTGAACCATTTCGCAAATCCTGCCATAACCAGTTTGTCAATGTTTCTTGGATTTTGTGGCAGTAACTCCTTTTGTAGATGCTGCACAACATAGTGATCACGTCAAACATCTAAATATATAAGAATGTGCTGCAAGTTTAGTAGATTACGATGTATAAGCTGCAGTACTTAGCACTTACTTGATATAAGGTAGTATCTCAGGACAGTTATTCAACACATACCAAACCATTTTGTCCAAATCTTTAGGTTTGTCCTCTTGTCGACTCTTCCCTGTAACTCAAACAGAATAATAAAAAACATTGAGCCCGGGATTGTCTTCATCCACCTCTTTGCTAAGCTGATCAGCTGTTTCAATGTATTTTGAGCAGAATGTCAATGCTTCTGTAGCAATGTAGACCTTTGCAATGGAACCCTCGGGTCTAGCTCTGTTCCTAACATAGCCCTTGAAAGTGCCTAGCCGCCTTTCAATAGGGTACATCCAGCCATACTGTACTGGACCTCTAAGTAGTGCCTCATCAGGTAGATGAACAGCCAAATGCACCATCAGATCAAAGAAGGCTGGAGGATATATCTTCTCAAGGTAGCATAGGATAGTTGGTATCTTGTCTCTAAGACGCTCCAAAGCATCTATCCTGATATTTCTACTGCAGAGTTCCCTGAAGAATTGTCCCAACTCTGCAACTGCTCTGTATAAGTCAGGGCGGCCCAATCCTCTAAGGATAACAGGTAAAACCCTTTGAAGTAGGATGTGGCAGTCATGAGTTTTCAACCCTTGTACCTTGTTTCCATCTGCACTGACTCTCCTTTCAGGGTTGTACGCAAATCCATGTGGGAATCTCACACGTGACAGGACCTCGCATAATTCTTTTCTTTTTACCTTGTCCAAGACGTACACAGCTGGTGCCATATCCCGTAGTTTACCTTCATCTTGCACCTGCAAATCTTGTGTGATACCCAAGTGTGTCAAATCAATCCTAGATTTTAAGGTATCTTTCGTCTTGCCTTAAATATTAAGAAGTGTGCCGATAATGTTGTCACATATATTTTTCTCGATGTGCATCACATCAAGATTATACAGCAGATCCAAATCTTTCCAATACTCCAAGTCCCACAAAGTGGACCTGCGAGTAAACAATAATCTCTCTTTTGCCCTGCCACGCTTCCTTTTCCCGCTACCATTATCAGGATGGTTTCCTGGTGTAATATGCCTGACCTTCTCTAATTCCACTTGCAACTCATCGGCGGTGAGCCTCTTTGGCGCATCACAGTTTTCATGCTTTGCATTGAACACATGTCTTCGGTATTTTCTAGGATGCCGCTTGTCCTTGGCAAGGAAACGGCGGTGTCCAATGTAACAGATCTTGCTAAGTATTGCGTATGACAGCGGATTCCTGTCACAGCGAACACATGCATTGTAACCATGTGTCGTTCGCCCTGACATAGTGCCCAAAGCCAGATAATCATGGATGCACCAAATTATAACAACACGCAGAAAGAAATCAGCTGGTGGGCTGCTATATAGGTCTCGAGTGAGAACACCCATCCATAGCTGTTGAAGTTCCTCCACAAGAGGCTCCATGAACAAATCAAAATCCTTTCCAGGACTTTTTGGACCTGGGATGAGCAAGGCTATCATGTAGTTTGATTCTTTGGTGCAGACATTTGGAGGCATGTTGTAAGGGATAACAAGCACTGACCACATGCTATATGTGGCGCTCTGGTGGCCAAATGGGTTAAATCCATCTGAAGCTAAGCCAAGTCTAATGTTTCTCAGGTCAGTAGCAAACTTTTCATGTTTCTCATTGAAGCTTTTCCACTCACTACCATGTGTTGGATGGCTCATTACATTCTAATCTCTGTACTCCTGGTTCCTAGAATGCCATAGTACATCCTCTCTTGTTTCAGCATCATGAAACAACCTCCGCAATCTTGGTGTAATTGGAAAATGTCTCAGAACATTATGAGGAATCCTCTTCACAGCATCGCCATCTTTCCATCTTGATGATTTGCATTTCGGGCATTCACTTAAGTTGGCATAATCCTTCCGGAACAGAACACAATTATTCTTACAAACATGGATCATATCATATCCAATTCCAACTGCACGAAGGAAATTCTTCATTTTACTGTAGGTGTGTGGCAGCTCAGACGCATCTGGGAAAGCTTTGCGGAAAGCAGCCAACATCGCATCGAATGATTTGTTGGTCATCTGCTCAGATGTCTTCACCTGAAGAAAGGTGACCATAGCTAAGAATACTGACAGCTTATTTCCTTGGGTGACAGCCACGTTGCATTGTTCCAACATGCGGGCCCACCGTTTTTCTTCTGCAGGTGAAAGTTCACGGAATGCACGAGCATTTCGTAGCATTGTTTCAATGTTGGTCAAACTCACTGGCTCCGCCACCACCTCCTCCTCCTCCTCTTCCACCTGAGCATCAGGTAGATCAAGATGGTGATCTGCTGCTTCCATGTAGTCAATAACATTGACGTTCACAGCTTCACCATGATGAACCCACCTAGTATATGTGACCGACATCCCATACAAGTGTAGATGATTTTGCACAGTTGACTGGGGTCTTGTGAATTCATACAACTGCTACATGGGCAGAGCACATCTGATTTCGGACCACCGTACTCAGCTCTGATAAAGTTCATGAAGTTTTCAACCCCCTCGACATATGCAGCGGAGAATCTTCGAGCGGAAGTTATCCAAGTCCTGTCCATCTGTTAGACATACAAATTAGTTCTTCTACTAGATATTACAGGAAAAACACATATGCCTTTTTATGAAGTCCAGAAGAAAATACCTAGGTCGATGTCTAAAGCTATGGCAAGATATTTGGACAAGCAGATCTAAGTAACAAAATATATGTAAAGCTAATTCAGCAAACAGATTTGAGTGCTAAATTATGGCAGGCTGTTTCAGTAGTCAATGAGGCCGAGCACACAGCCATCGAACTATCGAAGGTCATCGCAGCAACAAAGATCGAGTATAAAACGGTGTAGAGCTATTTCACCTAACAGATTGGCTACTAGACCATGGCAATCTACGTCACAATAAATATATGGCAGGATATTTTAGCAACTAATCGGCCTTGGCATGCCATCTCAGCTAAGCAGATTGAGTGCAGAACAGGGCAAGGAAGCTTCTTAAGCAGAGCATATTGACTGTAAACTACTTCGGCAAACAGTGAGATTAACAGCGTCTATCAACTAACATTCAGCGCTACACCGACATGCACGGGGCCTCAGTCTAGAATGCGCGTACCGTGGGAGAAGCTGACCGCCGTGCATATCCACACGAATGTCGCCAGCGGCGGCGGCGCTGACCGCCGTGCGCCTCCACAAGAACGTCGCCAGCGGTGGCGGCGCGGCTAGAGGACGGCAGTCTACGAGAGCGTACTGTGGGAGCGAGAAGATCTCCGTGCGTCCCCTCGACGAACTGCGGCGCCGACGTATCGGCGTGGCAGGGACGACGGCTTTGGCAGAGCGAATGGAGTGGAGGGGAACGGGGGGAGGGGTGTTTGGGGAATATTATTGGCTAGTTGGCCGAAGGGTGGTTGAATCTAGGATTTGGGGGGAATTTTTGGGTGGGGGAAGGATTTTTGCGCGGTGGGCGGGGGGAGTTTGGTGCATGGTCGGTTTCTCCAAGTGCAGTCCCACGTGTCAGTGAAGAGGCAAGCCGAAGCGCGTTCCGTTTGCGTGAGCCGTGTGCAGGACCGAACGTGTGTGGGGTGCAATGCGACCGCGACAGGGATGCTGTGAGTGTACCGCCTTTTTTCCTTTTAAACTAGGTGCTTCGCCCCCTCAAAAAATACTTGTTGCTTCGCGCGATCCATCGATACTACTACTAGTAATCCGGTAATCCCGACTAAAACGGCGCGGCCGGGTATTTTCCCGCGCGATATGCTGGGAGGTTGGCTTAGTTGGGTTTTTTAGGACGAGTAATGCTACACATACGTAGTCCTAGTTACGTAATTAACATAATGTGAAATGTGTGAGCTGCTGATTGTAGATTGGGGGGAGGGAGGGGCCCATCACCATGAAAATCAGGGGAGGAGAGAGAGAGGCAATTTACGTTAACCCTTCCGTAGGTTCCCGTAGATGTAGAAAGATGTGAAATGCATGATGTGCATTTGCAGATAAGGCCTTCCCTCGTTCATCCTTTTCTCCCACAAGATCTTGATCTTCCGTGCAACGCACGGGCATCTTGCTAGTACTCCTACAATATACTATATTATTGTGAAAGTTCATATACACCGGCCGAGATTAATGCAAACACGGCAGATTTTCATTACATTTCGAACTTTTATAGTACAGAAAAATAAAAGAAACCCGACCCTAAACCTATTCTACGGTGGCGACCGACGTCCTCCATCTGCGATCTCCATGTACGAGGGCGGGGTTCAAGCCCCGTGAAGTGAAGGTGCGGTCTCTGGCGAGGAAAAGTAGAACACAGGAGACGGACCGGCCAGTTGGCACACCATGCCCTGCCGCCTCCCATGCCCTACTCATCCTCGGAGGAGTCCTCGACCTCGGCGGTGCCGGACGTTGGACGACGGCAAGTAGGACGCGTGGCTGACGGTGCTCCCGTCGTCGGCCGCCAGCGTGGCCACCGCTTGTGCGGCGACTTGAGCGAGGGCGGCGACCTCGAGCTTCATCCCCGAAGACAAGCTGTCTCGCAAAGCGTTCGCGCTTGCGGTAATGGAGGATGTGGTGCCAGGTAGGAGGACGATGCGCTATGGTGTGGAGGTTAGTTGGGTGTTGCCGCTTTAAGTAGCGCATTCCGATGAGGCCAAGCATCCTGGTGCATCATCAAGTCGCCGGAGTTGGTTCCTCGAGCACCGAGCCTCTTAACGACGGCATATACAGACGGACGGCATGAATGCGGGCAGCTGGCGCCGGCTGGGAACGCACCGCATGACGGCGCAAGGGACAAGGGTTCTTGGTGTGCCAGGGTAGTCAGCTGCGGTCGTGGCAACGTTGGAGATGCCCTTTGCTCACATGCGATCGACGCATGTCATTGAAAAAGCAAGACGACCCGGCATGGTCTTAGGTCCTGAGGATGCAGTTGGCCGCGCTACACCACTCCGCGGATGCGTCCCAGCGCCCCGTGCATCCTCGACGAGCCGGGTGTTGGGGTGTGTTTGGATTGTGGCCAAAGTGCACCTTACCAAAATTTTGGTCATGACCCAAAGATTGGTCTTTGTTTGGATGTTTGCCATTTTTGGTCATGATACGTACGTTCATAAGCGAAACGAACGTATTGTACCCACCCTAGTCCTCTTTCAATCGATCTCCGGACCCCGAGATGAAATCGAGAGAGAACGAGTGGGGGCATGTGTGATACCTAAGGCGGATTCAAAATTTTGAACCGGTGATCATCGCATCCGCAAATCATATATAAAGGGTATTCAATGTTCATTTTGTTTTTGAACGTACAATATACTCCCTCCTATCCTTTCTAGTTTACATATAAGTTTTATGTGTAGTCAAAGTATGTCTACTTTGATAAAAAAAAGTATCACCATTCAACAACGCCCAATCAATATTGTTAGATTCGTACGTACACCTAGATTTGTATTCGAGATGGTTTCCAATTTGTTTCCAATTTGATTCCTACTAGGATTTCGCCACGTATAGCCCGTCCAATAGTAACTTTTTTTAAGCTCCCTGTCCAATAGTACTAGTGGAGTACTGACAACATCTGTACTAGAGTATGCAGTGCTCATAGTTGTACTCCCTCCTTCCATTTATATAGGGCCTATGTGGAGGAGAGAGATGTGAAAAAGTAAGGGGAGTGAGCTCTCATGCAAGAGCCTAGCTATATACGCATTCCTAGTTAAATACGTACAATAAATATGAAGAAAGAGATGGAGAGGAGATGGAAAAAAGTACAAATACAATAGCCAACCTTATAAATTTTTTTGCAGGAAATAGCCAACCTTATAGCCCACACTACTGTATGAGTGCATATAATAGATGATGGCTATAGATGACATGTCAGTTCCTTATAGCCATCGACTGGCTATATTATTAACCATGCTCTAATGCGTTTTTCAAAACCGCATTTGACTACTGACAAGATTAATAGTACATGAGATGTATAATGTGAAAATTATATCATTGGAAGCTCCTTTCACATACGTATCCCTGCCTTACCCTCCCTTTCGGTTACTTACTGGCGGACCCCATGCTTGCTAGGCCCCGCATGTCAGTTACTCAATGGGTTCAGCCACGTCAGGGGATCCTCATGTGTAGTATACTCCCTCTGTTTTATTTACTCCGCATAAAATGACGCATGCAAGGGAGGGGGAGGGACGTCGGTTTGCTCTCAACAGCGGTCCCACAAGCAAGCGAAAAGGCAAGACGAAGCGCGTTCCATTCGGCGAGCGACGTGGAGGGTCCAGCGTGCCGGGCTGCAACGCGAACGCGACAAGAGCGATGTACAGTCAAAACCGATTGACCGGTCATCACCGGAACCACTATTCACACCAGAACCTTCGCTGCTCGGCCTACGCCAGCCACTGCCCTAAAACCACACCTAATCTCCAGCCCCTTCCCCCACCTTTCGATCCCCTAGCCCGCATCAAGCGTCCCCTAGTTCGCCGAAAAGCCATGGTGCGCCGCAAGATCACGTACTACAAGATGCTGACGCCGGAGTGCCGCGCAGAAATCGCGGCGGCGGTCGGCGCCAGAGACCTCCATTTCCAAGCTCGCTTTCCGGCGGGCCAATCCCCGAGTTCTCTGGAGCCAAGCTACGAGGAGGAGGAAGCCGATCCAATATTCATGGTGGAGGTCGCGGCGCAGAAGGCCCCCGATGGGTATGAGACGATGGACATCGACTTCGTGCTGGCGTCCGAGTCCCCCATGGTGCAGGTGGACCAGCAGTTCAACCTGGCGATACTAAAGGAGGACCGGGAGGCAGAGGCTCAACTCGACGCGGAGCGAGGGCATGCCGCTGCCATTAAGGCTCTCCTGCAGGCGGAACTGGATGTCATGGATGTGAACCGGGCTGCAGAGGCTCAACTTGAGGCGGAGCGCGCGGATGCCGCTGCCATCGAGGCCCTCCTACAGGCGGAACCGGACGTCCTGGACTTGAACCGGGCGGCAGAGGCTCAACTCGACGCGGAGCGCGCGGATGCCGCTCTCATCGAGGCCCCCCTGCAGGCAGAACCGGACGTCCTGGACTTGAACCGGGCGGCGGAGGCTCGACTCGACGCGGAGCGCGCGGATGCCGCTGCCATCGAGGCCCTCCTGCAGGCGGAACCGAACGTCCTCGACTTGAACTGGGCGGTGCTCTCGTCTGTGCAGAGCGCCCGCACGCTCCACGTGAACGAGTAGCTGGAGGCCGAGGACAACCACGGTGCGGAGACACACCTCGGCAGCTACGGCTGGTTCGCGCCGGCAGCCAAAGACGACGAGGCCGTCTCGTTCCGCGAGCAGTGATAGTTTTTCTTTATGTTGTTGTTTTTATGGATCTTTTGTTGTGTAAAAACATATATTGTTCTGCAAGTCGCTTGACTTGGGTCAGTCTACCATTTCAGGCGGTTGGATGAATATCCTACGTCTCCTAACCCTTCTTCCTCACCTCTTCTTCTTCCCCAACAGACCACCGCACGGGCCGTACGGATACTCCCCAACATGCGGTTGGATAAACATACTCTATGAACGAAAATTATGTGTTAGCGGTAGGATGGCTGAATTTGGTTTGTTCACATGCGACAACACGTGTCAGTGAGGGTGTGTTCCCTTGGTTGGGTTTGCGGCATGCAGGAGCGACTGTGCATGTGAGGGTGTGGTGCGACCGCGGCGTGCAGGAGCGACCGTGTGAGGGTGCGGTGCAACCGCGACAGCCGTGCGCAAGTGTACCTCCTTTTCATTTTGAAAACTTTAGGCAAGCTTGTCAAAAATGTGTGGCGAAGTATGGCAATGCAAGGCCTAGACCCAAAGAGGATAAGTACGTAGTACTACGTACTAGGAGTACTAGTGTTAAAAAAGAAAGGCGGGGTTTTCCTTCGGGGGATTAATCGATACAAATCCTCGTTTCACGTGTCAATTCATGCGTATTTTTTTCTCCAAAGCCCAAAGATCTAACCATCTCACTCCTCATCGCTTGATTAATGCAGCGCCATGCAAACCAACCTTCTCACTTCCGCATGCATGCAGGGGATATTAATGTCCTTGGTTGCTAGTACGAGGCAAACCCCATCAATTTTGCCTCGATTAGTGTTAGTGGCCTTTTGCAAATTGTAATTTTGATATACTAGCCTTGTGTACAAAAAAATGGAGGTAGTAACTATATTTGACTTCCTTCCCCATTGCGGTGACGTCGAAGATATCTCGAACATTGTGGTTTGGTGAAGTGCGTTCGACGGAGAACACCATTGAGGGAGACCACGGTAAGTCGTTTGCAAGTGCCGCCTGCAAGCCGAGACAACCGCCTTATTTGCATCCAGGAAGTCCGTTGAACCAAAGGACGCGTAAATGTACTAGTACTACTCGTACACAATAGTGTCGTCCGTCCAGCTTAGTGCGGTGAGATGGTTTCTCGAAGAAGACGATGGAGAAGCGGAGTCAGCGAAGAGTGAAATGATGGTTGCTTCGTCCGTGCTTTGTGATTTGACGCCTCACTGCTTTGTGATTTGTGATAGAAGGGACAGGGGAGTAGACCCTGTCCTCTATACTGTACATGCGTCCAAGCACGGGAGAAAGAGGAGAGACGTTGCATTTTTCTATTCCTTCCATCAATCAATCAGGGAGCTTCGGTTCCATCCTTTTGGCTTTTGCAACACCGTCCACAATGGTTCCCACGATGCCAAAAGCTATTTTCACATTTGGCTACACATTGTGGATGCCCTTAACCGTACCACTTGGTTTTGCTCCTGTGTGCTATCTATACATATCTCAATTATATTGATCTAAAAAATTATAGAATCAAGATTAGTAAAAAGGAGGTGATTTTGCCGCGGGGATGGCGGGGGAGGTTTCTTATTTTTAGAGGACGTTGTCCTGGCGGTTTGCTAACATGCGATCCCACGTGTCAGTGCTTTACCAAGCTGATCCGCTTCCCACATGAGGTAGAACAATGGCAGAAGCATTACGTGGTTAACTTGAAGAAGATGAGGGAGAAGCGGATTCAGCAACGAGTGAAATGATGGTTGCTTCGTCCCTCCAACTTCTTTTTTTAGCATTATTACTTCGTCCCTCCAACTTAACTGCGGGAAAGGTGCAGCTTTGTGATTTGACGCCTCATTGCTCATTACTACGCCGGCGCCATGACTGGGTGCTTCACCCGGCTGCTCTGCACTGCATTCCGGTATGGCACGTGGACCCGGTAGCTTGATGTCCGACATGTCGGCGAAAGGGACTAGAATATTTATGAAAGCGAGCGCTCCACTCTTAAGACGGAGGAGTACACAACACGACGGCCCAGTGAACTGTCACTTGTACTGTATATAGTACTATAGTTTTGCTGTTTCGCACGATCCATCAATACAAACCCGATTAAACAGGAAAGTGCGGGATTTTTCCCGCGCGGTATATGATACTGGCCATACATTTCAAAGGCAATTTTAATGTATGCAAACTGAATAATTAAGTAAGAATATGATATCTAGTAAAACTAAAAACACATATGATTTATTGTGTTAGAGTGTAGTAGTAGTGCTGTATTGCATAGTTGTTAGATGTAACATGCGAGAACGTGTAGAGATGTAGTTTTGGAGGGCCTACAGAGAGAAAAGCGTAATACGTTCACCGAACTTCAGAATAAGCTGATTACGGCCAGTATATACATTTTGCGGTGATTATACGGTCACATGCTCACGGTTCAGCATCGGATTGCACTATGTTGACCGGCCAAATAGTCTGCGTGGCACCATGTTGACTAGTTAAATTGACCACGTTCCTTGTGGGTCCCACCTGTCAGTTCGCATAGGGAAAAGGTCAGATAAACACAAATTTACGCAGGCGCGACAAGACTCCACCCCGTGCGCGGGAATCACCTGGTTGTGTATGTGTCTGTCAGGGCCTAATGTGTGCGCATGCACATGTAGGTTGAGCACTTGAGCGTGAGAGTGTGTGTTGGTCGTGTGGTGTACTGGTGTGTGCATGCATGCGTACGTGTGTGCGTGTGAGTGTTGCGTGCGTGCGTGGCTGCATGTGTACGTGTGAGTGTTGCATGCGTGCGTGGGTGCATGTGTTCGTGTGGGTGTTGCGTGCATGCAGTTCGTGTGTGTGTATGATCACCACACTAGCTCCTGTGTGTTAAAACATACGGCTCAGCATACCAATACAAGGCCACCTTGTCCGCTGTGCCCGCGGTCATGACTTCGAACCACCGTCCAATATTTTTTTGTCGTTTGTTTTCATTCTTACTAGCAAGATGCCCGTGCGTTGCATGTAACATCGAGATGCATTTGTATGACTAGTTTATCTTGTGAGAGAAAAGGATGAACGAGGGAAGGCCTTATTTGCAAATGTGGAGAGGTGTGTGGGTACCTTTTTGCAAAATTGTCATAGTTTCTTTCCTATCCGTCAGATATAAATCAGACGGCCTATATTGCAGGATGGCAGGCACACCATCATCACCAACTCTGTTTTTTATAAGAGTGTATTTTATCCCTACTCTTATAAAAAGCATAGTCGGTGATGATCGTGTGCCTACCATCCTGCAATATAGGCCGTCCGATCTATATCTGACGGATAGGAAGGAAACTATGGCAATTTTGCAAAAAGATACCCACACCCCTCTCCACACTTGCAAATAAGGCCTTCCCTTGTTCATCCTTTTCTCCCACAAGATAAACTACTCATACAAATGCATCTTGATGTTCCGTGCAATGCATGGGCATCTTGCTAGTATTTTATAAGAGTGTAGATGTAGAGTAGATACAAGCCGACAGGTGGGCCCGATGGTAGTGAGATAATGTGATGCAACACTAGAGGTGCCACGTGGAGCGTTTAACTTGTCAACTAGTCGTGTCTTGAGCGAATACAGAGTTGTACGGTGAGCCCGTGACTGTATAATAACCACAAAACGTAAATGGTGACCGTAATGAGTGGATTCTGAAGTCCAATGTACGTATCGTGCTTTCACTTCAAATACAATGATCATCACTGTATATATCGCGAGAGAGAGATGAAACATGCATGAATGTGCTGGGGGCTTACTTTTAGAGGACCTGGAGATAGTTTGTGTGCGTACGTGAAAGGGGCGTAGAGGGGGGGTACGCGATGGAGAGAGAGATGCTCTTCGTTTCTCTTTATTATGACTAACTTTATATATAGTATAAAAATATACAAATTCACAGTGCGGAATAAATATCATTGTGGGCACCATGCAATGCAAGCGTTCATACTCCTCCATATAACTTTGTAATGTTGTATATATGTAGAAATTCTAAAATATTTTTTTGGCCACACTTCATTCAAAAGGAATGTTGTATGCGAAATAAACGTGAAGAGAGGGCTTTTTAGATCAATGGGGTACATGATGTAACATGTGTGAATGTGTAGTTGATGCATTTGGCAGGGCCTAGAGAGGTATGTGTGTGTATTACGTATTCGAGAGAGGCATGGATAGAGGGGCCGGCGGGGGGGGGCGTGGGAGAGATAGCACGAGAAATGAGAGTGGTCTAGAGAGAGAGAGAGAGAGACGAATATGATGTCACGGTGAGAGATTCCCTTGAGTGTGTATATGCAATGGGGGTGGATAGAGGCACCAGGAGAATATATTTTGTGTGTGTGGTGTCTGTGTTGGTATGTGTGGGTGTGAGAAGATAACGAGACGTGGGGGCAGAGGGTGTGTCACCGCGTGAGGTCCGGTGGGTCGAGGTGAGGCCCTTCGTTCGGTTCCGTCCTGCGCCACATTGGTCGGCCCGTGACGCATTTAGGGAGACCCATGGATGACTAGTCGTACAAGACAAAGATAGCATAATTGTGAAGGACTCTATGTCCACTGACAAAGCCGGCTAGGATTTGTAACCCTAGGTTCTCGGACTAAGGTAACCCCTTTATCTCTGATATTACTATTCATCCAACCTAACTTTAAGGGGCATCGTACAGAATGCTCTACTAGAATCATACTCGTCGATTAGGAAGAGAGGTGTGAGACAATGCGTGAGAGACAGGCCTAAAGATAATGTGCGTACAAGAGACACGTAGGCAGGTCTATGTATATAGAAAGGGTCGATGGGGATTGTGCGTGTGTATGCTTGCGAGAGGAAGAGTGCTTGTGATAAAGGTTAGTGAAAACAGTCGTAAATGGTTACGAGAGGGAGGGAGGGTTATATCGAGAGCATGTGTGCGAGAAAGACACCTCGGGAGAGAGTGTGTGAGCATGTGTGAGAGACCACCGATGGAGAGTGAAACTACACGTACCAGACTGATGTACACTTTGATTAAAGATATAAATTGTATCCAAATATTAGGATGGGATCATGATATTTGCAATTCGCGTAAGGAACGGTCATTGATCCATCAGACATCTAGATTCTATTGAATTTGAGCAAGTCTACATTATTATGCGACAAAATTGATCCACATAGTTAGTATTTTGAACTCAAGACAATGCATCGCTTTAGCAATCGAATATAAACGTGAGTATAGTTCATGTTGTGTGTAAAGCACATTATACATACGAAAGTTACACAATGAACATTATAAATAGCTACCTATGAACTAGCATACATATGAATTCAACTTAAGGTGGTTTAAAAAATCGAATTCAACATGAAGTCCATTCAATTATTTGAATTTGATATCATGGCATTTGTAAATCATACCTAAATTATGGGGGCACCAATCTTTGCTCTGATTTTGTACATAATAGCATATGTAGTCGTGTACAAAATAGATTCAAATTTAGCTCCTCCATTCCAAAATAATCGTAGTTATAGGATTTTCAAGTGTCAAAATTTCAAAAAGAAGCGGATAATTAATGAGGTTTTCAAACATACAAGGTCAAATTTAACGTTGTCTATTTAGGTCAATCCTCAAAGTTCAAGAGTACTCTAAACGTGAATGCTTGTGTTTCAAAATTTCGAACGAAGCGCCAAAAGAGCCTCTACTCGCCCGAAACCGGGTGAGACCAATGTTTGGTAGTACAAGGAAATTACTTTGCTAATAACTCTGACCCGTGAAACCTACCGGCCCGACGTCCAAAGGTCTAAGCCGGGGTAGGTTTGTAGCTTCATCTAGATGCCACGCAACCGCCTCCGAAAAACATTCATACACAATGGCCGCCTAAGCACACATGCGTGCGGCCGAAATCGCTCCCGCCCACTATTTGGGACACCTGGGATTACCATCCTACCCCCGACCCGCAGTAGGTCCGAAATTTAAGAGGGGGCAAAGTTTGTACTTTCCCCAAATTTCAAACAAGTGCGTCCCATCTTCTGTTCAAAAAAGCCAAAAACAAGCGCGTCCCAGACCGAAACATGGTTCTCCCCCCTCCCTCCCCCCCCCCCCGCCCACCCGTCTGATTCCCCATTCGTACTCCGTGGGCGCAAAAACTACCTCTCCACCAGCCGCGAAACCCCGGCGTCCTCCGTCCGCCACCCCATTCCACCCATCAACCGCCGCCCTCCTCCATCACACCGGAGCCGATACCCCGACGTCGTCGTCCACCACAACCTCAACCGCAACGCCCTCTATGGTTAGTAGTTGAATCCGAGGCCGAGCCATCCATACCCGAGCCAGTTCAACCACGTCGTTCTGCGCCTCACCACTGCCGCTCCAACTTCGCCACCCTCCACCGCATCGGAGTTGTTCCTGCTACGCCGTCCTTCGCCGCCTCGGATCTGCTTCCCCTCCGCCGACATACGGCCGCGGCAACACAGTCAACAATTTGGCCATGGGTTCGTCCAAGCCTGCACCCTCCTCCAGAACATCGGTTTCCCCGGCAAAAATAAGAAGATCGGCGCGACATGTGGAGGCGACCACACCGGCAACCGAAAATGGTACTCCTCTTCCCTTATTCGTGCAAATCTTACGTGTCTGCTTGCACGGTATTCATCCCACAGAAGACACTAGTTGACCACTTCTTCTTGATACTAGATGTTCCAAGTGACCCGCGATGCACAAGGTTTCTCCTCATATACTATTTAACCTTAGCTAGAGGTCCATCGCCCCCTGAATTTAAATTCCTGGTCAGTTGATTCCCAATTAACGAAAGCATTCCCCGGCATAACAGGCGCTAGTCCGCCTATTACGCCGGGGAAGCAGCGCCTCGGTGTTTATCTAAGGGGCGTGTGGGGCCTTGAGCTACTGGCGCCCGATCTGGAGGTCGGACGGGATTAAAGGGATGGCCTGGGGGCGCTGCCAAGCACGGCGGTGGTGTGAGGTCGAGGGGAGGGCGGGGCGGCGGAGGCAGGGGTCTGGGCCGATGGTTGCTGGCAGTTCGAGAAAGATTGTCAACAGTGACTGGCGGGAGGTAGACGAAGGCCATCTGCCCATTCCTTATAGATCGGACGGTTCATTAAAAAATCGACTGACCTATTTATTTTTAGTCGACTATTATCTTGATATGACCACATGAGGTGGTGTGCTGGAGGAGTACCTGCATTTCCTGTGCTCATATATTACAAAATCATACGGAGTAGAATCTAATTTTGTTGCCATGCAATGTTGTAGAGCTATCATATGTCTCCTGTCATTTATTTTTCAGCCACCTGCTATCTGCTACTTTTACAGTGCACTAGTTCTGCACACACTTCACCCATACTCTCACTATTGTGTTTTTATGCAAGGGTATTTCAGACTCTGCTGCTATGAGAGAAGCAAAAAAGAAAAGAGAGAAGTCACTCCAGCATCGTACGCGGATAGGCCAGACACGTTTCAGCCTTATAATAGGTGCAGTGTCAGCAGATGGAGACGGTAAATGTAGCTCTGGAGTTGATGACCTCGCTCGCAATGAACCACCATCCCAGGTGCTTGCTTTAACTTCGCGGTGTCATATGTGGTTGCATGTTCCATATGGTGTCTAGCTTGTATTCGAAAGGCCGAAGTCGGTCTTTATTAAGATAAGGAAAGATATTTTTTTTACATGAACCACCATCCCGTGAGCACCAGAAGACAAATAGCTAGTCAGGGCACTGGCCGAGCCATTGACAAGCCCAGCAAAGAGAGGCATCACCTGGAAGCCAACTAAAAAGCCACGATGGTGGCGAAAGCAGCCCGCCTCCCACCAGGCTCTTAGGTCCTAGATGATCATGCTCACCACTCCAACCGGATGTCTAGCTTGTATTGCTTCCAATTTGGTTAAATTGCATCTGCTTAGCTTACACATTATACCTTTGAATATGACATGCCTTTCTGTTTTTGGTACATACTAGTACATCTATGTATTAACCATGTTCTTACATCAAACTAATGTTCTTGTGTATCCCTCATCAATCACTTATGATGAGGCAGTCAGGCAAGTGGATTACTCCTCATTTAAAGAATGCAGCGTCAGCCTCCCGACATGATTCTCAAGAAACAACAAGGCTAGATGAAGGTAGTGAACGTAGCTCTGTAGTTGATTACCGCATTTCCCCTACACTAGCATCGCAGGTGCTTGCTCTAACTTGGCAGCGTGATATGTGGTTGCATGTTGCATATGGTGTCTAGATTGTAATTCTTCCAATCTGGTTAAACTCCATGTGTTATTCTGCTTAGCTTATACATTATACCTGTTAATGTGACATGCCTTCCTATATTTAGTACATAGTACATCTGTGTATTAAGCATGTCATTACATAAAACTATTTTTTTTGTATCCCGCATCAATCAATATGACGAGACACCTTTAGTATATGCAGTGCGATATTAGTTGCATCTTTCATAGGATTTATAGCATGCACTGCTTCTAATTTGTTGAAATTCCATTTATGATGGGACGCTTTTAACTTGGCAGAGTCATATTGGTTGCATCTTTCATGTGGTGTCTAGCTTGCATTGCTTCTTATTTGTTGGAATGGTTTCTGCTTAGTTTACACAAACAGTTGTGAACATGCCATGCCGTCCTGTTTTTTGTACATATTCCATCCCGGTATCATGTCTTTGCCTTACATCAAAGTAGTGATTGTCAGTATCATGCATGAATGAGTTCTGAAGAGAGAATTTTATTGCTTTTTCTTGTCGGTTTTACTTGACAATTCAAAATCAATAAAGCGGAAGGAAGTTAGCAAGACAGCGGATAAAGGTGCTCCTTCCAAACGGAGGGCCTCTACAGTTTCCACTCCTCCACCCCCAAGATGATTTCCAAGACAACACATGCATGACACTCAACGTAGCTGTGTTTATGATGAGCACGTCTCCCCTAGTGCACCATCACCGGTGCCCCCTCTAACTTGGCACTGTTATATGTGATGTCTAGCTTGTATTAGTTCTAATTTTGTTGAATTCCATCTGCTTACTTTACACATTATACTTGAATAAGACATGTGTTCCTTTTTCTAGAACATACAATATCTGTCTATCACACCATGTTCTTACATCAAATTAATACTGTTGTGTAACCTGCAACAATCACTTATCATAAGACACGTTTGACTTTGGAGTGTGATCTAGGTTACATCTCGCATTCTTTTCTAGCTTGTACTACTAATTTGTTGAAATGGCACATATGACGAGACAGTTTTAACTTGGTAGAGTGATATTCGTTGCATCTTTCATATGGTGTCTAGCTTTCATTGCTTCTAATTTGTTGAAATGCCTTCTCCTTAGTTTACACATCATAAGCTGTGAATATGCAATGCTGTGAATATGCAATGGCACTAATGATGAGAGACCTTTAACTTGATAGTGTGATGTTGTTTGCATTTTGCATATGATTTATTTCTTGTACTGCTTCACATTTGTTTAAACGGTATTTATGATGAGACACTGTTAACTTGGCAGAGCGATATTTGTAGCATCCTTCATATGGTGTCTACCTTCCATTGCATTGCTTCTAATTTAGTGAAATGTCTTCTGCTTAGTTTACACATCATAGTTCTGGTTATCTCATGCCGTCCTGTTTTTCTTACATATTACATCCTCCTATCATGTGGTTGCCTAACATCAAAGTTCACTTTGTCTGTATCACGCATCAATTTGTTCTAAAGAACTAAATTGTTATTCGTTTTTCGTGTCGGCTTGACTTAACATGGCACAGAGAAAGAGGAAGCAAGACAGAACGACAGGGAAAGGGAAGCGGAAGAATCCTGCAGATTCAGCTGGTACTGATGGTGCAATAAAAGGTCAAAGTCCAGCGGAAAATTGTACCGACAGGGTATCCCGTGCTAAACGAGCTGCAGAACAAGCCAAACAGAAACAAATAGCTGCCACCAAACAAGCAGAGACAACCCTAGTTGTTGCAACACCTTCCACAGTACCACCAGCTGCATGATTTACTCGTTGGTCAACTCAGCTAGCAGCACGTTCCCAAGCTCCCTTGCCACCTGACACTACTTCCGAAGCACTGTTGACAAAAGATGAGTTGGCAAGATTAGATGAACTTTGTGAGCTTCAACAGCAAGAAGGTAGTTGCTGGAGTCAAGTTACAGTTGCATGCTTCTTTATATGTAGTCTCACAGTTTGATGTACACTAACACTTCCTATGTTTGTTGTTGGACTAGCACCTAGGCGCAAGAGGAAACAAACACCAGGGATAATGCTCGATTGGTTAACTAAATCTAGAGGAGGAAGAATGGAGATCCCTTTTGAGGCAGGTTTAAAAAGGCCACGTGATGCTACAGAGTCAGCCAAGTTAGTATCAGAGGCAGCGGTTGCTGTTAGGTGTCATGTACGTATCCTCCCAACATGGATTCAGTACAGGAATGACAAAGACGAAACCCAGTTCAACACCTTCCTCGACCATTTATCTGTAAGTATGGTTATGTATGGAAACTAGTAATATCGTCTTGCTCTGTCCAATACTTTCTAGGTTGCAAATAATGAGACTCCCATAATTTTCAACAGATGAGGTTCAAGTTGGATAGCCAAGATGATGCAACCAGACAAGCTTGCACCCATGTTTTCAAGTCTGCTCTGTGACAGTATCAGTATAATTTGAGGAAAAATCACTTTTAAGGCAAGGCTAACAGTGAACTTGCCCAAACACCTCCAGTGGAAAATATATCTGATGAAGACTGGAGAGGCCTCGTTAAACACTGGTCCGATCCGAAGTATCAGGTACATTATATACATGTGATCAGATCACATGTTGAAGTCCTATTTACGCATGTGCCACACAAATCTATCTTCTTGTAAGTGAACTATTCAAAGAACAAGGCCAACCGTACGAAAGTGAAATTCCAACAGACGACAGGATCTCGTAGCTATATTGCACACTGCGAGGCTCTTGTAATTAGCTGCTGTTTCACTCTTTTCGCTGTACCATATTATCATATCTATATTGACTTGTTCCAAATGCAGAGGAAAGCTCGCAAGGACCAAAAAGTACCTGAACCAAATGATGTGGAAATCTTCAAGGACTGTCACACCAGCAAGAAGAAGGGCATGACTACACCAGTCAAAGCCACTGTTGTAAGTCCTTAATCCTCATGCCTTTTAACTACTACTTACTCTGACTTGTGCCTTGAACTGCATGGTTTGCAGCCAATGTCTATTACTCTTTTCAATTTTATACACAATTGTCTTAGCGTATCATTGCACCTTACAAGGTTTAAAAGAGAGGAGTGATGTTCCTCTGATCTTGACCTGTAATCTAGTTCCGTGCTGGACTTGCCCACACAACGTTACAATTGCCTGTTTGTCTGTTCTCAGTTGTTTTGTGATATGAATGATGTCATACTATGCTTACTGTATTATAAACTTCGTCTCTTTATCCTTAGCCCTCAATACAATGCGAAGAAATAGACAATACATTAGCGATGGTACATGGTCATATGTTTGGAACCTGGTTTTATTATGTACTTTGCAATAAAATACAACTATTATTTTACATGGGTTCACCAGAACAAGTTCTGTATATAGACCAAAGCTATTTTGTTTGGTTTTGCTGCCTCCTTAATATCTTCTGTTCTGGTACTACTAATGTAAAACCTCATCTTTTCAGCGAGCAATGGAAAAAATGGTGAAACCGCCACCTTCTGAAGGTGGCGAGGCAACTATAACCGCAATGTCAGCTCTTGCTGCAGTGGGTCAGTACCTGTCCACTAACAGTGCCAAAAGCACGTTCCTGCGTAATACTGGCTTGGTTGTTAAGGCAATCTCGTCCAAACTGCCTCATGATCAAGATATGCAAGCTCAAAACAATGTTGTATCTGCGCTCCAGACACAAGTCCATTCCCTAACAGAGACCCTTTGTGAAACAAGGAGAGACATTGTTCGACGTTGTCAAGATATGCATGGTTTTGAAACCAGACTACCAGACATTTGCTATGTTGTTCAGGAGCCTAGGAGAACTGAAGGCGAAGCTTATGGTGCTCCATCGGACAATACAGCATGAAAATGTAATAGTCAGGTCAAATGAACCGAGCTTCTGAACTTCTGGTGGTGCATTTACCTGCTAGACTGTTAACTTTTATGCCAACCTTCTTTTTGTATAGTGTAGGGTGTTCCCTATATTTGCACTGGTGGCGAACTTTGATGCCCAGTGGATGTAATATGTGTAATAGCCATGATAGCCTAGCGTAAGTTGCTTGCTTATTTATTTCCTTATTGCCTTGCTTATTTGTTTTCTTGTAGTCAGTGCAGTTCTTCCGCGGTTTGCTAGTGGCCACAATAACCTATTTTTTAAAACTAGGCCACATTAACCATGGGCTACATATTTACTATAGTTAACATGGGCCTCCTACGGGTCGTAGAAACAATGGGCCTTCTAAGGGCCGTAGAAACAATGGGCCTTCTACGGGGCATAGAAACAATGGGCCTTATACGGGCCGTAGACACAATGGGCCTTCTACGGGTCGTATCATCAATGGGCCTTCTATAGGTCGTATCATCGGTTGGCCAAACATGGGCCAATAACAGACCACATTATGGTCGTAAATGGGCTAGAGTTGAAATCGTCCGTTCATGGGCCGACCATAACGGGCCGTCGTTAATCGCCCGTATTTGATGACGCTATGAAAACGGCCCAACGTATTAACGGGCCACAAACGGGCCGACTGTAACCACGGGCTGAATTTGGCCCACAAGCAGAAAATGACGGTAACGGGCTGTAAGTAAACGAATGCTGGAAATGAGCCCAAGAATAAATGGGCCCTGAGAAGGCCGAAAGATAACATGGGCTGGAAACGGTCCAACTGAATAATGGGCCGTTAATGGGTATAAAGTGATACACTGTTCATTATGGGCCAGTTTTACCACAGGCCGTTAATGGGTATAAAGTGATACACTGTTCATTACGGGCCAGTTTTACCACGGAATGTTAATGGGCCGAAGTTACTAAGGGCCTCATATGGGCCGAAAGACGTCATGGGCCATACATAGGCCGGAAGTTAAAACAGGCTGGAATTATATTGGACGGCTATATGCGAACGTCATGGGCCGGAAGTGGGCCACCTTTTGATCTAGTCAAATGGGTCGGCCTTTTCACAGGAATGGGCCTCTGTTGGGCCGTGCCACGTGCCGACGTATCATAGGCGCTTTGGGTCCAATGAGTGGATGACATCTGTCCCAACGGTGAGATGACACGTGTTTCCTCCAGCCAATGATGATTTTACACGTGGAAAATACCCATTGGTCGGGGCTGTTAACGGGTTATCGGATCCAAAACCGGACCCGATAGCTTAACGGCGTTCCGTTATGGTGGATTCCACGTGTCGGTCACCCTTGACGAAAGCACTTCTGGGACGCGCGATTTATCGTCATGGAAGTGGACACTTCCGTGATGATAATTTTGGTAATGTCATGGAACACTTCTACGACAGCACAGGTATGACTATCTTGATTCTGCCATAAATTTGTCATGGATGTACATGCATGACAGAAAACGTGACCTACTGTGACAAACACGTATCATCACGGAAGTGTATTTTTTTGTAGTGTATTGTCATATTATATCATGGTTGTTTTGATAACATGTTGCCGTTTGAGATATCTTATTATTGCTTGCTAGCTGATTATGTTATTGATATGAGTTAATATAATTTTTAAGAGTTATTGTCGGCATGGTTAGTTATAATGTTGGCTGAAAAACCCGGGTGTTGTTTGAGCTTATTTATGCAAACAAGAGCAAAAGAGTTTGTAAAAGTTTTTCTTTTTCACTTTCAGTTTATCAACTGAATTGCTTGAGTACAAGCAAAGGTTTAAGCTTGGGGGAGTTGATAGGTCTCCAACGTATCTACTTTTCCTAATGCTTTTCCTCTTGTTTTGGACTCTAATTTGCATGATTTGAATGAAACTAACCCCGGACTGACTATGTTTTCAGCAGAACTACCATGGTGTTGTTTTTGTGCAGAAATAAAAGTTCTCGAAATGGAACGAAACTTTGCGAGGATTTTTTATACAATAAATAAGAATTTCTGGAGCCAAGATCCACCAAAAGGGGGCACCTGGGTGGGCAGAACCCACCAGGGCGCCCCCCCTCCTGGCGCGCCCAGGTGGGTTGTCCCCACCTGGTGTAACATCCCAAATTTTCAATTTGGAATGTTATACATAGATCATTCTTGCATATCATATTTTATTGCATTTTGTTTTGCGATCCTAGAAATTCTACGACACTCAAGGACCCACGGAGAGAGTTGGGGATTTCGTTATTTTCATATTTGGGTTTTCTCAAATTTTGAAAATAGGATCATTTGTTTTAATTATTTTTCTCTCCGAAAATATTTCATATCAAAATATATGAGAGGAGATAATATGACTTCTCCTCAAATAATGAAATATTGGAGGAAAAATATTAAAAACAAACATTTTATTTGATTTTATTTGAATTAGGAAAAATACATGTTTTTCAAAATTGCATTTTAGGCCCAAATAAATGTTCATCTTGTCCGGCTTATTTTTAGAGGACGGGGAAAATTTATTTCGGGATTTTTGGAGTCCGTTTAGTATTTCTTTTCTTACTTTTTCTGCACGTTCGAATTATTTAAAAAAAGTCAACCGACTCCGGGCCATACCCGAGCGGGACTCTTCGGGCCGGCCTTTAAAAGCCCGAGACCCCGAGCCCCAGCGCCGCCAGCCCACCCGAAACCCTAGCCGATATGCCGCCGCCTCGGGATCCGCGCCGCCGCCGCCGCCCCCGCCGTCGCGCCGCCGCCGCCACCCGCACCGCCCCGCCGCCCGTCGCCGCCGGAGCCGTTCGCCGGAGTTAAAGGTAGCCGCCGGTTTTTTTTATAAAACCGATCGGTTTTATTTCGTAAACCCTAGTTTCGGTTTTGTTTAGATCGGTTCGGTTTTTTTTGGTTTATTTATTTTGCGGACGTTCGTCCGTACGTTCATTTTAACAAACGGTTTTCGTCGTTTAACCGCAGACAGTGAACGTTCGTTCGTTAGCCTGTTCGCCAGTTTTTCTTTTTCTCGGATTTTCCGCGATTATTTTCGATCGCGATTTCTGATCCGATTTTCGTTTCAGTTTAACTTTTCGCTCGTTTATCGGAATCAGGCCATTCAAGCGCCTAGAGTTTCATCTCGAAACCCTCTTTCTGATTAACCAACTCAAACAAGTTTTTGCTACTGTAAAATTTGACTTAGGTCCAGATTAGTAAACGAATCTTGTTTCTTTCGCCGTTTGAGTTTCGTTGCTTCGTTCGATTTGATTCTTTTTGCAAACCGGAGTTCTTAAGCTGAACTTTCAGGTTAGATCTCTTATTTTGAGTTTTATTCGTGCACCCTTGCTTGATTGCTTATGTATGTATTGTTCGTTTGCGATAGAGTACCCGGAGTGCGAAGCGTGCTACTACGAGTCTCTAGGTTTCACGGATCATCAGCAAGGCAAGTAACACTTTGATCATACCTCTTTACCACCCAGTTTTATTGCATTAGATCAATCCTCAAACTATTGCATGATTAGGATCTAATTAATATGTGGGTTTTGGGAAGTAGATGAGGTAGTACCTATTGCCCTGTGTACTATCAAACCTTTGGGAGTTACTTCTACGTTTGCTTATATTGCTATGCTATGCTCGTAGACGTGGATTGGGTTTGAGTGTATTTCATGACAGATGTGAGATTGTTAATTAATGGATCAACTTAAGGTGGCTACTTTAATTCACATCTGGGTGGATTGAGGCACCTGGAGAACCCAGTGTTGCCTGTATTTTTGGATATCCCGGAGTACCCGTGTGATCATCCTATGGACCGCCACCCAGGCTCAAAGGGATCATGAGATTATTCATGCTAGAAACTTCCGTGTGCTGCCACAAGCTATTATGGGCTCTAGCATAGTTGAGTAGGTTACATGATCTCTTGAAGAGGTGGGCTAGCAGATGTAGGGGAAAGTAGGTGTAACTGTCCACCCGGAGTAAAGAGTATTGTTTCTGAAAGACTGTGTCTCGGTCATCCGTTTCTCAAACACCATGTAGTGCGAGAAATCAAACGGAGGCGATCGAGTCTTGTGGGGAAAAGTGCACAAACCTCTGCAGAGTGTACAAACTAATCATGGTTAGCCGTGTCCCCGGTTATGGACATCTTGAGTATCTAGTTCTTGGATTATCATGTGAATCTCATCATCATGTTACATAATTTAATTTGATTGGGTTAATCACGTTCTTAATTGGGATTGAGTTGGAGGTACCTCTCAATGTTTAACAACCACCATGATAGTTAAATAAAATTTATTCCTTTGTGGTAGGAAAAAATTGGCTTTTCGCAAAACTGTAACCATAGAGCTTTCCACCAGCCAAATATGCATGTAGTGATAGCATTATTCTGTTCATTACTCTCTATGTGTTACATTGCCAGCATATTCCATGTGCTGACCCGTTTTCGGGCTGCAACGTATCATGTTGCAGACTTTTCAGACGACGAGTAAGGAGCCTTAGGTCGTGGTCTTATACTCAGTGATGCCGTTGGAGTTGATGGACTCACTTTATCTTCCAAGCCTTCCGCTGTTATCGTTTTTAGATGGCCTTAAGCCATATTTATTTGTTTTGAGTTCTCTTGAACTATTCGATGTAATAAGTGTGTGATTGCTACTCTGTTATAAATCCTTCAAAGTACTGTGCGTGTCAGCATTACCGATCCAGGGATGACACTGATGCACGGAGACTAGACTATTTGAGGTTTGGTCGCTACAGAGATGGTATCAGAGCACACGCTGACTGTAGGACACGAGCACTAAGCTAAAGCCCTAGATCACTACCCTCTTCTCATTTCTGACTCCTCTCCTTTCTTCCACTCTTTTAGGATGGCGGATGCAAGGAACAAGTTCGCGCAACCAGATGAGGATACACCTTTTGGACGACACTTGAAGGAAGTTACTAAGTACCTGAACATCGGAATACCAAGCTTCACCGGAACCTACAATGCCACACTACCAGAAGTGTACCACAATGATCTCAAGGATACTATCTATCAGATTTGTGGGCGCCGAGACGAGCAATGGGAGATGATCAGCACCAGGAAGGATAGATCTATTGCAGCTTTCATTCAGGAGTTAAACCAGCACATTCCTCGCCAGGAGAACCAGATGTGTGCAGACATGATAGAACTGAAGAAGGCAAAGACTAGGATCATGGAACTGGAGGAAGAACTCAAGGCTACACGCGATGGATATGAGGAGGAAATCGCAACATTGTTGCAGAAGAACGGCGACCTGACACAGAAGCTAGGAGTTTTCATGGGAGACCCCGCACCAGGAGGAGATGATGACGATTCTACTTGCCCGGAGAACTACATCATCATCGACGACACTGACTCGGACCCCAGTGATGATGATTGGGAGGATGAAGCCGGAGCAGATATCATGGAGTCTTCGACTGAGCAATTTTTCTAGTAGACCACCAAATTAGTAGTAGTATTCCACCATGAATATAGTATAGTCCAAGCACTTTGTAACGATAGATAGATCGATTGTATGCCTTATTTGAATTGATTGGAGTGATATGATTGTGTTTGTTTCATGTGCATATGGGTAGTGTATTCCCTTTAGACCTCATTCTATCCTATTTCCTCATCTTTTCTAAACCATCAGATGCCTCCGAGACGCGACACCTGATTTGTTTTCCCACCGGAGATCACTCAGTTGATTCAGCAGAAGAATGCCGTGATGCAAGTGCTAGTTCAGAACCAAGGAAACAACAACAACAACCCACCACCACCACCACCTGTTGATCACTTAGCTCGTTTTCTTAGACTGAATCCGCCGGTGTTCTCCAGTAGCACCGAGCCGATTGTGGCAGATGATTGGCTCCGCAAGGTTGGAAGGGAGCTGACCACTGCAGGATGCATAGATGCGGAGAGAGTGCGTTTTGCCGCACATCAGCTCGATGGACCCGCAGCATCATGGTGGGAGAATTACACAGCCACTCACCCCATTGACACTGTCACATGGGACCAGTTTCAGCAAGCTTTCCGTACTACCCATGTTTCAGCAGGAGCTATGGCCATGAAGAAGCGTGAGTTTCGCAACTTACGCCAAGGAGGACGTACCGTTGGCTAGTACATGGAGGATTTTAGTAAGTTAGCATGTTATGCCCCAAATGACGTTGCTACGGATGCAGCTAAGCAGGAGAAGTTTCTGGAAGGACTGAATGATGAGCTGAGCATGCAGTTGATGGTGGCAACTTTTAACAACTACCAGGAGTTGGTAGATAGAGCTCTCATGATTGAAGGGAAGCAGCAGCAGATTGAGAGCCGTAAGAGGAAGTATGGACAAGGAAAGTACAGTACAAGAGCTCACCAGAAGCCTCGTTTTACCCCGAACTCGGGAGGACACCTTCAGCATAACCATGGAGGTCACAATCACAATGGAGGGAGCTCGCACAATCATAGTGGCCCCAAGAATGGCAATGGAAACGGAGGAAGCAATGGACAGAACCGTACCAACCCATCAACCCCAGCCAAGCGGGATCTAAGCCACGTTACTTGTTTCAAGTGCCAGAAGACTGGACATTATGCAACTGAATGTCCGGAAGCTAAGAATGGAAATGGCAATGGAAGCTCGGGGAAGAAGCCGAACCCTTTCAACAGGGGACAGGTGAACCTCGTTAATGTGGAGGAGGTTGAAGCACAGCCTGATGCAGTAATAGGTAAGTTTTTGGTTAAGTCATTTACTGAAATCGTTCTTTTTGATACTAGTGCATCGCATTCATACATATCAAGGGGATTTGTGGATAAGTTTAAGTTGCCCACCAAAGTTCACAGAACACCTATGTTAGTAACCTCACCAGGAGCAGAGTATATGGCAAGCCAAGGATGTTTTCAGATGCCATTTGCCATAGATAGGCATGTTTTCCCCTCAGACCTAATAGTTTTGGAGTCGCAAGGTTTGGATGTGATTTTGGGAA
Organism: Aegilops tauschii subsp. strangulata; assembly: GCF_002575655.3. Lineage (NCBI taxonomy): Eukaryota > Viridiplantae > Streptophyta > Magnoliopsida > Poales > Poaceae > Aegilops > Aegilops tauschii. Next base: position 400,900,080 of record NC_053041.3, read on the forward strand.
TGGATTGTCTATCGATGTATGGAGGAAACATCGATTGCGCCAGTAAGACGATTTTGCTTACTACCCCAGAAGGAAGAAGGATTAAGTATGTATCCCGGCATGTGCCGAAGAGGACTCAAGTAAATTCCTTATCAGGAGTTGTATAGGAGGAAGTACCAGTGGTGAAGGATTTCCCTGACATATTTCCAGAGGAGTTGCCAGGCATGCCACCGGATAGAGACATTGAGTTTTTGATTGAGCTTTTACCAGGCACTGGGCCAATATCTAAGAGACCGTACAGGATGCCCGCTAAGGATTTGGAAGAAATTAAGAAGTAGATTAAGGAGTTACTGGATAAAGGATATATTCGCCCAAGTTCGTCACCTTGGGGATCACCAGTACTTCTAGTGGAGAAGAAAGATGGATTGTTAAGGATGGTTGTTGATTATCGTGGATTGAATGAAGTAACAATCAAGAAGTACCCACTGCCGATGATCAATGATCTGTTTGACCGACTACAAGGAGCTAAAGTATTTTCCAAGATTGATTTGCGATCAGGATACCACCAGTTGAAGATTCGAGAGCAGGATATACCCAAGACAGCTTTTACCACAAAGTATGGGCTATATGAGTACACCGTTATGTCATTTGGCCTGACTAACGCACCCGCCTATTTCATGAACATGATGAACAAAGTGTTTATGGAGTTTTTGGATAAGTTCGTCGTAGTGTACATTGGTGATATTCTGGTCTATTCGAAGAATGAAGAAGAGCATAAGGAGCATTTGCGTTTGGTACTTGGAAAGCTCAGAGAACATCAGTTATATGCCAAGTTCAGCAAGTGCGAGTTTTGGTTAAAGGAAGTTGGATTCCTTGGACATGTTATATCCGGAGAAGGAATAGCAGTAGATCCCACCAAGGTTAACACTGTGACAAATTGGGAGTCACCCACGACAGTTGGAGAAATCCGGAGTTTTCTGGGACTCGCAGGATATTACCGGAGATTCATCGAGAATTTCTCGAAGACTGCAAAGCCTATGACGGAGTTGTTGAAGAAGGATACCAAATTCAAATGGACTGAGGAATGTGAGGCTAGTTTCCAGGAGTTGAAGAAACGTTTGGTTACAGCGCCAGTGTTGATTTTGCCAGATCAACGCAAGGATTATGAAGTATATTGTGACGCTTCTCGTCGAGGACTTGGAGCAGTGCTAATGCAGGAGGGAAGAGTTGTTTCATATGCCTCACGACAGCTTAAACCCCGTGAGTTGAATTATGCTACACATGATTTGGAGTTAGCAGCCGTAGTGCGTGCATTGAAGACGTGGAGACATTTTCTCATCGGAAACCATTGTGAGGTGTACACGGATCACAAGAGTTTGAAGTACATTTTCACGCAGAAGGAGTTGAATCTCACGCAAAGGAGATGGTTGGAGCTCATTAAGGATTATGATATGAGATTGCACTATCACCCAGGGAAGGCTAACGTAGTAGCCGATGCGTTGAGCCGCAAGAGCCATGTCAACACACTCATGACCGGAGAGTTACCCAAGGAGTTAGCAGACGATCTTCGTGAACTATGTTTGGAAATAGTTCCGAGAGGCTATGTAGCAGCATTGGAGATTCAGTCTACTTTGATGGATAAGATCAGAGAAGCCAAGAAGACAGACAAGGAAATTGCTGAGATAAAGGAAAGGATGAGTAAAGGAAAAGCCAAGGGATTTCGTGAGGATGAGCACGATACCTTATGGTTTGAGGACCGCGTTTATGTGCCCAATGATCCGGAGATCAGGAAGTTGATCTTGAAAGAGGCCCATGATTCACCATATTCGATTCACCCAGGAAATACCAAGATGTACCTGGATTTAAAGGACAGTTTCTGGTGGACCGGAATGAAGAAGGATATTGTGGAGCATGTAGCAGTTTGTGATGTATGTCAGAGAGTAAAGGCAGAGCATCAGAAGCCAGCAGGATTGTTACAACCATTGCCGATACCCGAATGGAAGTGGGATAAGCTAGGCATGGATTTTATCACAGGATTGCCCAGGACTCGTTCAGGCTATGAGTCGATATGGGTTGTAGTCGATCGTTTGACGAAGGTAGCTCATTTCATCCCAGTAAAGACCACCTATACAAGTGCTAAGTTGGCAAAGATATACATGACCAGGATCGTATGTCTGCATGGAGTTCCGAGGACCATTGTATCAGATAGAGGAACCTAGTTTACTTCAAAGTTTTGGAATCAGTTGCACGAGACTTTGGGTACCAGGCTAGAGTTCAGTACAACCTTTCATCCACAGACATACGGACAGACCGAGAGAGTCAATCAGATTTTGGAGGACATGCTGAGAGCTTGTGCGCTAGATTATGGATCTAGTTGGGATGACAATTTGCCATATGCAGAGTTCTCTTATAACAACAGTTATCAATCCAGTTTGAAGATGGCCCCTTTCGAAGCTCTGTACGGAAGGAGGTGCAAGACACCGTTGTTGTGGGACGAAGTTGGAGACCGCCAGTTGTTTGGACCAGATTTGATTAAAGAGTCTGAACAGAAAGTGAAGTTGATTCGCGATAGGCTCAAGGTAGCCCAGTCCAGGCAGAAGAGTTATGCGGATTCTAAATGCAAGGAGACAGTTTACGAAGTCGGAGATAGAGTTTATCTTCGAGTATCACCACTTCGAGGAGTGAAGCGCTTTGGAGTTAAGGAAAGTTAGTGCCACGTTTTGTAGGACCATACAAAGTTTTGGAGCGTATGGGTGAAGTTGCTTACAAGTTGGAATTGCCCGAAGGGTTGTCGGGAGTTCATGATGTGTTCCATGTTTCTCAGCTGAAGAAGTGCCACGCAGAGATGGCTGAGATACCAATGAGAGATACAGTGCCACTGGAAGCGATTCAACTGGATAGTGATTTGACCTATGAGGAGAAACCAGTCAAGATTCTCGAATATGCCAGCCGAGTCACCCGCAGCAAGGTTATCAAGTTTTGCAAAGTCCAGTGGAGTCACCATACCGAGGAGGAAGCCACCTGGGAGCGAGAGGAAGATCTACGGAAGGACCACACTCACCTATTTTCTAGCCAACCCGAATCTCGAGGGCGAGATTCATCTTAAGGGGGTAGGTTTGTAACATCCCAAATTTTCAATTTGGAATGTTATACATAGATCATTCTTGCATATCATATTTTATTGCATTTTGTTTTGCGATCCTAGAAATTCTACGCAACTCAACGACCCACGGAGAGAGTTGGGGATTTCGTTATTTTCATATTTGGGTTTTCTCAAATTTTAAAAATAGGATCATTTGTTTTAATTATTTTTCTCTCCGAAAATATTTCATATCAAAATATGAGAGGAGATAATATGACTTCTCCACAAATAATGAAATATTGGAGGAAAAATATTAAAAACAAATATTTGATTTTATTTGGATTTTATTTGAATTAGGAAAAATAAGCGTTTTTCAAAATTGCATTTTAGGCCCAAATAAATGTTCATCTTGTCCGGCTTATTTTTAGAGGACGGGGAAAATTTATTTCGGGATTTTTGGAGTCCGTTTAATATTTCTTTTCTTACTCTTTTTGCACATCCGAATTATTTTAAAAAAAGTCAACCGACTCCGGGCCGTACCCGAGCAGGACTCCTCGGGCCGGCCTTTAAAAGCCCGAGACCCCGAGCCCCAGCGCCGCCAGCCCACCCGAAACCCTAGCCGATCCGCCGCCGCCTCGGGATCCGCGCCGCCGCCGCCCGACCCGCCGCCACCCGCGCCGCCCCGCCGCCTGTCGCCGCCAACCACCGCCGCCGAAGCTGTTCGCCGGAGTTAGAGGTAGTCGCCGGTTTTTTTATAAAACCGATCGGTTTTATTTCGTAAACCCTAATTTCGGTTTTGTTTAGCTCGGTTCGGTTTATTTTTTTTGGTTTATTTATTTTGCGGACGTTCGTCCGTATGTTCGTTTTAACAAACGGTTTTCGTCGTTTAATCGCAGACAGCGAACGTTCGTTCGTTAGCCTGTTCGTCAGTTTTTCTTTTCCTCGGATTATCCGTGATTATTTTCGATCGCGATTTCTGATCCGATTTTCGTTTCAGTTTAACTTTTCACTCGTTTATCGGAATCAGGCGATTCAAGCGCCTAGAGTTTCATCTCGAAACCCTCTTTCTGTTTAACCAACTCAAACAAGTTTTTTCTACTGTAAAATGTGACTTAGGTCCAGATTAGTAAACGAAGCTTGTTTCTTTCGCCGTTTGAGTTTCGTTGCTTCGTTCGATTTGATTCTTTTTGCAAACCGGAGTTCTTAAGTTGAACTTTCTGGTTAGATCTCTTATTTTGAGTTTTATTCGTGCACCCTTGCTTGACTGCTTATGTATGTATTGTCCGTTTGCGATAGAGTACCCGTAGTGCGAAGCGTGCTACTACGGGTCTCTAGGTTTCACGGATCATCAGCAAGGCAAGTAACACTTTGATCATACCTCTTTACCACCCAGTTTTATTGCATTAGATCAATCCTCAAACTATTGCATGATTAGGATCTGATTAATATGTTGGTTTTGGGAAGTAGATGAGGTAGTACCTATTACCCTGTTTACTATCAAACCTTTGGGAGTTACTTCTACGTTTGCTTATATTGCTATGCTATGCTCGTAGACGTGGATTGGGTTTGAGTGTATTTCATGACAGATGTGAGATTGTTAATTAATGGATCAACTTAAGGTGGCTACTTTAATTCACATCTGGGTGGATTGAGGCACCTGGAGAACCCAGTGTTTCTTGTATTTTTGGATATCCCGGAGTACCCGTGTGATCATCCTATGGACCGCCACCCAGGCTCAAAGGGATCATGAGATTATTCATGCTAGAAACTTCCGTGTGCAGCCACAAGCTATTATGGGCTCTAGCATAGTTGAGTAGGTTACATGATCTCTTGAAGAGGTGGGCTAGCAGATGTAGGGGAAAGTAGGTGTAACTGTCCACCCGGAGTAAAGAGTATTGTTTCTGAAAGACTGTGTCTCGGTCATCCGTTTCTCAAACACCATGTAGTGCGAGAAATCAAACGGAGGCGATCGAGTCTTGTGGGGAAAAGTGCACAAACCTCTGCAGAGTGTACAAACTAATCATGGTTAGCCGTGTCCCCGGTTATGGACACCTTGAGTATCTAGTTCTTGGATTATCATGTGAATCTCATCTTCATGTTACTTAATTTAATTTGATTAGGTTAATCACATTCTTAATTGGGATTGAGTTGGAGGTACCTTCTCAATGTTTAACAACCACCATGATAGTTAAATAAAATTTATTCCTTTGTGGTAGGGAAAAATTGGCTTTTCGCAAAACTGTAACCATAGAGCTTTCCACCAGCCAAATATGCATGTAGTGATAGCATTATTCTGTTCATTACTCTCTATGTGTTACATTGCCAGCATATTCCATGTGCTGACCCGCTTTTGGGCTGCAACGTATCATGTTGCAGACTTTTCAGACGACGCGTAAGGAGCCTTAGGTCGTGGTCTTATACTCAATGATGCTGTTGGAGTTGATGGACTCACTTTATCTTCCAAGCCTTCCGCTGTTATCGTTTTTACATGGCCTTAAGCCATATTTATTTGTTTTGAGTTCTCTTGAACTATTCGATGTAATAAGTGTGTGATTGCTACTCTGTTATAAATCCTTCAAAGTACTGTGCGTGTCAGTATTACCGATCCAGGGATGACACTGATGCACGGAGACTAGACTGTTTGAGGTCTGGTCGCTACACCTGGTGGCCCCGCAGACCCTGAAACCGACGCTATAAAATCCTATTTCTCCAGAAAATAATCAGGGAGAAAGAATTATCACGATCCACGAGACGGAGCCGCCGTCACCTCCTATTCTTCATCGGGAGGCCCGATCTGGAGTCCGTTTGGGGCTCCGGAGAGGGGGATCTTCATTCTTCGTCATCACCAACCCTTCTCCATCGCGAATTCCATGATGCTCCCCATCGGGACTGAGTAATTCCTTCGTAGGCTCGCTGGTCAGTGAGGAGTTGGATGAGATTCATCATGTAATCGAGTTAGTTTTGTTAGGGCCTGATCCCTAGTATCCACTATGTTCTAAGATTGATGTTGCTATGACTTTTCCATGCTTAATGCTTGTCACTTTGGGCCGAGTGCCATGTATTCAGATCTGAACCGTTTATGTTATCGCCATTATATCCATGTTCTAGATCCAATCTTGCAAGTTATACTCACCTACTACATGTGATGATCCGGCAACCCCGGAGTGACAATAGTCGAGACCATTCCCGGTGATGACCGTAGTTTGAGGAGTTCATGTATTCACACTTTGTTAATGCTTTGTTCCGGTTCTCTATTAAAAGGAGGCCTTAATATCCCTTAGTTTCCAATAGGACCCCGCTGCCACGGGAGGGTAGGACAAAAGATGTCATGCAAGTTCTTTCCATAATCACGTATGATTATTTACGGAATACATGCCTACATTATATTGATGAACTGGAGCTAGTGCCGTATCGCCCTAGGTTATAACTGTCTCATGATGAATATCATCCAACAAGTCACCGATCCAATGCCTACGAATTTATCCTATATTGATCTTGCTAAGTTGCTACTGCTGCTGTTACTGTTGCACTTGCTACAAATTACTGCTATCACTGTTACCATTACCGTTGCTGCTGCTACTATTATCAAAACTATTATACTACTTTGCTACTGATCACTTTGCTGTAGATAATTAATCTCCAGGTGTGGTTGAATTGACAACTCAGCTACTAATACCTTCAAATATTCTTTGGCTCCCCTCGTGTCGAATCTATAAATTTGGGTTGAATACTCTACCCTCGAAAACTGTTGCAATCCCCTATACTTGTGGGTTATCATACAGCGAATTTCTTCATGTAATTTGGAGTAACATAGCGATACTCCCTCCATTCCCTTGCCCATCTCCTCTCAATCCTCTGAATGCGCACTTTGTTCTGATTATTGTTTTCTTTGCCATGTGTGGCTTCATCAGGTGTGCAATACTCAGCATAAATGTCTTCAGGGATTTCAAAAGCAGTATTTTCTCTGGCCTCTTTCCTCCCTTCTGAGGTCTTTTCCCTGACATTTCCTCACTTGAGGATTTTGAACAATTTATGTTTCTGAGGAAGTATGCAATTTATCTTCGAGGAACGCTGCAAATGAATTAAGTTGATGAGAACCTAGTAATTCAGCAGCAGACATTTTGTACCTATGAGCAGAGTATAGGTGCAAAGAATTTGGAGAGGTCATATGCGTTCTCAGAATTTTTTCAAAAGTATCAGGTTTGAGGAATTTGACCATGGGTGTCTTGAGGAATTTCACTAAGCATTCTTGACTTAGGTTCCAGAATTGTATAGATTTGACAATCCACACAACTGAGGGATCCTAAAGAAAAACACAGCTTAGAGAAACAAATCAAGGTACAGATGCAACTAGGCGTTTAAGAGTTGGGAAGTGAAGAATAAACACATGTTGAAGATTTTGTGGAAATCATAAGAATCAAGAAGGGCAGTAAAATTAGATTTTATTTACCCTTGGTGAAGAACACGACGAACTGGGAATAAAGATGGAGAAGTCCGTCCATTCGGATCTCCCACGCCCTAACTCGGCGGTGAGAGACGGCTACCGCGGCAGCGGAGTGAAGATTTCCGCGGCCAGCGCGAGTACGACGGCGACGACGTTGAGAAAGTGAAGCTCTTCCTCACCGGCGACGTTGGAGTGTAGCGGCGGCGCTAGGTCTGAGAGCTCGAGCGAGGAGAGTTCGACCGGAGTAAATGAGGTCTGAGGAAGGGGACGGGTATTTATAGCCACGGTGAAAACTACCCGTCCGAAGAATTTGGACTAACACGCCCCTGACCCTTGCCATCCTAGCCACATGTGTCAGCCACGTACAGAGAGGTGGAGAGTGTGGTAGATCGTGGGTGAGTAGTTTAACCTTATCGTGGGATGCGGAACGGTTTGAGCGGCAAAATCCAAAAATTCAGATAAGAAAATTTTAATGTTACGTTCGCAAATTCTTCAGCTGATAAGGACACAGTGAAGATTTTGAATGGGTTTCAAATAGAACGCACATGAAGAATTTGTGAACAAACTGGATTGAGTTTAGCATAAAGGAGGAACGGGTCCGATCACATTCACTTAGAAGAAAAATCAACTCAAAGAATTAGCAATAAGTGAATGATGTTGAGGACATGAAAACTCAAACATATATTGCAAAGTTGAAGAATTTGAAAATTTGAAGAATTTGCAAAAATCAAGAAAAACTCAAATTGAAGATTTTCAACTTTTGTTGGTGGCATGACCCACCGTATAAGAATGATGATTTCAGATACCGCGTACAATTGTCGTAGGGTTCTGAGAATCAAATTCTTCGTTAATTTCTTCACACTTAGAGGGTTAGTCTTCATTGATTGAAGAAAAATATTACTTTGTGTGTTGCACATCTACGTCATCAATTTTGTGTAAGTGTTAGGACGTGTGTCCTTTCAAAGAACATTCGAAGATTCTAAGAAATTTAGCTCACACCGCAACTTGCTAAATCTCTTCTCATCCAAGGGCTTTCTAAAGATATCCGCTAGCTGTTCTTCAGTCTTCACATGTTCGATGGAGATGTCGACCTTCAACACATGATCTCAAAGGAAATGATGACGAATCTGGATGTGCTTAGTGTTTGAGTGCTGAACTGGGTTCTGAGCAATCTTGATGGCACTCTCGTTGTCACAGTAGAGTGGCACATTCTTCATGTTGATGCCGTAGTCCTTGAGGGTTTGCTTCATCCATAGCAATTGAGCACAGCAAGAACCAGCAGCAATGTACTCAGCTTCAGTAGTAGAGAGTGATACGCAATTCTGCTTCTTCGAGGACCAACATGCCAAGGATCGTCCGAGGAAATGGCATGTGCCTTATGTTAACTTGCGATAAACCCGACCGCTAACATAGTCAGAGTGAGAATATCCAATGAGATCAAAAGCTGAGCCCTTGGTATACCATAATCCAAGTGTTGGAGTGTGAGCTAGATATCGAAGACTATGTTTCACAGCCTTATGGTGTGATTCCTTGGGTGTAGCTTGAAAACGGGCACACATGCAAACACTAAGCATAATATCTGGCCTAGATGCACATAGATACAATAAAGAGCCAATCATGCAGCGGTATACCTTTTGATCAAAGTCTTTACCATTTTCATCGATGCAACAATGGCCATTTGTGGGCATCGGGATTTTGATGCCTTTGCATTCTTGCAAGCCGAATTTCCTCAGCACATCCTTGAATTATTTCTCTTGAGATATGAAGATGTCGTTGCGTTGTTGATGAATTTGAAGACCTAAGAAGAATTTCAATTCTCCCATCATAGACATTTCATATTCCTCACTCATCATACAGGCAAATTCGTCACTGTAACGTTGGTTAGTACAGCCAAAGATAATATCATCAACATATATTTGGTACACGAATAATTCATCATCATAGGTTTTGGTGAAAAGAGTTTGGTCAAGTGAACCGGGTTTGAAGCCTTTCTTCATGAGGAATTCCTTCAAAGTATCATACCACGCCCGAGGGGCCTGCTTGAGGCCATAGAGGGCCTTATTGAGTTCGAAGACTTTGTCAGGATGCTTAGGATCTTCAAAAACCTGGTGGTTGAGCAACATATACTTCTTCCTCAAGCTTACCATTGAGGAATGCACTTTTCACATCCATTTGATGTAAGATGATATTATGATGGTTAGCATAAGCAAGCAATATGCGAATAGCTTCAATTCTAGCAACAGGTGCAAAAGTTTCATCAAAATCAATTCCTTCAACCTGTGTGTAGCCTTGAGCTACAAGACGAGCGTTATTCCTCACCACAAGGCCATTTTCATCTTGCTTGTTGTGGTAGATCCATTTGGTATCGATGATATTGTGCTTGCGTGGGTTTGGTCGCTTGACAAGCTCCCAAACATTGTTGAGCTCCAATTGATGTAATTCCTCTTGCATCGCTTGAATCCACTCAGGCTCCAGAAATGCATCATCAACTTTGGTGGGCTCTATGATAGAGATAAAAGCAAAGTGCCCACAAAAGTTAGACAAATGTGAAGCTCTTGAGCGTGTGAGAGGACCTGGTGCGTTGATGTCGCCGATGATTTTCTCGATCTGCACTTCATTTGCAATGCGAGGATGAGCAGGATGACGATGTTGATTGGGCTCAGCATTTTCTTCAGAGCCATTTTCCTCAGATGCACCAGCATGATTTTCTTCATGTTCTGGAATGACTTGTTCAGCAGATTCTTCAGTAGCCTTGAACTTGATGGATTCCTCAGGTGACATTTCATCTAGCACAGGAGGTAGGTGCTCTCTTTGCGAGCCGTTAGTTTCATTGAACCGCACATCTACATTTTCAATAACCTTGTGGTGAAAGGAGTTGAAGACTCTGTAGGTGTGCGAGTCCTTTCCGTTGTCGGCGTTCTGGGATTGGGGGTACCCAGACTTGCCTGCCTGCAGCCCACAGCGTGGCTCCATCGACGGCCTGGTATGGCCCAGCTTCAGCAACAACGACTCAAGACCCTTGCGAGGGGCCAAGCATCATGAGGCGGACAATGCCAAGACCTCCAACAGGAGCAGCCTCCTCAGGCTAGCTCCTGAGGAGCGGAGATTCCTATGCAAGCCTCACCTCATGAGGTCCGGATGACGTGAGCCATGACGACCAAGGCCAGGCGGGCGCCAGCGGGCGCATTGTACCAGTTTCCTCTTTGGTGCTAAAGAGGCAAGCGCAGGTGTGGAGTCCCGAGGAAACAGCCAAAGGTTTCCATTCCCGTGCAACAAGACCAAGACCGTCAGAACGGCAGGACTGAGGTCATCGCCGAGCCCACCATGGTGTCACGACCAGAGGCTTTTGCAGGCGAAGACTACTTTTGTTAGGATAACATGCACTACTTGTCTCCCTTCGAATTTGGCCGTTGTGGGATCCCTTCCCGCCTTCATTTGGGAAGAGGACCAAGGCCACTATAAATAGGACCTAGCCACCAGCATAGAGGGGGGAAGGGGACGGATCATCCCTTCTGCCCACACACCCACCAGCTCACTTGAGCCCAAGAACACCTCTCCTCCTGAGGTTGTTCGCAAGTGTACTAGTTCATCCTCAGCCCCCGAGGCCAATCCACCACAAAGCAGGAGTAGGGTTTTACACCGCAAGGTGGCCTGAACCTGGGTAAATTGATGTGTCCCTTTTTCCTTATAGTTCGTTGAGCTAGGCTGTGAGATTAGCAAGTAGGCAGACTGGGGAGGACGAGTTCTTCGCACGCACCCCAGAGTTCGAACCTATCAAGGGTTTGCAGAACCCATAATCCGACATTTGGCGTGCTAGGTAGGGGTGCGTCGAAACTTTGCCCCCTCCGTCCACCACACTCCGCTCGCGCCGTTCAGCTCTCATGGCGGGCGCCGCTTCTCTGACTGGATTGACGGGCACGCACGGAGGCTCCAAGGGTCTCCGGGCCTTCACCCCCGCCTTACGGCGAGTGCAGTGGCCGCCCAAGTTCAGGCCGGAGATGTCGCCTCGCTACGACGGCGCCGCACACCCGGTGGGGTTTCTCCAGGCGTATGAGGAGGCGGTTCTGGTGGCCTGATACGTCTCCAACGTATCTATAATTTATGAAGTATTCATGCTGTTATTTTATAATTCTTGGATGTTTTACAATCATTTTATAGCAACTTTATACCAATTATTTGGGACTAACCTATTGACCCAGTGCCAAGTGCCAGTTGTTTTTTTTGCTTGGTTTTTACATTGCAGGAAATCAATATCAAACGGACTCCAAACACCGCGAAACTTTTTGTGGATTTTTTATGGACCAGAAGACTCCTGATGGGCCAGAGCAGCACCTGGGGGGTGCCCCGAGGGGGCCACAACCCACCAGGGCACGCCTGGGGGCCCAGGTGTGCCCAGGTGGGTTGTGCCCAGGTGGGTTGTGCCCACCTCGGTGGCCTCCCGCACCCCCTCTTTACCCTATAAATTCACAAATATTCCAAAAACCCTCGTGGTTAACCAAGATCAGAAGTTCCGCCGCCGCAAGGCTCTGTAGCCACCGAAAACCAATATAGACCCTTTCCGGCACCCTGCCGGAGGGGGAATCATCTCCAGTGGCCATCTTCATCATCCTGGCGGCCACCATGATGAGGAGGGAGTAGTCCACCCTCGGGGCTGAGGGTTTGTACCAGTAGCTATGTGTTTAATCTCTCTCTCTCTCTCTCTCGTGTTCATGAGATGTCACCATCTTGATGTATCGCGGGCTTTGTTAATATAGTCGGATCATATGGTGTTTTCCCCTCTCTATCTTGTTGTGATGAATTGAGTTTTTCCCTTTGAGATTTCGTTGTTATCGGATTGAATACTTTTACGGATTTGAGAACACTCGATACATGTCTTGCAATTGAATACTCGTGGTGACAATGGGGTATCGTATTGATTCACTTGATATATGTTTTGGCACTCAACTCGCGGATTCCCGAGGTGACATTGGGGTAATATATGCATAGGGGTTGATGCAGGTTCTTGTCTTTGTTTCTCCGGTAGAAATCTTGGGGCACTCTTTGAAGTTCTTTGTGTTGGATTGAGTATTCTGAATATAAATTTGCTTTGGTGTTATTTTAGTACGAACTCTAGGATAGATCGAATGGAAAGAATAACTTTGTGTTATTTTAGTACGGACTCTTGAATAGATCGAACGGAAAGAATAGCTTTGAGGTGGTTTCGTACCCTACAAACATTTTATTCTTATGTTCTCCGCTAGATAGGAACTTTGGAGTGATTCTTCATCGCACGTTGAGGGATGGTTAGATGATCCAATTATATTAGCATTGTTGGGAGATTGCACTAGCGAAAGTACGGACCCTAGGCCTCATTTTCAAGCATTGCAATACCGTTTTTGTGCCCGTTTACTATTTGCTTGCTGTTTTTATTTATTCAGATTATAAAAATATATTTCTACCATCAATATTACACTTTTATCACCATCTCTTCGCCGAACTAGTGTACCCACACCATTTGCCATTGTATTGGGTGTGTTGGGGACACAAGAGATTTCTTGTATTTGGTTGCAGGGTCGTTCGAGAGAGACCATCTTCATCCTACACCTCTCACGGATTGATAAACCTTAGGTCATCCACTTGAGCGAAAATTGCTACTGTCCTACAAAACTCTGCGCTTGGAGGCCCAACACGTGTCTACAAGAATAAAGTTGCCTAGTAGACATCATGGCCGACGTCGACGACAAGGTTATGGCGAATTGGCTCCCCATGGCCCTCACGGGTGCGCCGCGCGCCTGGCTCCTGGGCCTGCCAGAATCTTCGATGGCCTCCTAGGAGGAGCTGCGCGACCTTTTCATCACGCGATTCGCAGCACCGGCACCTCACGCCGTCGCAGCCATCCTCGGCGGCTCGTAGGCGCCGCCCTCAGATCGCCGCATCAAGCAGTTCTTTCACTAGGCAGGTGCCGCCCACATGCAGCGGGCAGCACCGCCGGGTTGGGCGGCGCCCAAGGCCGACCTCACCTTTGACCCCCGGGACCAGCTTGCGATTACGGCCGGCGCTGGAGCGCTCCCGATGCTCTGCACCCCCACCATCTGCAACGTGGCGGTCACCAAGACCCTCATCGATGGTGGAGCCGGCCTCAATGTGCTCTCGATGGAAGCATTCGGCTTGCTTCATCTGCCCATGGTCGGCTCCGCCCTAGGAAGCCCTTCTCTGGAGTCGTCGACAGCTCCACCAACCCCCTCGGGCAGATCTGCCTCCCCGTCACCTTCGGCACCCGCAACAACTACCGCACCGAGCTTATCGACTTCGACATCGCCCGCATCAGCCTCCCGTACAATGCCATCCTCGGGTACCCGGCCCTGGCCAAGTTCATGGCAGCGACTCACCCTGCCTACAACCTCATGAAGATGCCGGGAAGCAGCGGCGTCCTCACCATGGCAGGAAATACCAAGGACGCGTTGTTGGCCCTCAAGCTCGCCTTCAAGGCCGCGGCGGCCGCGCGACCAACTGAGGAAGGGGCCCCAGAGGTCCCGGGGGCTGCGCCAGCAAAGAAGAAGCAGTTGTTCTCTCAAGATCGGGCCAAGATGAAGCAGGTGTCGGTCGATGAAGATGGTGCATCAGGTGCCACCTTCACCATAGGTGCCAACATCTCTCCAGACCAAGAAAAGGCGTTGGTCGACTTCCTACGCGCGAACAAGGAAGTGTTCGCATGGGAGCCCAAGGATCTGGTTGGGATACCAAGGGGAATAATTGAGCATCACTAAGGGTGTGCCTAATGCCCGACCGGTGAAGCAGAAGGCGCGGCGGCAGTCCACAGAGAAGCAGTCGTTCATCGTCCAAGAGACCCACAAGCTGCAAGATGCTGGCGTCATTCGGGAGGTGCGGTACCCAGAATGGTTAGCCAACCCAGTCATCGTCCCCAAGAAGGGCGGAAAGGAGCGCATGTCCATCGACCTCACCAACCTCAACAAGGCTTGCCCTCAAGACCCCTTTCCGCTTCCACGTATCGATCAGATCGTCGACTCCACCGCCGAGTGCGACCTGTTGTGCTTCCTGGACGCCTTCTCAGGCTATCACCAAATCAAGATGGCGGCACAAGATGTTGAGAAGAAGGCTTTCCTGACCCCACGCAGGGTGTGTTGCTACACATGCATGCCGTTTGGGCTGCGTAACGTCGGAGCAACCTTCCAGCGGCTGATGCACATCGCTCTAGGCCAGCAGCTCGGGAAGAACACTGAGGGATATGTCGACGACATAGTGGTGAAGTCTCGGGAGGCAAGGACCCTTATTGAAGACCTGGAAGAAACATTTGCTAGCCTGCGCAGGGTGGATCTGCGACTCAACCCGGAGAAATGTGTGTTTGACGTCCCATCCGGCAAGCTGCTGGGTTTCTTGGTGTCGCACAGAGGGATCGAGGCTAACCCAGAGAAATTCAAGGCCATAGAAAGGATGAGCCCGCCGCAGACTCTCAAGGAGATGCAGAAGTTGGCAGGTTGCGTGACCTCGCTGGGGCGTTTCATCTCCAAGTTGGGAGAACACACCCTCACATTCTTCAAGCTGATGAAAAAAGAAGGGACCATTCGAGTGGACTCCGGAGGCTGACACGGCCTTCCAAGACCTCAAGAAGTACCTCACCAGCCCACCGGTGATGGTGGTGCCATGTCCCTTTGAGCCCCTGGTGCTCTACTTGGCTGCCACGCCTCACTCAGCCAGTGCAACGCTGGTGGCGGAAAGGGAGGAGCGCCTAGACAAGGGCTCACGATGGGGCACCCCGTCACCATATGGGGCGCCACGGTCTCAAGATGGCGCTCCCGAGGCTCCGACTGCACCACCGGCCAACAATGCTCCTGAGACCACGGCCAACCCCACAGGCAGTGGGCCTCCTGAGGACGGTACTCCTAAGGGCACAGTTGCCATGGCGGATGATAAGGCTCCTGAGGGCCCGCAGATTCAGGAGTTGCAGGACCTCACCAATGCCTCCTCCCTCGTCGAGCACCCGGTATACTTTGTCAGCACGGTGCTGAAAGACGCGTGGGCGCGCTACCCCATGCCATAGAAGCTACTCCTCGCGCTCCTCGTCGCCTCCCAAAAGCTGTGCCACTACTTCCAAGGCCACCCCATCAAAGTTGTCTCAGCTTACCCTCTGGAGAGGGTGCTCCGGAGCCCCAACATTGCGGGAAGGTCGCCAAGTGGAACATTGAGCTGCAGACGTTCCAGTTGGAGTTCAGCACCACCAGGATCATCAAGGGTGCGGCCCTTGCTGACTTCATGGTGGAGTGGACTGACGTCCCTGACCATGAAGTGTGCGAGGACTGCTCCCTCATACCCGGCGACGAGGCACCAGATGGCTGGATCATGTACTTCGATGGCGCGATCTCACGCCAGGGCGCAAGGGCTGGAGCTGTACTTATTTCGCCCATCAAAGACAAGCTCTACTACGTCGTGCAACTCTACTTCCAACACGGCGAGAAGGTCTCCAACAACATTGCGGAGTACGAGGGCCTGCGCCTCACCATCAGGGGCAACTCGCAGCTCCTCGTCAACTTCTCCAACAAGGAGTACACATCGAAGGATGAGCACATGGAGGCATACCTTGAGGAGGTACGCAAAATTGAGAAACAATTCTTGGGCCTGGAATTGCACGTGCTACGAGGCACAAACAAGGAGGTGGATGATATCGCCAAGAGGGCGTCCCGGCGTCTGCCTCAGGAGCCTGGCGTCTTCGAGGAGTGGCTCTTCAAGCCGTCTGCAGCTCCACCCACCATAGAACCAGCACCGCCTCATGAGGACCTCCCCAAGGCTCCTCCGTCGGGCGCCCCGGCTTGTGGCCCGACCTCAGGAGCTCGCCTCCTCCTCGCGCTGGAACCTCAGGAGGGGTGTTGGACCGAGGAGTTCAAGGCATACCTACTTCGGGGCACCCTGCCGGAGAAGGCGGAAGACGCGGAGCGTGTGGCCCGCTAGGCCACAGCATACTACATCCAGGACGATGAGCTCTATCGGAGGCGTCCAAACGATGTTTCTTTACGGTGCATTTCCAGGGAGCAGGGATGTGAACTGCTGGCCGATATACATGGTGGGGACTGTGGGCACCACTCTTCATCGCGCACCCTCGTGGGCAAGGCATTCTGCAGCGGGTTCTACTGGCCCACGGTGCTCAACGATGCCACCGAGCTGGTGAAGTCATGTAAAGCCTGCCAGTTCCACGCCAAGCAGATGCACCAGCCCGCTTGGGGCCTCTAGACCATCCCGCTCACATGGCCGTTCGTGGACTGGGGGCTGGACATCTTGGGGCCATTCCCACGGGCACCCGGGGGCTACCACTACCTCTACGTCTCCATCGACAAATTCACCAAGGGCGGAGGTGGAAGCCGTCCGCACCATCCCGCCTGGCTCGGACGTCAAGTTCATCAAGGGCCTCATGAGCCAGTTCGGGGTTCCTAACCGCATCATCACCGATTATGGCTCACAGTTCACCAGCAACCTTTTCAAAACATGCTAACCTTGGAACACAGATATGCTACGCTTCGGTGGCACACCCCAGGAGCAATGGTCAGGCCGAGTGCGCCAACGTAGAGGTCCTAAGAGGCCTCAAGGCAAGAACCTTCAAGAAGAAGCTCGAGGCCTGCTGCATGGCTGGCTCGATGAGCTCCAGTCTATGTTGTGGTCCATCCGCACCACCGCAACCAAGACGAAAGGCGAGACTCTGTTCTTCCTCTTCTACGGAGCTGAAGCGGTTCTCCCTCATGAGGTCAAGCATCGCTCCACGCGGGTCTTGCCGTTTGACGAGGTACGCCAGGACGCCAAGCGGGGGATGGACCTCGTGCTGGGGGAGGAACGCTGCCATCAAGCCTCGCTCCGAGTGGCAAGATACCAGCAGGCGCAGCGGCGGTACAACTGCCGTAGCGTCCGCTCCAAGACGCTCGAGGTGAGTGATCTCGTCCTGAGGCGGGTGCTCTCCAGGGAATGGATGCACAAGCTCTCGCCCATGTGGGAGGGCCCATTTAGGATCACCCACGTCTCCAGGCCTAGCGCCGCGCGATTGGAGACACAGGACGGGATCCCCATCCAGAACGCCTGGAACATCCAGCACCTCCGGAAGTTCTACCCATGAAGCAAGGCCCAGTGCCTGTGAAGATCTCCACTCGTGACACTCTCACGTAATAACGAGTGGGGATGTACACGCCTCGGAGTCTCCTGAGTGTCGCCCACGGGCCTCATGGGGGCTCCCTCCCACATCCTAGTGGCAGCACTTAGCTCCGCGCTGGTGAGAAGACTAGACTAGGTGTCGGACGCGGCTGTTCTTTTCCTTGCTTTCTGTAGTTGGTTTCAACTTCTTAATGGAATTTGGAGTTTTCGAGTTTCTCGTTTGCCAGAGCTGGAGCTTTTCTTCCTCTTGTTCGTTCGGCTCTCCAGCCTTTTCCCAGGAAGAGCGGCAGTTGCCCGTCGCTCCTCCTTGCGCGTCCCGCGCACGGGGGCTAGGTAGGTGTGTGCGCTGGGCGCTCGCCCGCGACCACACCTCACCGAAGCCCTGTCACCCCAGAGCATCGGTCCTTAAATCCTCGCGAGACGCTGGCAAACGAGCTCATTGGCACACGCACTCTCCCAAGTCCGTGCCTCCGGGCATCGCGACGCGGTGCACCAGCCACAACCAACCCACGCTCGGGGGCTCACGCAAGGAAGGGCATGACACCCTATGAAGTTTTCTAATAATTCTGCAGTTACACGATGTCTCCTAAGGCCCGATGGCTCCTGAGTTGTTAAGAAGCAAACTTCACCAGATGTTGCTGGAGAAGGCGCACCCATGCGAGGTCGGAGACTACAACAAGCATATCAAGCTAAGTTATCTGATAACCCACAAGTATAGGGGATCGCAACAGTTTTCGAGGGTAGAGTATTCAACCCAAATTTATTGATTCGACACAAGGGGAGCCAAATAATATTCTCAAGTATTAGCAGTTGAGTTTTCAATTCAACCACACCTGGATAACTTAATATCTGCAGCAAAGTATTTAGTAGCAAAGTAGTATGGAAGTAATGGTAACGGTGGCAAAAGTAACAGTAGCAGTTTTGTAGTGATTGTAATAGTGGCAATGGAAAAGTAACTAAGCGAAGAAAAATATATGAAAAGCTCGTAGGCATTGGATCGGTGATGGAGAATTATGCCAGATGAGATTATTCATGCAACAGTTATAACATAGGGTGACATAGAACTAGCTCCAATTCATCAATGTAATATAGGCATGTATTCCGAATATAGTCATACGTGCTTATGGAAAAGAACTTGCATCAGATCTTTTGTCCTACCCTCCCATGGCAGCGGGGTCCTATTGGAAACTAAGGGATATTAAGGCCTCCTTTTAATAGAGTACCGGACCAAAGCGTTAACACACAGTGAATACATGAACTCCTCAAACTACGGTCATCACTGGGAGTGGTCCCGATTATTGTCACTTCGGGGTTGCCGGATCATAACACATAGTAGGTGACTATAGAGTTGCAAGATAGGATCAAGAACTCACATATATACATGAAAACATAATAGGTTCAGATCTGAAATCATGGCACTCGGGCCCTAGTGACAAGCATTAACCATAGCAAAGTCATAACAACATCAATCTCAGAACATAGTGGATAGTAGGGATCAAACCCTAACAAAACTAACTCGATTACATGATAAATCTCATCCAACCCATCACCGTCCAGCAAGCCTATGATGGAATTACTCACGCATGGCGGTGAGCATCATGAAATTGGTGATGGAGGATGGTTGATGATGACAATGGCGACGGATTCCCCTCTCCGGAGCCCCGAACGGACTCCAGATCAGCCCTCCCGAGAGAGTTTAGGGCTTGGCGGTGGCTCCATATCATAAAACGCAATGAATCCTTCTCTTTGATTTTTTTCTCCCCGAACGTGAATATATAGAGTTGGAGTTTAGGTTGGTGGAGCTCCAGGGGGCCCACGAGGCAGGGGGGCACGCCCAGGGGGGCAGGCGCGCCCCCCACCCTCGTGGACAGGGTGTGGGCCCCCTGGCCTTGATTCTTTCGCAATTATTTTTCATTATTTCCAAAAATAATCTCCGTGAAGTCTCAGGTCATTTTCAGAACTTTTATTTCTGCACAAAAATAACACCATGGCAATTCTGCTGAAAACAGCGTCAGTCCGGGTTAGTTCCATTCAAATCATGCAAGTTAGAGTCCAAAACAAGGGCAAAAGTGTTTCGAAAAGTAGATACGACGGAGACGTATCAACTCCCCCAAGCTTAAACCTTTGCTTGTCCTCAAGCAATTCAGTTGATAACCTGAAAGTGATAAATAAAAACTTTTACAAACTCTGTTTCTCTTGTTGTTGTAAATATATAAAGCTAGCATTCAAGTTTTCAGCAAAGATTATGACTTACCATATTCACAATAACATTTAGGTCTCATGTTTACTCATATCAATGGCATAATCAACTAGCGAGCAATAATAATAAATCTCGGATGACAACGCTTTCTCAAAACAATCATAATATGATATAACAAGATGGTATCTCGCTAGCCCTTTCTGAGACCACAAAACATAAATGCAGAGCACCTTTAAGGATCAAGGACTGACTAAACATTGTAATTCATGGTAAAAGAGATCCAGTCATAGTCATACTCAATATAAATTAATAGTAATGGATGCAAATGACAGCGGTGCTCTCCAGCTGGTGCTTTTTAATAGGAGGGTGATGACTCAACATAAAAGTGAATAGATAGGCCCTTCACAGAGGGAAGCAGGGATTTGTAGAGGTGCCAGAGCTTGGTTTTTGAAATAGAGATGAATAATATTTTGAGCGGTATACTTTCACTGTCAACATAACAACTGAGGGATCTCGATATCTTCCATGCTACTCACATTATAGGCGGTTCCCAAACAGAATGGTAAAGTTTATACTCCCCCTCCACCAACAAGCATCAATCCATGGCTTGCTTGAAACAACGAGTGCCTCCAACTAACAAGAGTCCCGAGGGAGTTTTGTTTGCAATTATTTCGATTTGATTTGCATAAAGCATGGGACTGGGCATCCCAGTGACCAGCCATTTTCTCGTGAGTGAGGAGCGGAGTCCACTCCTCTTGAGAATAACCCGCCTAGCATCGAAGATACAGACAGCCCTAGTTGATACATGAGCTATTCGAGCATACAAAACATAATTTCATTTGAAGGTTTAGAGCTTGGCACATACAAATTTACTTGGAATGGCAAGTAGATACCGCATATAGGAAGGTATGGCGGACTCATATGGAATAACATTGGGGTTTATGAAAGTGGATGCACAAGCAGCATTCCCGCTTAGTACAAGTGAAGGCTAGAAAAAGACTAGGAAGCGACCAACTAGAGAGTGACAACAGTCACGAACATGCATTAAAATTAAGGAACATTGAGTGCAAGCATGAGTAGGATATAATCCACCATGAACATAAATATCGTGAAGGCTATGTTGATTTGCTTCAACTACATGTGTGAACATGTGCCAAGTCAAGTCACTTGAATCATTCAAAGGAGGATACCACCCTATCATACCACATCACAACCATTTTAATAGCATGTTGGCACGCAAGGTAAACCATTATAAACTCCTAGCTAATTAAGCATGGCATAAGCAACTATAATCTCTAATTGTCATTGCAAACATGTTTATTCATAATAGGCTGAATCGGGAACGATGAACTAATCATATTTACAAAAACAAGAGAGGCCGAGTTCATACCAGCTTCTCTCATCTCAATCAGTCCATCATATATCGTCATAATTGCCTTTCACTTGCACAACCGAACGATGATAATAGTAATAATAGTGCACGTGCATTGGACTAAGCTGGAATCTACATGCATTCAATACAAAGGAGAAGACAAGATAATATGGGCTCTTGGTTAAATCAACAATAATGCATACAAGAGCCACTCCAACATTTTCATAATGGTCTTCTCCCCACGACCCCCAAGGAAAAGAAAAGAAATAAAACTATTTACACGGGAAAGCTCCCAACAAGCCAAAGAAGAACAGGAAATCTTTTTGTGTTTTCTTTTAATTAATACTACTACAAGCAAGAAAGTAAACTAGCTAAAAGCTACTACTAAATTTTTTGGGTTTTTCTTAAGGTTTTTCAAACACACAAGAAGAAAGCATAAAAAGGAAAATAAACTAGCATGGATATTACAGTGAAAAAGTATGAGCACCGACAACTAGCATGAGTGTGTGAACATAAATGTAATGTCGGTGAGAAATACGTACTCCCCCAAGCTTAGAATTTTGGCCTAAGTTGGTCTATGGCCACGGCTGGCCTGGCGGATATCCAAAGTTGTAACTGGAGTCGTACTGAGATGGAGCCTCGGGTTGCCACTGGTTGGCAATCTCCTCCGGATCCACTGGTAAACAGACTGTCGTGAAGGATCAAATCGTGGTTCTGGCTCTGGCTCTGTAGCTGTTGTGGGGTTTTTGTAGGCGTGAATGGCCTCTGGCGAAACAAGGTACTTGCAAGTTGGTCGCGGAGGAAGTCGGTGAGGCCTGCATTCTCAGCCAACTCGTAAAAATCATCATAAATCCCGGCTGCTCTCAAGAAATCATCACAAGGCCATTCACACGGCCGAACCTCCATGGTGCGAGGGAGATTATATTTGGGCCTCTTGTCTTCTTCACTTTGCTTATTCTTCGAGCTTCGGCTCGAAGAGCCCCTCAAAAATCTCTTCATCAATTTCTGAAAATTTCTGAATTTTTTAGTAACTCACAATAAAAGTGAACCAAACTCAACAAAATTGATAGCAACTACTCCCATAAGTGCCTAGAGACTATATCATGCACTAGAACTACTTGGGACCAAATAAATTTGACATGCAAGCTCAAGAACAGGGTCACCTAGGCAACAAAAATTTGCAATGAATAAAGCACTAGAACAAAAACAAATTGGACCATTGGAGGAGTCACATACCAAAGAACAATCCCCCAAAGCAGTTTTGTGAGTGGAGCTTTGAGCAAGGAGATCAAAAATGGCAGCAAGATGAGCTAGAACTCGTGCTTGAGCTGGTTGGTGATTTTTTTTGGGAGGAAGAAGGAGTGTGTGGTGGCTGGAATAAGTGGAGGGGAGCCACCATGGGCCCATGAGGCAGGGGGTGCGCGCAGGGGGTATGGGCGCGCCCTGGACCCTCGTGGCCAGGTGCTTGCTCCCTCTGCTGTGTTCTCAGTGCCAGATATTCTCAAATATTCCAGAAAAAAAAATCATATTTCAATTTCGGGGCATTTGGAGAACTTTTATTTTCGGGGTATTTTTTATTGCACGGATAATTCAGAAAACTGACAGAAAATACTATTTTTGCTTTATTTAATCTAAATAACAGAAAGTAAAAGGAGGGTACAGAAAGTTGTGCTTTCTAACTTCATCCATCTCATGCTCATCAAAAGGAATCCACTAACAAGGTTGATCAAGTCTTGTTAACAAACTCATTCCGAATCGCATGAAAACAGAGAATTTTTGAATAGCACTAGGTTACCTCAACGGGGATATGCACGTCCCCAATAATAAGAATATCATATTTCTTCTTGACTATAGGAAGAGGAAATTCAAAACCTCCAAAAATAATTGATGGAATTTTTCCAATAGAGTTTATACTCTCAACTTGAGGTTGTTTCCTTGGAAAGTGTACCGTATGCTCATTACCATTAACATGAAAAGTGACATTGCCTTTGTTGCAATCAATAACAGCCCCTGCAGTATTCAAGAAGGGTCTTCCAAGGATAATCGACATACTATCGTCCTCGGGAATATCAAGAATAACAAAGTCTATTAAAATAGTAACGTTTGCAACCACAACAGGCACATCCTCACAAATACCGACAGCTATAGTAGTTGATTTATCGGCCATTTGCAAAGATATTTCAGTAGGTGTCAACTTATTCAAATCAAGTCTATGATATAAAGAGAGAGGCATAGAACTAACACCGGCTCCAAGATCACATAAAGCAGTTCTAACATAGTTTCTTTTAATGGAGCATGGTATAGTTGGTACCCCAGGATCTCCATGTTTCTTTGGTATTCCACCCTTAAAAGTATAATTAGCAAGCATGGTGGAAATTTCAGCTTCCGGTATCTTTCTTTTATTTGTAACAATTTCTTTCATATACTTAGCATAAAGATTCATTTTGAGCATATCAGTCAAACGCATACGCAAAAAGATAGGTCTAATCATTTCAGCAAAGCGCTCAAAATCCTCATCATCCTTTTTCTTGGATGCTTTGGGAGGAAAAGGCATGGGTTTCTGAACCCAAGGTTCTCTTTCCTTACCGTGCTTCCTAGCAACAAAGTCTCTCATAATGTTGATTCTTTGATTGTGGGTTATCAAGATCAACAACATGTTCAATTTCTACATCATTGTCATTGCTAGGTTGAGCATCAACATGAACATCATCATTAATATTATCACTAGGTTCATGTTCATTACCAGAATGTGTTTCAGCATCAGAAATAGAAATATCATTGGGATTCTCAGGTATGTCAACAACAGGTTCACTAGAAGCATGCAAAGTCCTATCATTTTTATTTTTCTTCTTTTTAGACGGACTAGGTGTATCAGCATTATTTCTCTGAGAATCCTGCTCAATCTCTTAGGATGGCCCTCAGGATACAAAGGTTCCCGAGTCACTTTACCCCCTCTAGTTGCAACTCTAACAGCAAAGTCATTATTCTTACTATTTAATTCATTGAGCAAATCATTCTGAGCTTTAAGTACTTGTTCTACTTGAGTGGTGACCATAGAAGCATGTTTACTAATAAGTTTAAGTTCACCTTTAATGCTAGACATATAATCACCCAAGTGTTCAATCATATAAGCATTGCGTTTCAGTTGTCTACCAAAATAAGAATTAAAATCTTCTTGCTTAACCATAAAATTATCAAACTCATCTAAGCATTGGCTAGCAAACTTAGTAGGAGGGATTTCAGCTTTATCATATCTATAGAGAGAATTTACCTTTACTACCTGTGTCGGGTTATCAAGACCATGAATCTCTTCAACAGGCGTGTAAATTAAGACCATGTATTTCTTCAGCAGGAGGTAAATTATTAACATCTTCAGCTTTAATACCTTTTTCTTTCATAGATTTCTTTGCCTCTTGCATATCTTCAGGACTGAGAAATAGAATACCCCTTTTCTTCGGAGTTGGCTTAGGAGTTGGTTCAGGAAGTGTCCAATTATTTTCATTGGTCAACATATTATTCAATAGAATTTCAGCTTGATCAACAGTTCTTTCCCTGAAAACACAACCAGCATAACTATCCAGGTGGTCTCTGGAAGCATCAGTTAGTCCATTATAGAAGATATCAAGTATTTCATTTTTCTTGAGAGGATGATTAGGCAAAGCATTAAGTAATTGGAGAAGCCTCCCCCAAGCTTGTGGGAGACTCTCTTCTTCAATTTGCACAAAATTATATATTTCCCTTAAAGCATCTTGTTTCTTATGAGCAGGGAAATATTTAGCAGAGAAGTAATAAATCATATCCCTGGGGACTACGCACACAACCAGGATCAAGAGTATTAAACCATGCCTTAGCATCACCCTTTAATGAGAACGGAAATAATTTAAGGATATAATAGTAGCAAGTTTTCTCATCATTAGTGAACAGGGTGGCTATATCATTTAATTTAGTAAGATGTGCCACAACAGTTTCAGATTCATAGCCATAAAAAGGATTAGATTTGACCAAAGTAATTATCTCAGGATCAACAGAGAAATCATAATCCTTATCAGTAACAAAAATAGGTGAAGTAGCATAAGCAGGATCATATTTCATTCTAGCATTCAGAATTTTTTCTTTAAGCTTAACTAATAATTTCTTAAGATCACTTCTATCATTGCAAGCAAGAAAGTCTCTAGCAGTTTCTTCATCCATAACATAACCCTCAGGCACAACAGGCAATTCATATCTAGGGGGAGAATCTTCATCATCACTTTCATCAATATTATCAGTTTCAATAATTTCATTCTCTCTAGCCCTAGCAACTTGTTCATCCAGAAATTCACCTAGTGGCATAGTAGTATCAAGCATAGAAGTAGTTTCATCATAAGTATCATGCATAGCAGAAGTGGCATCATCAATAACATGCGACATATCAGAATTAATAGCAGAAGCAGCTTTAGGTGTCGCAAGCTTACTCAAAACAGAAGGTGAATCAAGTGCAGAGCTAGATGGCAGTTCCTTACCTCCCCTCGTAGTTGAGGGATAAATTTTGGTTTTCTCGTCTTTCAAGTTCCTCATAGTGACCAGCAGATATAAATCCCAAGTGACTCAAAGAATAGAGCTATGCTCCCCGGCAACGGCGCCAGAGAATAGTCTTGATGACCCACAAGTATAGGGGATCGCAACAGTTTTCGAGGGTAGAGTATTCAACCCAAATTTATTGATTCGACGCAAGGGGAGCCAAAGAATATTCTCAAGTATTAGCAGTTGAGTTGTTAATTCAACCACACCTGGATAACTTAATATCTGTAGCAAAGTATTTAGTAGCAAAGTAGTATGGAAGTAACGGTAATGGTGGCAAAAGTAACAGTAGCAGTTTTGTAGTGATTGTAACAGTGGCAACGGAAAAGTAACTAAGCGAAGAACAATATATGAAAAGCTCATAGGCATTGGATTGGTGATGGAGAATTATGCCGGATGCGAGTATTCATGCAACAGTTATAACATAGGGTGACATAGAACTAGCTCCAATTCATCAATGTAATGTAGGCATGTATTTCAAATATAGTCATACGTGCTTATGGAAAAGAACTTGCATGACATCTTTTGTCCTACCCTTCCGTGGCAGCGGGGTCCTATTGGAAACTAAGGGATATTAAGGCCTCCTTTTAATAGAGTACCGGACCAAAGCATTAACACACAGTGAATACATGAACTCCTCAAACTACGGTCATCACCAGGAGTGCTCCCGATTATTGTCACTTCGGGATTGCCAGATCATAACACATAGTAGGTGACTATAGACTTGCAAGATAGGATCAAGAACTCACATGTATTCATGAAAACATAATAGGTTCAGATCTGAAATCATGGCACTCGGGCCCTAGTGACAAGCATTAAGCATAGCAAAGTCATAGCAACATCAATCTCAGAACATAGTGGATACTAGGGATCAAACCCTAACAAAACTAACTCAATTACACGATAAATCTCATCCAACCCATCACCGTCCAGCAAGCCTACGATGGAATTACTCACGCACGGCGGTGAGCATCATGAAATTGGTGATGGAGGATGGTTGATGATGACGATGGCGACGGATTCCCCTCTCCGGAGCCCCGAACAGACTTCAGATCAGCCCTCTCGAGAGAGTTTAGGGCTTGCCGGCGGCTCCGTATCATAAAACATGATGAATCCTTCTCTCTGATTTTTTTCTCCCCGAACGTGAATATATAGAGTTGGAGTTGAGGTCGGTGGAGCTCCAGGGGGCCCAAGAGGCAGGGGCCACGCCCAGGGGCAAGCGCGCCCCCACCCTCGTGGACAGGGTGTGGGCCCCCTGGCCTTGATTCTTTCGCCAGTATTTTTTATTATTTCCAAAAATAATCTCCTTGAAGTTTCAGGTCATTCCGAGAACTTTTATTTCTGCACAAAAATAACACCATGGCAATTTTGCTGAAAACAGCGTCAGTCCGGGTTAGTTCCATTCAAATCATGCAAGTTAGAGTCCAAAACAAGGGCAAAAGTGTTTGGAAAAGTAGATACGACAAAGACGTATCATTATCCTAATCGCACCTGATCGGAATATCGGTATCTCGGCACAACATCAGAATAACAAACATAGCATAATGGCACGAGTGCCTTGGTTCATTACACACTCCTGCGGGGCCCTCTACTTTTTTCAAATGCAGGAGAAAGGAAAGGTTAAACAAAAATGGCCTGCACGGCCGCAGCAGCTCCCAAGGCCGGGCTCCGGCGGCTCCCGGGCTCAGTCCGAGTCTTCCTCCCGCTTCACCGGAGCGCGGTGACGAGACGACCCGTTGCCTTTCCCGATGTGACCCGGTGACGTGGTGGTTGGTCATAGCCGCCACTGCTGGTGCTCTTGCTGGAGGAGGAGCCGCCGCTGTTGAAGGAAGCGCGGCCGTCGCCAAGGGTAAGCTCACCCTTGTCGCCTCGCGGCCGTTGTCAAGGCCAAGCTCATTGTCGCCGCTGCCGTCTTCCGGGCAGCACCCCGCACGATGGCCGTTCTCTCCGAACACCCTCACGTAGAGGGTCACGAGGCCGTCATACCTAAAATGAAGGATGCGCCACCCGCTCAGGCCTCGTGCACGAGCAAACCCTGCCAACCGCGGGTCAAGCACAGGCTACCCGTCGCGGTGACTTCGACCCCAACTCATGAAGCCTTGCTGCATCAGCCGTCAGCCTGCAGCCAGAGGCCGTCCAGCCCCACGATCGGCAGCTCACCCACAAAGAAGTGCGAGAGCAGGAGCTAGGTGCCGGCGGGCCTCTCTGACCACATGACCAACTCCGGGAGCACATCCGCCGAGTGGAAGCGCGGCCGAGGAGGCCGGGCAACCACGGCACGCCTCCCCTCATCGCAGGGGCTGCCTCGCCCTTGGTGGCCCCCGTCTCGAGAAGAAGCGCCGCCGTGGCCGCCCAAAGCGACGCCGGCCCCCGAAGAAGTGCGCCCGCGCCCCCGAGGAGCTACCGCCGGGGTCGCGGCATGCTTGCAGGGCAGCCACGCCCTCTCTTGGGCGGTGGCGAACACTACAAAAAAAATACACTTCCGTGATGATACGTGTTTGTCACAGTAGGTCGCGTTTTTTGTCATGCATGTACATCCATGACAAATTTATGACAGAATCAAGATAGTCATACATGTGCTGTCGTAGAAGTGTTCCATGACATTACCAAAATTATCATCACGGAAGTGTCCACTTCCATGATGATAAATCACGCGTCACAGAAGTGCTTTCGTCAAGGGTGACCGACACGTGGCATCCACCGTAACGGAACACCGTTAAGCTATCCGGTCAGATTTTGGATCCGATAACCCGTTAACAGCCCTGACCAGTGGGAAATTTCCACGTGTAAAATTTTGATTGGCCGAAGCGAACACCTGTCAGCTCGTCAGTGGGCCAGATGTCGCCCGTCCATTGGAGGAGACATGCCTATGATACGTCGACACGTGGCTAGGCCCAACAGAGGCCCATATAGGTTAAAAAGGCCAGCCCAGTCAAAGGCCCATAGTACTTAATCAGGTACTAGTGGGCCAGCCCAACAACGACCTGCTTAATAAAGGCCCATTTACGGCCCGAAGCCAGATCTGGCCTGTTAATTGTTCGCCCAATATTTGGGCCCATTTATGGCCCGAAGCCAGATCTGGCCCGTTAATTGTTCACCCAATATTTGGGCCCATTTGCGGCCCGAAGCCAGATCTGGCCCGTTAATTGTTCGCCGAATATTTGGGCCCAACTATAGCCCAGTGACTTTCGGCCTGTTAGAGGCCTAATGTAGACATGGGCCCATTTCAGCCCGGTGTGACTTTCGGCCTGGGAATGGCCCGTGCTGCCCATGGGCCATATATGGTCCGACGGCACATCGGGCCCACTAACGGCCCGTGCTAAAGGTGGCAACAGCTAAGCCCAACGTGACTTTGGGCCTGTTAAAGGCATGTCGCGTAATTCGGCCCGTTGATGCTTGTACTAAGCTTTCGGCCTCTTAAAGGCCCATGATATCAGTGGGCCAACTAAGGCCCGAGATATGTTTCGGCCTGGTAACGGCCCGTGAGCTAACTGGGCCCAAAAAGGCCCGGTCTACATTTCAGCCTGCTGAAGGCCCGTCGACGACTAGTGAAAATTGAGGCCCAACATGCATTTTGGCCTGCTAAAGGCCCGTGGTTTCATCTCGGCCGTAACAGGCCAGTACAATATTCAGCCTGTTAATGGCCCAACGCCACCTGGGCCAAACTAAGCGCTGGGTCGACAAAAGGCCCAACTAAAATATAGGCCAGTGTAAGTTTGGGCCTGGCGCAATGTGTGAAGCTCCCAATCATTCGGGCCAAAGAAAGACGCAGGCCGGCCCAATTGTGGCCCGCTAAAAACCTGGCCCGTTAGAGTCGAATGTTTCGGCTCGGTCGACTACATCTGATTTTTTTTTAGATAGCGAATGATGGCAGTAACTAGTAGGAATTAAGAACAAACCTACTATATACAATAAAGAAATTACGGCATAGTAACTAAGAATAAACCTACACTGTACAATAAAGGATTTAAGGTATATTACATCCACTGCGCATCGAAGTTCGCCACCAGTGATCATAAAGCGCAACGAAGAAGCAGATTACAAAAACTAGGCACCATTGCAGCGTAACAAAATAATACTGAACCGAGACCACTTCCAAGACAGTTCAAGAAAGGTTAGCCTTGCGGGGGAACTGCTGCGCAAGCTGCTGAGCAAGGCTGTGAGACCGGCCTAGCATGTCGGTCATAGCTTCCAGGTGTAGCTGTTTAGCGATGAGGTTCTCATTGGTATTCTCCGCAATCTTTCTTAGAGATAGGACTTCAAGTCGAAGTTGAGTTGCAGAATGCCTTTCTGCTAGAACTTGGGACGGAAGAAGTCGAACTGATTCAGACAACGAATTCTGTGAGCTTGTCTGACTGTTAGTCTCAAGTAACTTGAACACTGCATCAAGACAAGACTTTGGGGTTGTCTCGCTATCTTCAAGATGTTTTGCCTTCTTTGCTGCAATATATGTTGGGTTTGTCTCACAGCCTTCAGCAGACTTGTGTATGCCATCAGGCATATCACCCTGAAACAAAGCAGAGAGATGACAGGTTTTGCACGTGTATAAACAAAGATGATAACTGTGCTGTCAATTCCATCCAATTTCAAATTAGAAAATAAAGAGTAAGTTCAAAATATCAATAGCATAATTTGGCATTGTTCATAATGCGGGGAGCTTCACCACACTACTGGATTACCATGTCAACATAACAAGCATAGATGAAGGGCAAAGAAAATCATTGTATCTATTTTGGATAATGTGCATGGCATGTTGTCCATGTCATCAGCCACATCAGTAAGATAAAACAGGAGATGACAAGGTGCAAACATGGGCTGCTTCACCACACACTGGATTATAGATCCACAAAAACAAGAATACATATAGGGAGTATTAAGTAATGTGCATGGTATGAATAAGGACTTTGGTTTTACAAGTAAAACTTAGAACTTACGGTTCTTGCGAACATGCATTTTGGTAGAAACAGCAAACTAAACAGCAGTAAATGATAGGGAGTATGAGCAAATTAAACAACAATTGAGGATAAAGGCTTTAGAAGGACTGACTTATATTAACAGTTAACACCGGCTTTATGATGCCCTTCTCCATGTCAAGGGAAGGATAACTCAAGAATTTCAGCACAGAATCTTCTTCATAAGCATTGCCTGTACTCTACATTTTGTAGAGAGTAATTATAGATATGATAATACTTGAAGGGATAGAGGATAATGAATATAAGATGCAGATTGATGCCACAATCCCTGGAAGTACAAGTGTTACAGGACAAAATGTACTGACAAGAGCAATGGGCTACACTTCTGCACTGACATTGTGTGTGTATTCTACTTGTTGGTAAGATTAAATATAGATCTGATCTTTTTAGTAAATGGTGGGCGAGGGAGATAAGATGCAGAATGCTACAAAATGAACCAATCCCTCTTCCCATAATACAAGAGTGTTTTGAACACTGGTGTACTGTACAAAACATTCTTATATTATGGGACGGAGGGAGTAGCTGTTAATGTAAGTACAGTGATAGACCACATTCAGTCCTTACAAGAGGACTGCAGAGCTAAACCTCTTCAAAAGCATTGGGTTGATTCTAAATTTATGTAAGAGTCCATACGGATCTTATAATGTCCACCAAATGGACGATTACGAGGCTAACATGTGCAGTGATGCTACATAATCAAACAGCTATGAAAGTAAGTATGGTCATACAGGGCAAGAGGTACTCACAAGAGCAATGCAGTGTGCAGTATAGTTGCGAGATTCTGTGGTCCCTTGAGAACGAATGTTCTTCTGCTAACAGTTTTCGTACAAGTGAGACATTAAGGCAAATGCAGAAATGTAGTTCAAATTGTGATGTGATATCATAGACAGTACCTTACGCTGCAGCCGAGACCAATGTGTAACAAGATTATTCCAGTCACCGTCGAATAAATGTAGCACTGGAGACTTTATAGAAATTTCATTCAGAGGCTTGCCATCGAAGTGCGCTTGCCTCATGTAGGAACGATACTTCATCAACGAGTGCTTGAAAAGCGCAACCAACCCTTGCTCGTCATCACAATCCAGTTTCCTCCTCGCCTATTTAAAAGAATGAAATCTTGTGTCTTCTGTCAGCAGAAACATATGCAGTAATGACCATGAATAACATTAGTACTTTACTTACGCGTAAGTTGCGGAGGAAGACTGGAAATTGTTCTGTGTCCGCGGTATAATCTTTCCATGAAGGAAAGATGCGCACAAAGTTCCTGACAACAATATAAGCTTCGTCTTCTAAACTGGGAAGAAATGGAACAGGGGTCCTATTTGCTGCAATTGGGGCTCTCTCTGGTTCGAAAAGGGATTTGGCAACTGGATTTGGTGTACTCTTTGCTGGAATGGGGGTTTTCCGTCGTACAGCTGGTGCTATGTCAACTGGCATAATCATACTGTTTGCTGCAGTTGGGGTCTGCTGAGTTGGGGCATCAGAAATGACCAGTGTAGTAGGGCTAGAGTCTGCTAGAGTTGGGGTGTTTTGTGGATCAGGTGATATTGCAACTACACCTAATGGGCTATTTGATTTATTAGGTGCCACTACCTTTTCCAAATACTTTGCTTGTGCTCCTCCACGATCAGAAATCGCCCTCTTCCTTCTGAACGTCTGATACACAAGAACAACATTTGAATGGATAAATATGGTATGATGACAGATGGAATATGTACTGAAAATGGATAGGCAGGGCGTATTCACATACACGATGTGTAAACTAAGCTAATGGCAGTTCAACAAAGTAGAAGCAATGCAAAGCATCAGTTGCAAGATATGTGCGAGCAATGTAACCTTGGAAAGTTAGAGCAAGTACCTTGATGGGTGAATAAGATAGGGAATCTTCCTCTGACTCCTCCACTAGGGAGCTACATTGACTTAGGTCTCCCTCTAGCTCAGAATCACTGTTAGGATCATATTCTGAGCATGAATCTGTAGGTGGAGAGCGTTTGCATTGCATTGCATCCAGACTTGATTTCAGTCCCTTAATGCCAAGTTTGACAGCCATGGCATTGTTCTGCTTTATTCTTTTCATGTGCGCAAGCTCATAATCATTATGATGCTGTTCAGAATCTGAGATTCATGAAAACATAAAAAGTAGTCAGATTATCAATGGAATGCATTGCGGATTCAACTCGGAGAGTGTCTCCCTATAAACCCCTGCATATGCAAAGTTCACCTCCCCAACCGTGCTGACCAGACCACACATAGAAAGGGGAAACTCTAAGCACATGTTTTTTTAGCAAAAGAGGGTTTCCCCTCCGATTTCTATTAAAGAAACCACCACGGAACCAACATGATCAATTAGACCCTAAGCATGATCAATTAAACTGTATTATGGCTGTGCCATGGCAGATTTGAAGCTGCAAACCGGAGAAATGATATTTAGCATCCATTGTTTGCTTCGAACTAAGAACTAAATTCTAAGAGCTGAAAAGAAAGTATAGTAACCAAGTTAAGATCTATTTTCTGGTTGAGATCAAAAAGTTGAGGAGATATGAAGTACCACCTCTCTTGCGGCGCCGTGTAGGCATCAGGGGTGCGATGGCTGTCGGTGGTGTTGAAGCAGATCTGCGATGGTAGACGGGTGCATCGGGGGATAAGTCCCGTTGCGGTGGAAGAGAAGGTCGTGTGAGCGGCCCCGGCAAAGAGGACGACGACGCCGATGAAGCGAGAGGACGCGATGCAAGGCTATTGGTCCGTCGCCGTGGATGAGAAACGTCCATCTCTAGCAGTGGACGACGCGGTCTTGGTAGGCGCTCCGGCATGGTGGAGGACGGTGGCGATGGATGTGGTGGAGGACGGCGGTGATGGATGGGGTGGCGGACGGAGGCTGGTGTGGGGATGGGGTGTTCAAGCGCGGACGGTGTATGAATGGGAAAATGGAGGGAGAGGTACGGGGAACCATGTTTTTGGGACGCGCCTGTCTGAAATATGGGAAAGTTACGAACTTAGCCCCCATTTAAAATTTGGACGTCTCGTCGGTTGGGGATAGGACGGTAATCTCGCATCTCGCCAATATTTGCCCAGAGCGATTTCAGGCAAGGAGAGGGTGGTTGGCGCCCATGGTGTATGAACGGGGCTGATAGGTAGGGCGGTTGTGTCATGTCTGAGTGAAGTTACAAACCTGCCCCTATTGAAAATATTTGCCTACATCGATTTTGGCCGAGTCGAGTTTGTTTTGCCGCCCACCGTGTATGAATGGGGAATGGAGGGAGAAACAGAGGTCTTTCGGACGAGCTTGAATCAAATGTGTTTTGCCGCCCATGTTTGACGCCCACCGTGTCGGAATGGGCTCAGAGGCGGTCGTGTCACGTCTAATTGAAGTTACTAACCTACCCCTATTTAGAGCAGTGGAAATCGGGCCGATGGATTGTCCATGTAATGGGTAGACAGTAATTTCCATCTCCCAAACACTTGGCTTCGGGCAGCCGACGTGGGAGTGGACATTTTGCCGCTTCTTTCGAATTTTGGGACAATAAGCATCCACGTTTACCCTGGCAACTAAATTCGAATCCATTTTGTATTCCTATATGAATCTTTATAAATCATTCTATGTGTTTTTATATATCTTCAAAAGGACGACAAAGATGTATTCCACTGTCATATATGAATATGGTTTACAAATGCCGATACTCAAATTCAGAAGCTAGAATCCAGTTTAAGGTGAATTCGAATATTTGGAACACTTCATGTCCAACTCAAATGTCACAGGCAGCATAATGTGTACTCCCATTTAGATATGTACACAAGCGATGTATCAAGATTCAAATACCAAGTCAATCAACCAAGAATGTACAGAACTAACAGACATATAAACACTTATAGAGTATATGGATCAATAATATCAACTAACATACATAAGCCAGGCCGTTGTACTTTTTTTGGCTACAAAAGCATCCTTTTTAGCCAGGATCTTGGCCCTTTCCGATGCGTGCCACTTATGGTCCATCTATGCTACTACTATTGCTGAATGCACATTCAGCCCGATTGGCATATTTGTAGGTCTGGCACAGCAATCCAAATGAAATGTCTCCGAGTCTTATCAATTAATACAGACTTGTGCTCAAATAAAATTACAAACCAAAAAACAAAAAAAACAATTATTACATGATCTCTAAAACAAATGGTTTGATTGATTACATGAACAGACAACACCAAAGTTATTCAACGATGGAAAGAACATTTCACCTATGATTTACCAAGTAGGAATTTAATTTCCTTTTTTCCTTCAGGACCTTAACAATCTGGTCAGTCTCAGCTTGCTTCGTTTTGAAATCCACCAAATATTTAATGGTTGTCTTGAGTACTGCTTGTGATTGTGCTGTTTGCTTCCTCAACATGTCAACTTCATCTCTAAGTACAGAAGCAGAATCTCTTTCTACCACTAGTTTAGCCTCTAGAGCATCAGCAGTTGGCAATTCATAATGCATGATTGGGCCGGTGCCACTGCTGTGGGATGATGCAACGTCCATGGGTACCTCGCTCTTTGATCTTGGGCTAACCTGTTTTGCCATTAAAGTTCCGATTGGATTCAGAAAAGTTGAAGTTAGAAAAACATCTCAACTGGGAGTTATAACAGCAAACCAGTTAAACAAACAATGAATTAAAGAGATTCAATTGGATGCTGAAAAGTAGTTATTAACATCATTGTAACCCGCTGTTGCAGCAGCAAAGCAGTTAAACAAACAAGTAGATATTTAAGTTAAGGCAAACAGGTAATTCTTAACAGTAAGTATCAAACACATAGATAGGTGCAGTCTACAATATGATTAACAGGCTGTGGCATTATGTAATCAGTAGCAAACTAAATTAAGCCAAGCAACGTAATTGAACAATTTTGCAATAAGTGGCTAACTAAAATTCCGAGAAGCAGGTAACTGAACTTACGCTAGTTCTTTGTACAGGCACACTGCAACTTCTTTTTCGCTTACAAGGTTGTACGAAGGAGTCCATGGCATCAATTGCTTGGATACGCAGTCCCAATACTTCTTTCTTCCCACACTGCATGGGTAAGTCGAATGGTTAATCTGGTAAGATGGTGCGTCCTTGATATGTTACATGAGGACGTGTAGTCAGACTAGTTGTAGCCACACACATCACACTGGCTTTTACTGTATATTTCATGCGATTACTTTTGGCATATCGAGATCTAAGCAATCTACAATAGGATGAAAAGACTGGCATCCTTCACATTATTGGCGAACTCAGTTCATAGAAACAAGCAATTCAACCATTCTGTGGGTAAATCAAAAGCGCCACTGGAATATTTTTCACTATCCAATCATACACGAAAAAAGGGGCGACGCCACCATAGGGGCTGGTATGGGCGGCCGCCTCAGGTGGCTGGAAAGTGTGCACCTAGTTTGAGTCGTCAGGTTGGCCCATGCTAGTTTTGTTCGTCCCAACGCATGAGAAGCCAATGTAAAAAATGAAGAAAAATGTTTCAATTTGGATGGGCCAATAACATAAGTGCAAGGCAGGCCCTATAGCAGGCTCGCGGCCCAAACGAGCGCCTCCCATATCGATCGACAGCAGGAAAAATCCCAATTCATTCGCTCCAGCCTCCAGTCTAGTTCGCTCCTAACCTAGCCGCCGCTAGACAGACCGACACAGCACTTCCTCGCGCCCTCGTTGGAGGGCGGTCGCCGGGCTACAAGCGAACGGAAGGACAAGAAGATGAAGATCCAACCCTGGGTGTAGCCTGCGTGGGAGGCAGCGGGGCCAGCACGGGCATGGCATCGAGCTTGCGCAAACGGACATTCGCAGCTTGCAAGAGTAGCATGCGCAATGAGCAGGTACATCACATCCCTGATTATATCTAATTCAACTCTTCAATTTCTGGCCAATAGTTAAACCTGACGGTGTTGTAAAACTGCTTGTATGTAGGGAATCTATGAGAAAATGAAACCAATTTCTACTTATTTTATAACTCCCCCAATCAATACTGAACTGACTGAATCCGATGTATCTAATCAAGTTTCCGGTGCAAACATACAAGCTCATGTTGTTCTTGAGCCTGAAGTGTCTAATGAACAGACTACTAATGAAGGATTTGATGCAAACATTTTACATGCTCCTGGTGATGAACATATAGTGTCTAATGAGGGATCTAATGCAAGCATTTTGCAAGCTCATTGAAGGATTTAGTGTCTAATGATGATCTACTATGTTGAGAGAGACAGAGATTTGCAGGCATTGATGACAAGCAAATTATAGTGCATTTTCATAGCTTGAGGAAACGGCCATCTACCAGAAAGTCCCCGTATCATGACAACATACCATAAATACTTTTCTAATCTGTTGTTTGCAACTATTGGCATACTTGTGCAGGATAGATATATTGATATGTAGTTTGCGCACTGGTTATACGTGCAATTACACTTCGATATTTTCAGCCAGAGAACGAATAATTCAAGCAGGTACAGACCATGTTTGTAGTCCTTGTACACCATGTTGCATTTTGTGTTTTTTGTGCTTGCATCATTTAGTGTTTATAATCTGAACTACTTTGGATCATTAGCTGGTTTTCAAAGTGCATGTAGCTTCACATTTCTCAAGTTATGTTGATTTCCGGAGTGCAAGTGCCTTTGTATTTTTTAAGTTAAATGTTCGCCCCTGGTAACTTGAATTCATGGATCAGCCACTGCACACAAATCATACACGAATGCCAGTACGAATTAAATGAAATGCAGGGACTTACGCTAGCTCGTTGTACAGGCTCACTGCAGCTCTGCTTGCGCTTGGGATGTTCCATGTACAAGTCCATGTTACCACTTGCTTGGATCTGCAGGCCTTGTGCTCCTTGCATCCCCCTCCGCATTTTTGACACACTGAATGGTTGATCAAATAAGAGGAATCGACCTTGATGTTGTACCGGAGGACAGATACTTACAAGGTTATACGGGTGTGCAGGATGTGTACCAGATCCCGTAGCGCCATCATGCTTCGCTAAAAAATGGATTTGCTTGTTTCAGATGATATCTCCAGAAGAAATAAGAGTTAAAGTCAGAGTTGCATGGGCGTGTAAGCTAAGAGAGCAGTGAAAGGATATCCAAACATCGTCGGAACAGTGCACAAGGGAGTGATGTGTGGATACCTAGTTCAGGCCGGCGTTTGGGCATGCTCGCCTAGCTAGAGTGCGGGGCACTTCAGAGCCGTTGAGGGTCATGCGCTGGCGTTGGCTGGTCGCGCACGGATGCAGATCTTGAGTGGCAACGGAGCGCTACGATATGGTGGACGAGACCATTGGTGAAGCCCCAACGGCCTCGGGGGGCGGAGGTGCGATGATGTGCTCGGTGAAGTAGCCCCGGTGAGCTGGGAGACGGCGTCGGTGAAGCGCACCTGATGCGGTGGAACTCGGTGTCTGTGAGGCACGTCGGTTGAGGCGGCCGACGTTGTCGGTGGACCACCCGGTGCGGTGGACGAGGGCGTAGATGAGGTAGCTCCGGTGCGGTGGTGAAGTGCGACCCTCGTCTTCGTCGTCGTCGTCCGGCACAGAGGTGGGGAACGGTGGGGAAAGAGACGAGACGAGGGGCGATTCGAACTTTGCTTGGGTTGGCAGCGAATTAGGGATTTGAGCAATCTGGGCGCGGAAGGGGACGGTGGAGAAGAGAGATTTTGCAGGGCTGGAATTGGGGCCGCCAGATATCTCAATCCAAAACGTGGAAGCGCGAACTTATTTGGGGGGGTGGCTGGGTGCTACGCGTCCGTCCGAGACACGCGACCACCCCGACAGGACTATGCTTCGGTGCCTTAAGGCACCTGCCTTTGTGTCCATGACATGTGGGCCCAACAGGTGGCTGGCCCACATGTCAGTGACCCAAAGGCAGTTTCCTTTAAGGCACCGAAGCAGCGTCCACCCCGAGACGACCCTGGTCTGCCTGGTGCGCCTACATTTGAGAATGCAAACGAATCTTCTTTCATTTGCAAACGAATCTGTATGTATTACCATGCCCGTGTTTTCCTTGCAATAATTAGTCATTTGAAATGAGATACTCCCTCCGTTCACTTTTGTAAGTCGTTTCAGACAACTTAAAATGAACTGTTTTGCACATTGTCTGAAGTGTCTTCAAGGTCTTATAAAAGTGAACAGAGGGAGCACTATAAATTAATTAATGAGGAGTTATTTGAAAAAAAAAATTGAAACGGTACCCACGCTAACGTGGATTAGAGTGTGTGTCACATAATTAGTTATTTGAATTAGAGTGTGTGTCACATAGTTAGTTATTTGAATTAGAGTGTGTGTCACGTAGCGATCTCCAATTCTAACATGGATTTCGCATTTCACTGTATCCACGCTACTTTTTTAATACAAATTCATATGTATATGATGAACACCATGGTAGTGAGAAAACTTTTGGATGGATTCAAACATATGACCTACAAAAAAGCACAACAAATTGAGTCAATGTCAACTTTTTGAAACTTAGTATGGCACGAATTCGAAATAATTACCCGTATGCCTGGTCCTCGGTTCAAATCTTACAATGTACACCGAATTGAAACATCGATATTAAGTCTCGTACTATGTACATTCAAATGTTGTTTTTAGCCCCCCCCCCACGCACAAACGCTACATACTTCCTCTATCGGTCAATCTTCCTCTCCTAACCACCTTAGGAAGCTATCGGTTTCCAACACACATTCATTCTTTCTCTCCATGTTTCGACCTCTAAGTATCTCAACTACACAACCCCCTTTTCCACTCTGTTACCAAATGTATTTACCTCACACACCCGCCATTGCACCCCATGCTGAGCTCTCTCTCTCTCTCCCCTCTCCCTCTCACCCTCTCGCGCTAAATACATGCATTGCCTATCTAGCCCCCCCCCCAACCTCTCGTGCGCACGCACGCACGTTTTATGTCTAGGTCACTCCCTCGAGACTGTATCACTCTTTCTTCTGCACGGTGGGCCACACTCGCTCAATCTCGCTCTCTTTATCTGAGTCTCATTTAACCTCGTTTTCTTTCACACGCAAATGATATATCTCCCTATTCGGGCCTCGATCGACACACTCTATACTCTCTCGCGCAGATTGTCTATCTAGGTTAGTCCATCCAAGCCGCCGCCACTCTTTCGACCTCATGGTGGGCCACGCTCACTCAATCTCTCTCTCTCTCTCTCTCTCTCTCTCTTTGTATGTCTCGATTGACCTCGCTCTTTCTTAGACAAAAACGATATATCACCATGTTTGAGCCCAATTCGACCTATTCACATTGTATACTCTCTCACGCACATTGCCTATCTAGGTCACTCTCTCCAACCCGTCTCACTCTTTCGATCGCACGGCGACCCTATGTGATCGGTTGACCTTGCTTCCTCCCACGCACAAAATATATCTACACGTCTGTGACTGGATCATCTCTCAAGCTCTATCTTACAGCCCTCACCCTTGCCAAAATCTCAATCGGACAATATCTCTCCAGAGCATATATATATTTGTTCAATGAATGTCGGACCACACTCACTTTGTCTCTCTATCTATATGTCTCTCAGTTGACCTCGCCTTCTCACACCGTATCTTCCACGCGTTGAAGCTACTACCTCTCCATCCCTCACAAACCCGGAGCTATTTACATTGCGAGGGGCACTCCAACCTTGGATTAATTTGTGTAGGCATTTATTCCGGTTGGTTTAGATTATATTTTCGTAGCATTCGGCCCACAACTACTCCAAACACCGTTGCAACCCATGCAACTCCCCTAGTTGATTTCCCTCTTGCTCGGTCATCGCTCTCTCGCACGTCCTTTCTCGCCTTCAACGTCGCACCATGGTATTATTAAAAAAACTATGTTGTTCTCTTTAATTATTATAAATAAGCTACAAAACTACACACCGATAGTCCACTTGGAATGGAACAAATTTTGACCCACAAATTAAAGTGCTACAAACTACACACCAAGGGGCCCACATGTCATGAAACAAATTTGGACCCATTTACAAATTAAAAAATAAAGGACGAGGATCGAACATGCGACCGGGCCTTCAAGCCGCACGTCAATAGGCAACATATGTAGAATAACAATGCTTGTTGTACCCCCCATTGTTCACATAATGTTTTTACATTACCACAGCCTAATTAATGGATAACATGTAATATTATTTTTAGTACTATTCGCCTTCACTTACTGGTGGGTTCCATGTGTGCTCTCTCTCCTCCCCTTCTGCGTTTAGACGCACGGGCAAACAGGAAGAACTCGCGGGCGATGTTGCCGTTGACCATATTTGGACGCGTTCACAAGTCGCGGCACCAGTTTCACGTACTAGCAGCACTAGTCAGTGTGTACATGCAATGCACGTTAATTTGGAAGTATATTAAGTGCATGCGGATATTAAGTACTAGGATATTATTTGCGTGTTGTTATGTGATTAGCACAATTTTTGGCATGAAATTAACTGCACGCTAAATGTGTTGAGCGCTCGACATTGAAGCAGTCTAGGTCGTTGGATGACAAGGAATACATGTGGCTTGATGACGTTTTATATTTAATTTGATACGGCTCTAGCAGAACATTCAATCGATCAAACCATAGATTCCGTTCAGTCTGACTCCGACATTAAATTATACGACGATCGATATAAAATAAACGGAAATGATAAACGTTCGGATTTTAAGCATGGCAATCTGAACGTTTTTCATGGCAAATTTAGATTGCGCGGTGGCGGCGGGGGCATCTCGCGGTGGGAAGCAGCTCCTCTGACGTGCTCTGTGTGTCGTCGGTCCACTGACCGATGGCGACGGCGTCGTCTTGCGCCGTTGTTGGCGTACTCCTGGACATTGGCCTAGCTTCAAGCGGCGACTGGCGTTGGTGCAAGGAAGCGGTCGACAGCGGCTATCCATGCCGCTGAGGGGGGCACTGGCACCCGCGCGGGGACAGGCGCTGTCAACGGCGCGGCGGAGACATTCGTGTGCACCGGCACCGGCACGGGCGTGCACGTCAGTGCACGCGCAGGCGCATGCGCTGGCAGGTGCACGGGCACCGGCATGGGCGTGCGCGTTAGTGCACGCGCAGGCGCATGCGCTGGCAGGTGCACGGGCGCGTGAAAGTCGGCGGGGACCTCGTGGAACCCCGTGGGATCAAGCTCGGCGACAATGTGCGGCTCCCAGCCCATCAATGCCACGGGGATGGGCGCTGGCGCAGTCGGGGCGACGGGAGCCAGAACGGGAGCGGGGACAGGCGCGGCGTCTTCCCGCAAGGCCAGTTCAAGCTCGTCCCAAAGCGCCTTATGTTCTTGAGACTCCGGCTGGGTGTCTTCCTCGGGAAACTGGAACACTAAGGGCAGACCATCGTGATGCGGCATGGCGTACGTTTAGGTCAGGCTAGTTGAAGGTAGACGACAGGAGAATCGGAGAGGAAGAGAGAAAATTGTAGCGATACCGGGTAGTGCGGGGTTGATTTTAAACTGCGGCGCCGGCGACATTAAAAGTGGGAGCATTTGGGACGACGGTGGGCGGCGGAGCCTGGTCAAAGGGCTCGCCTCCCGGTGAGCCTGCACAGCGGTCTGCTCGCACGCCTCCCGTCGACTCACACGCTTGCTCGGACGGCACCTGCCGATGAGAAGCGGGGACTCGTGGCAGCACGTAAACGCCCACGGTTTCAATAGTGAAAGCGTTGGCCTTAACGTGACAGGTCTTTAATCCAAAATACCTTGGCTCTTCATTTGTGCAACTTGTCATAAGCGGCTTGTCTCAAATTGAAGAAAAAACTTACGAAGTAATATTTGTGCCATATCACGTGACCATGCTCAGTTTCAAGAATTTATGCTCACTTTTGGATTTTCTGAAATTTAAGATCCAGGATTCGAAACAATATCATAACCTGCATCATGCAATAAATTTTCAAGCCGTACATTTGTCCTGTTGTATTTCTTAAGAAAGGATTTGGTCAAACATTTTGCTTAGTTAGACTTCAGACAAGTTATATATGCAGAGTAAAAGGATAATCCCTCTGTACCAGTGCATTTCCTGATATATTAACTCAAGTACTAGGCACGAACAAACGGGCTCAATTCTGTGCTCATCCTGGTGTAGTAGTAGTAGTACTAGGCAATGCAGTTGATGGGTGACCTTGACGAGCGGCGACCGAGGGAATTGAACCGTGCTCGGCACGGTAGGTAACGTTGTCTAGTTACTAAAGCATCCTTCCCTTGTTCATCGGTACTCATTATGGACCGGGGACATGAGGGGAATTTCCTAGGGCTGGAATTCTGGCCGCCAGATATTTCGACTTGAAACGCTGAGGCTCGACTGGTTGGGGTTGCCTAATGTGCGTACCACGCACGCCACCGAAGGACACGAGCCCGGTTTTTTTATTTTTTTATTTTTTTAGGATCAACACGA
Source organism: Aegilops tauschii subsp. strangulata (assembly GCF_002575655.3). Taxonomy (NCBI): domain Eukaryota; kingdom Viridiplantae; phylum Streptophyta; class Magnoliopsida; order Poales; family Poaceae; genus Aegilops; species Aegilops tauschii. The sequence continues at coordinate 400,943,205 of NC_053041.3, forward strand.
GCCAAGGTCTGGCTGGTACGCCGTTGGGTCCTACCATTCGAGAATACGAAAGGAACCTTTTAAATTGTCGAACGAATCTATGTGTATTACAATAACCGTATTTTCCTGCAAATACTAATCTCAACGTGGTAATTGATTTATGACAAGTTGTTGAATTAGAGTGAGTTTGTGATATAGTGATCTCAACGTGGATTTCACATTTCATGGTATCCCTAGTAAGTTTTCCAATGCAAATTCAAATTTAAAAGATGAACAATATGGAGGTGAGAAAACCTTGTATGTATCAAGCATATGACCACACACACACACACAGAGACACACACGCACGAACACAACAACAATCCAATAAGTATAGTGCATCTATTTTTCCAAACCATGCATGTATGACACGAATTCAAAAATACTCCTTCTATTCCTAAATATTATTCTTTTAGAGAGTTCAACAAGTGACTACATACGGAGCAAAATGAGTGAATCTAGACTCTAAAATATGTCTATATACATCCGTATGTGCCAGTCCATTTGAAACCTCTAAAAATACTAATATTTAGGAATGAAGGGAGTAAAATGTAAGACATCCATGGTCCTCAGTTCAATATTTAAAATGAACATGAAACTGAAACGTGAATATTAAGTCTAGTACTACAGTACATGCAAATGTTGTGTTTAGGCGGAGCTATGATTGTCGGGGGTCAACCCCTCGACCTTAGATAAAATTGTGGAGCTCTATTTAGGGTTGTTTAGATTATATTTGTCCCCACCCTCCCAACCACCGATTGGTTGTGCACCCCCACCCCTCCTCCCCGGGAGAATATCATGTGCCCCCATACCTTAGATGCTATATGCCGATACGAGTTGCTTGAGCTTGTAGATATGAGATATAGCAGCTCACATGACGTGTCTTAATATTTTTGCAAGAAACCTTGATGAGTTTGAGAATTGCACACAATTTGTACAAAAACTACTCAGATGCCCTTTGATCCCATATCCAACGACCTCGAAGCTCGTATCACCGTAGCATCTAAGATGAAGGAGGACATCATATTCTCCTGTATGTAAGAATATCGTGTGCTACCACACCTTAGATGCTTTGGTGATACAACCTCTTCGGAGGCGTTGGATTTGTGACCCAACACCTCCTCGGTGGTTCAAATGGTTTTTTGCAGAAAAGCCCCAAAAGAGTTCGGCCACTGCTTACAAGCACAAAGATTGCTCAGATGCCATTGGATCTCAGATCAAACGACCTCCAAGCTCGTATCACCGTAGCATCCAAGCTGCGATAGCACCTTATGTTTTCTTGCACGGGAGAATATGAGGTGCTCCCGCACTGTAGATTCTATGGTGATACGAGTTCACTGAGATCTAACGGCCCACAGTAGGAGGTTTGAATGTTTTTGCAATATACGGCTGATAGAGTTTGGGAAATGCGCAGAAAGTACAAGTACTATGCATGTGCCATCTGATCACTGATCATACGACCTAGATGCTCATATCACCGTAGCGGGTAATTAAGCTACGGGGAGCACCTAATATGAGCAACGGGGAGCCATTGGATCGAAGATGCAGTGGCACACACGAGGCCTGAATGTTTTATTTGCAAAAAAAACCTTTGGAGAGTTTGGAAATTGCGCATAATTACAAAGACTACTCCCAAGCCATTGGATCTCACTTCCAACGGTGTAAAAACTCGTATCACCATAGTATCTAAGCTGCGGGGTGGATGTGATATTCTATGCCGCTGTCATTTTTGTTCGTAAACTTGCAAAATACGTGTAACTCGTGCCGTTACTTGTCTAACCGCGCAAAGTTTTTGTTCAAAAAAACCATCCTACACTAAAATATCGGAACAACACACGGGGGTCCCACTTGTCATTAATCAAATTTGGACCTAAAACTAACAAATCTGAAAGACGAGATTCGAACTGGCAACCTGGACTACAAAGCGTAAGTCGATAGCCTGAAAAACAAACGGTTGTTGGCTTTGTCCCATAACTTGGTTTTATACAGTACTTGCGTTGAGTAGAGTAGAGGGAGTGCCTCGTCAACACGTGCATGACCGTTGTCTCACTTACTGGTGGGTCCAAGGTCTGCGATCTCAATCTCTCTTCCCTCCATTGTCTAACCTTTGCACGGGCACACACGAAGAGTGGCGCTAGCTTGCCGTGGTGTTATTACAACTAAAAAAAGCTTGGAAAATAGAAGAATCGCCTAGAACAAGAGGCGTTGTGGCTGGTCGAGACGGAGCTAACCACATCTATCCTCCGTGCCACGTTTGCATGATGAAGCTGTGTGGCTAGTGGGGTGTTTTCGACCGACTGGCTGGGTCCCGAGGTCGAACCATAGGTACTACGTCTGATACAGTATATTTTTACACGCACATTTTTCCTCCGTGCCGAGACGTGGCACACCCTACCGCGCGGTTTCGGGGTCCTCCCGGGTGGTGCACGCATATATTCTTCCTGACGTGGGATGCCCTACCACGCGTTTTCTGGGTCCTCCTCGGTCATAGCGCCGAAGCAAGTAAATGAGTCGTCAAATCACGAAAGACCACCTTTCCCGCCGAGTACATCAGTGAAGCACAGTGGCTAGCTAGTTGGGCTAGTTCGACCGATTAGCTAGGCCGCCGCCACATTTGGTTTTTCACCCCATTTTTCATATATTTGCCGGCAGGTAAATTTAAATATCCACCGCGGCGTTGCTCTGGTGTTTGGGTGTGGCAGGATTTTTAATTTTTTGATTGACGGGAGCAGGCGCGGCGGGATTTTTAATTTTTTGATTGACGGGAGCAGGCGCGGCAGCAATTAGTCACGATGACTCCGCCTGTAAAACCCACTGCTCCCTGATGTGAGAAGTCGTCAACTGGTGTTTTACCGTGGTGAAAACCAAAAGATTCCCCGCTCCTCGGCTGGCTCCCTCCGCCTTCCCGTAGATTGCATTGCCTTTCAGCCGTTTCGCCCCCTTTGCTTCCTCTCCCCATTGCTTCTACCTGGTGCCATGGCGGCGCAGCAGATCACGGAGTCCGAGGTGAGGCGCCTGACACAGGAGCTCCATGCCAAGGATGCGGAGCTCAGGGCCAAGGACGTGGAGCTCCGTGAGCTCAAGGAGGAGAGGAGTGCCATGCTCCTCCGTTATGTGCGGGACTTCACGGAGCTTCAAAAGCGGCAGGCGTCCACCACAAAGATGCTTGAGGCGTCGGCGGCATTGCTGCAGAAAGCGGGAGATACGATAGGCCGTCAGGGGAGCCGGCTGGAGCGCGAGCGGGCCGATTGTGACGAGGTCCAGGATCGCCTCAGCCACTTGGTGAACCAAGTTGCCACGCACGTGTTGCGGCTGCGCGATGCCTACCGTCGTGCCAGCGCGAGGATGCCGGCCGTCGGGCTAAACCCGTTCGACCACCCGGTCGACTTCAACGAGCTGCGGCTTCCTGACCTGGTTTCCTTCTTCACCTATATCTCCGAGGAGCTGAGCCGTCTCCGCGCGATGGTGGGGACTGAGCTGGACAAGGAGGGGTTGCGGGCTGCCGTCGCCGTTGCCGGGCGAATCCTTTCAGGGCTCCGTCACCGGAATCCATTCATGCCATTGGACGCCGTCTTTGACGAGCTGGCTCCAGTCGACCGGGAGCGGGCTCTGCGGGCGGTTGCACCCTGCATCACCAACATTGTGCGCCTCGAGAAGCAGAGGGACTTCGGTGGTGTTTAGGCGCCCTCTGCATGGGCATGTCCATGTCTCGGCGCAACATGACCGTTGGATCAAACTCAGACGGTGCAGATCAGTCACTGTAGTACAAAGCATGTGGGTGTGTTTGGTTGCATTCTCATCTCAATATAGTTGTTTCCTCTTCGTGTATTTTTGTCAACCTACTAGTGTGGACTCATGCACCCTTCATGCACTCTGCCAAACACCCAAAAGTGGGTCGAGAAGGGAACTTTTGCTCCCATCCCGTGCACCCTTCATACACCCTGCCTAACACTATTCGTGCTTCATATGGTTCATGTTTCATGGAGTACTGTAGCACCGTACTCTCCGTGCGCAGTGGACCTAGTTCTGTTAACATTGATCTCACCGTTCATTCTCGACCGGACAGTCAAAAAAGCGGTACTATGTTACATATAGGAGTAGTTGACATGCACACAACATCATTTGTTATCGTCATATCTTACTACACTAGCAACAAGATTGTGTAGTACTGACGTATGAACCACTGCACATGCCTAGTAGTAGGAGCACTGTGTATGTTCAAGTGGCTGCTGTGTTTCGCACTCCTCCGTCGTAAGAGTGGAAACGCTTGTTGTAATCATTTTTTTCTTCAGAAAAACACTGGACACGCTCTACCGTGCGGATCCTCCTCCAGCCATGCAATAAATTACTCACTTTCGCCGACGTGTGGGACAGCCAGCACCTGGGTCCACCAGCCATGCACTAAATTACTCTGTAGTAGAGTGACGGTAGACTACCCCGATCGAACCGCCGTAGTAATGCCCAATGAGCCATCAAATCACAAAACCCCCTCCTTTCCAGCAGTAAGTTGGATGGACGCTGCAACCATCATTTCACTCTTCTCTCTCAGCTTCCTCTCTTGAAGAAAACCCCCACTCGCTTCGCTTCTCCCTCATCTCGTTCCTCCTTTCACTCTTCTCTCTCAGCTTCCTCTCTTGGATGGATGCCGGAGCACCGGCCGATGTGATGTCTATGGCTCTGGCCAAAACCGTCGAGGCTCATGGTACGAAGAAGCGCAAGCACCCCGCCGAGACTACCGCAGACAAGCTCAAAGCCATCGCCCTGTCCAAGCCCCCCTCTCCGGGATCCCTCATTGAGCAAGTCCAGGTAATGTCTCTTGTTGACGATCTTTTTCTCGATCTTGATCGTGTTTTTTCATCTAACACGCGGTACTAGTACTGGTAGTACAACTTTCTGGGTGATCTTGCATTTGATTTTAGTGTGCCAAATGACGGTTCTAAATTCCTCTTTTGACCAAAACATGCGAGAGGTTGACACTGATTTCTTATAGATTACTTTCAACTACTCCCTCTCCAAATTTCTTGTCTTAGATTTGTCTAGATACGGATGTATCTAATACTAAAATGTGACTTGATACATCCGTATCTAGACAAACCTAAGACAAGAATTTTGGGACGGAGGGAGTACTTTATGAACATCAATGCTACCTTTGAAGAGGGTCTATTTGCCTCAGTAACTTGTGTTATGGATATTGCAAGTAATCCCTCTGCTCTCATGCCTTTGAAGACATGTTCTAGTGTCTTTGTTCACTCATTTCTATGCGTATATGTAGTCATATATGGAGTATAATATCGAAAATCATCTTATATTTCTGAACGGAGGTAGTAATAAAATATGGTTTCTGTTTGAATTAGGACCAGGTCCGCGGTGGAGATGAAGTTCTCAAAGTCATGCCGTGTGAACTGGAAGACCTGATGATGAGTTCTACTGCTGAACTATGCAGCTGCTGTGTCCTTGTCGCCACGTGTCCTGAACTAGTGTTTTCCTGTAGCTTTGTTGTCAGGCGTGTTCTCGAGGCTGTACTTGACCACAACAATTTCCTGGTTGTGCCTTCGATTACGAAGGGTGTGGTTCTTGTAAAGCTTCCCAACAAATCTGATGCGGCCTGTCTTCATCATCATGTTTATGAGTGGAAAGACCACTCTGTTAGGTTCTCCAAGGTTGACAAGATGGTGATGGTGCATGTAGACATCTCACACGAAGTCCATGGCCTAGTCAATTATGCGGGGTTCATCCTGTAGGTCGGTGGCAAGAAATAGTCTGTAGAGTTTATTTAGTGCAACTTTGCTTGTCTATAGTAAGTACTATTGTTCAGTACTTGATTTGTGTTTGTGAACCCTGTATTGTTTATTAGTACTGCCGCTTTTGGTGTGTGGTCAGTCCTGAGAACGGTCTATGTTAATGTCTGTCCACTCAATTCAGTCTGTATATTTTGAAGTATCCAGATCATATTTTTTGTGAGGACGGTTTATCAATTATGGTTACACTCCAATATCTGTATGCATTGCAGGGTTTATCGCACCCACCAGGATTTCCAGTCCCATGGATGTTCGGTCCGTACGATTTGTCACGACCTTTGGACTGTCCTGCTTATGGGAGTAGGCGGGGCCCCTGCATGCCATGCGTTGTTGGACGATCATTCTTTTGTTTAGTACTTCAACATAGTGATTTCCTGGTAAGGATTCACTCGTGTCACATCCAGTAAATCTTATTGATTTACTGTCTAAATCTTATTGATTTAATGTCATGTTTTCTTTCTTTTCCTGCAATTTTACGATGCAGGTTTTGCCATGTGACATTCATCACAGAATAAACCATTTGGTTTGCTCTATGATGGCTATTTTTGCAGGTTTCACTTCTTATGTCGCGTCAGTAACGAAGGCACTGTCCATCACTTATAATACTGGAAAAATTGGATCAGTCTGTTGTCTGAGTACAAGCTGAATCCCTATGATGAACTGCAGTTTGGTTTAACAAAAACGCCACAATTAGTCCTTCTCGTGTTTAAAAGAAATGAAGAAAAAAACTGGATCACGGTCACGGATCCTAGTCAAGTTAGAAAGCTGATCATAGCAGACCAGACACGATCGCCGCTTTCTCGCACATCGGTACCACCTTCAGCAACGGATCGAGCACCGGCAGTTGCTCTAGCACTGACAGCGGCAGCAGCTCAGTCTGATCCAGCTGAGGATTGGGCACCGACCGCGTCAGCGGATCAGTCTGATCTACCGGAGGATCGGGCATCGACACCGGCACCTGCTCCGACACCAGCACCTGCTCTACAAGGAGCACCATCTCCGGCAGCAGCAGCGGCTTCGGCACCTGCACCAACACTTGCACTTGCATCTACTCCGGCCCGTGCAGTTGCACTGGCAACAGACTAGGCTGCAGTTCGCACTTCATATACCAAAGTCCTTACAAAAACCGACATGTCCACCTTCTTGGTAAGCATTGGCCGCCCAAGTGCTTCGTTCTTTTTTCTTTCCATGTTGTTTCACATGATTCACTGTGTTGATCTAACTGTTTGGGTATGTCTTCTTGTTTGCAAATAGAGAATTCCTAGAGCAACGAGGGAGTCGTTCAACAATCCGGGCGACCGCGGCCAAGTTTCTCTTACCATGCGCAGCCTTGGTGTGAATGAACCTGCTCAATATACCGTAAGTACAAAGGATGGTCGCATGATGATTGATGCTAAAGGATGGTCAAGGTTCAAATTTAAATCATATCTTGCGGTAGGGGATGATGTCAAAATCAAACTTTCTCGGTAAGGAGAGCTGGTGCAAATCAACTTTGAAATTCTTCAGTAGCAGCACGCAACTGCCGAACTGATCTATCCTCCGAGAGATTTTGATGTAATAATCTGGCATGGTGAAAAAAGTGTCCTGTGTGTATAAGTAGTACGACAGTATTATTTATCACATGGTATATCGTTGATAGAATTGCAACTCTGATTGCTGGTTAGGAACTGTCGTTCGATTTCATTCCAACAGCTGCCGTGCTTTATTCAATTTTGTGTATTCGCCTTGTGACAGCATCTAAAACCAGCGCCTGGCCAATCGCTTGCAATATGAAAAGCGCTGAGGTAGAACACATGGGCCCCCAAACATGCAGGGTCGACCTGCGGCCCAAAGTCCAGAACCGTGAGCCTATCTGAGTATTATATTCTCAGTTGAACCCCCATAAAAAAAGTTGAACCCCCATAATGCCCGTGATTTGCAGAGGGAGTATATTTCTCGGCAAGGGGAGCCTGTGATATAAAAGATTTGTATATATCTTTACAGAGGGAGTATCTCTCTATCAAAAAATATATTTATGTGTAACTAGTTACTCCTGTCTTTCTACTTCCTTTCGCTGATATGTGGGGCAACCGGCAACGGGGTCCATGTGCCATATGCACAAATTAGAGTGCACAACTTCACGGTACACACACCCCGGTCGTAGCGCCGCAGTAATGCCCAATGAGCAGTAAGCTGGACAGACGAAGCGGCAATATTTCACTGGGCCTGAATCCCCTTCTCCCTCGTCTGCTTGTTCAGAGAAAACCCGCTCTCGGCGATTGCATAGGGTTTTCTCATGGAGAACCAGGTACGAATTCTTCATCCATCCCCGATAAATCCAAGTCCCTTGGTCGTAGGTAATCCTAGGATGGCAGCCACCGCCGTTGATGCATTTTTCTTCCTACTGAATCTAGTGTGTTTCATTTGCAGTGCCCAAAGTGCGAGTACCCTACAGGTTTCTGCGCCCTCGGCGAGACGCCACACTTGTTCCTTCTCATCCTAAGACAGCATTTTGAAACGCGCACAGTATGTTCCTAGAATCCTCTTTTCTATCCGGGAGGGTGGGGGTTTTTTGAACATGCTGTGTTCTCATATTATTTTTCCTGCAGTGTATTATTTGCTCTGCCAGAACACATGTACTCAAGATGCTCGGCCTTGCCATAACTGAATACACTAGTTTAATGGTCATAGTGAAGACAAGCCATGGATATAAGTTCTGAGTTGGGTTCATGAACCAAGAAGATCGCTGCTTTTTTTATGGCCGAACTTGGATAAACGTTCTCAAGTGTTACAGACTGAAAGTTGGCGCACGAATGTTGATGGTTATAGCAGAACCTGGCCTCATCTTCACTGCGATCTTCCACCCTGACGTTGTTCCAATTGTTCATTCATGTTAGTTTTGTATCTGGTTCTTGCTTGTTGCCACGATTACTTCTTAATCCACCTATTCTGTCTAACTAATCACAATTTAACTTTAGAAGTAGCAACGAATCTCTCACGAAGATGCTACTTCTAACTAATATTTTCTTATAATTGGTGGCACGTGTAGGTTTTTTCAGAGTTAAGCAGTCTGCTCGTTTGTTACTCTGTAATAACTCGGCTGTTACTGATGGCACTGAAGTTGACTGCATCGACATCCACAAGTTCCTACACTTTATTGATCGTCTTGAGGTCCTTGTGTGGCGTTTCAATGGTGGAAGGCCACGTGGGATATGTGTGCCACTGCTGCACTCGTTGAACAGGTCCAACTGTGTCGAGAAACTTATGGTACGAGCTGTTTTCTGTTATATATGTTGTTCATAAACTATTGCTTATACACAGTTTTACAGATGTGATCTTCTTGAAACAGGAACTGCCCAGTTCTATTGTTCCTATACATATGCCTGGCCATGGTCGGGTCAGACTTGCGCTTAGTCACAACATGATGTTTATGTCGACCTACTCAATTCCCCTTGGAGGTGAAAGATACTTATTCATGGGTGGTCTCAAATAATGAAGGCCCGTCCATCTTGAAGAATAGGACAGAAGATTATGTTCCTGCTTTTCCATGGCTCTAAAGCGAATATCCTATTTATTGACCATGTTGCGAGATGAAGCCGCTTTCAGAAGGTTGTGGATGCGCGGGGTGGCGCCTGGGCCTTGTCCTGGGGCTTGGCGGCCTTTCCCTTGGTTAATTGTAGGCAAAGTAGCACTGTTCGAGGCGTGCTTTGTACGGTTGAACCTGTATAAGTACTCATACTGCTTTCAGCTTTGGTTGTTAAGTGCCCCTGCTGGTTTCAGTTAAGGTTGTTAAGTACTCCTGCTGCTTTTACAGTCTGTCATGTTTCTTCAGTCCTGTCTTCCTCCAGCCGCCAAAACCAAACCAGCGCCGGCAGGGCCGCCTGCTTCCGCCTCCCACGGCTGGCTGCGCCTCAGCGCACGCATCGCCGCCCCACCGTCTCCTAAATCGTTAACGCCGACGTCCTCTGCGCGCTTTGGTGCGCTCGCCGCGGCGCCGCCCTCTCGCGTTGTCAACATGGTCAACAAACAACAGGAATCGGCAGAAGTACGTGGAGAGGATGACAGTGTATGGAAAAATAAAATGCTTCCTCCTAGTGTTTTCCTGACATCTGAGACCCACGACATTGTGAGCGTATATAGTAAATAGACAAGAGAACAGCGCAAGATCGGCTGACACCTGCGATGTAGCTACTCGAGCAGTATTTTTTTTGTTATTGTTGAGACGGAGCAGGGTTTGAACTGGGATGTGGCCCGTCTAGCCCAGGCTTATATTTTATGTTCTCCATGTGACCAGCCCAGCTATTTTTTCTTTGCGAAAATGAGCCCGGTTTATTTTTTCTGAAGAATACCCAATCCAGGCCTACTTATTTTTCTACACCCTGATGGGCTGCAACTCTTTCAAGACGCCTGCAAATCTTGAAAGTAATACGAAATGGGTTGTAAATATAAAAACAGATGACAAATTGGTAATTACTTTATAATTTCTGAATTTTTTCACATTTTCAGATTCCTATTTCACTGGGCATTAACCTAATTTAAATATATCTTCAAAGTACTTTAAATCTGGCTCGACATTTCGGTATTAAAAATAGTTTGGAACCCACAGAAATATGCGAAATTGGCCCTGGCCAACCAAAAAATCGACTGCAATAAATTGCATAAGAAGTTTCCATGAGCTATATATAAATTATTAAAAAAAAGAGGGAGCGGTCTGACTTGTGGGACTGTTTAGTTGACGCGTATGCAAGATTTTTTTAGTTATTATATACGTCAACAAACGATTCTAGCAGACGTAACCGTTGGATGTCAATCCAACGGCCGACGTGTTTCTTCAATCTCTGATCTTCTTGCTCCAGCCGCCAAAGCAGCATCGGCGGGACCGCCTGCTCCCGCCTCCCGTGGCCGACTGTGTTGCCGCGCAGGCCTCAGCGCCCCCTACTACTCCCACCGCTGGCCAGGGCATCCCTCTACTCACCCACACCCCCTGTTATTCTGCGGCGACGGCAGCCTCACACCGCAGCCGAACCGGTGAACCCTCGTACTCCTCTCCGCACGGGCTTCCACTGTCGTGTCTTCCCCGGCTCCGCGTCGTCCCCTTTCTAGGCCTCGCCGTCGTCCACCGCCGTGGTGCTCTCGGCGCGGCGTGGTCAATGTGGTCAACAACCGACTTCCATCGGAAGAGTACTGTACGTGGAGAGGCTGACAGCTGGGTCCACGGCAGCCGCAAGGAAGTGCCTCCTTATTACGCAGAAAATAATTATTCCTCCACCTGACAGCAGGGACCCACCGGACGGGCCACCAATATTTCGCGAAAAAAACGTTTCCCCCTGATTGCTGGAACCCACCGGACGGGCCACCGTATTTCGTGAAAAAAACGTTCCCCCCGTTGTCAGCTCGGACCCACGGGAAGTGCCTCCTTATTACGCACAAAAAATGAATACCCCCTGCTAGCTGGGACCCACCTTGGTGGGAGGCTGACTTGTGGGCCTACTAAGTTGATTGGGACGGAGGCCTTTGTCAACTTTAGTCAATATATGAACGATTCTAGCTCCAGTGACCGAACGATGTCCATCCAACGGCCGTAGTGCTTCTTCAACCTCTGGTCTTGTTGCTCCAGCCGCCCAAAGCAGCGCCGGTCGTGCCGCCTGCTCCTGCCGCCCGTGGCCGGCTGTGATGCCGCGGAGGCCTCACCGCCCCCTATTACTCCCACCGCTGTCCAGGCCATCCCTCTACGCACCAACACCCCCTGTTATTCTACGGCGAAGGCAGCCTCACACCGCAGCCGAATGAGTGAACCCTCATACTCCTCTACACGTGGGCATCCACTGCCGCGTCGTCGCCTTCCTGGTGCTCTCGGCGCGGCGTGGTCAACGTGGTCAAGGAATGGCTTCCATCGGACGTGGACTATACGTGGAGAGGCTGACAGCTGGGTCCACGGCCGCAGCAAGGAAGTGCCTCCTTCTTACGCGCAAAATAATTATTCCTCCACCTCACAGCGGGGACCCACCAGACGGGCCACCGTATTTCACAAAAAAACATTTCCCCCAGACTGCTGGGACCCACCAGCTACATCTTCGCACGCAAGGAAATGCATCCGGGCAAAAAAAACGATTCGCCCCCCTGACTGCTGGGACCCACCAGCTACATCTTCGCACGCAAGGAAGTGCCTGACAGTCGGGACCCACCTGGTCGAAGCGTACGTAGCGTTGTCATTCTGGTCGCGAACGTGTACGTACATACTGGTCGTTGTAGAGGTGCGCACGTGTCGTAGTAGAGGCGCGCACGTAGCATGTACACGTACGTACAGCGGCCAGGGTGCAAGAAAGAAAATACGGCCACGTACATACATACGGGCAGGGTCTCGAACGCCTACTCGCGCATACGTACGGCCAGGGCTCGTGTACATGGCTGGGTCGGAACGGAGAAACAGCGTCGTCGTCGTGTTCATGGGGAGGCAACGAAATGCGTCGTGTTCATGGGGAGGCAACGGAATGCGTCGTGTTCATTGGGAGGCAACGGAACGCGTGGGAGCCAACCGGCTGGGTCGGAACGGAATGCGTGGTCGTGTTCATCGAGAGGGCTTGGACGGAATAGGGGATGGAAATGAGGCCTGGCGTACCGCAGAACGGAGGAAACGGACCTCCTACGTTCGGAACGGGGTCCTGTTGATCGGGAGGGGTGTGGCGTACCGCAAAACGGAGGAAACGGACCTCCTACGGTCGAAACGGGGGTCCTGTTGATCGGGAGGGGTGTGGCGTACTGCAAAACGGAGGAAACAGACCTCCTACGGTCGAAACGGGGGTCCTGTTGATCGGGAGGGGTGTGGCGTACAGCAAAACGGATGAAACGGACTTGTGTTGGAGCGCTACGTTCGAAACGGGGGTCCTGTTCATCGGGAGGGGTGTGGCGTACCGCAAAACGGGACGCCACGGGATACTGTTCATCTCCACCGTCGACCTCCTCCAGCCTCCACGGGCTACCGTCGACCTCCAGCCTCCACGGGCTCCTGTTCATCCAGCGTCCACCGCGCGCTACTCCACCGGCTACTGTTCAACCACCCCTCCACGGGCACCCCTCCACCGTCTACTGTTCATCCAGCTCTCCACACCACGGGGTCTTGTTCAACCACCCCTCCACCGTCTACTGTTCATCCAGCCCTCCACACCACGGGGTCCTATTCAACCACCCCTCCACGGGCACCCCTCCACCGTTTACTGTTCATCCAGCCCTCCACACCACGGGGTCCTATTCATCCAGAGGCAACGTCACCGCTCACTGTTCATCCAACCCCCCCCCCCCCCCCGCAACGCTCACTGTTCATCCAATCGATCGGCTTCAGTTAGCAGCAGTAGCGAAGGAATCGCTCGATCGAGTTTAGTTAACAGCCATCGATCGATCGCTCGGGTTCGGTAACACGTAGCCTGCAGTGCAATCGCTCGAGTTCAGTTAGAGCCCAAAGCCTCACTCGGGTTCAGTTAGAGCCAACGCCTCGCACACACGTGCGTACGTGTATGAGAGAAACGCTCATCGCTCGGCCCCCGACCTCCCACCGTAACCGGGAACTCCCCGAAATTTTCCTCGCCCTCGCTTCTACCACGGTTTTTTCCGTCATGGACGGCCCAAAGAATGTCATGCAGCTGCGTCTCCGGCCCGCCCAGGACGAAAAGCACATTTTCTGTCATGATTTTTTGTCATAGAAGTAGGAGCCCACCACATCTATGATGATACCGGGTTTTGTCACAATTATCGTCATAGAAGTGTCATATGTATGACAGAAAAAAAATTCGTTCGGCCCAAAATGTCACGGATGTGTCTTTTTTTTGTAGTGGAACCCGGCCCCTCCTTGGGGGCCTCCCCCTTCTCGGTAGACGGAGAAGATGGAGATGAGCGAGGGGGGCTCTGCCCCTCCCCTCATTATAGCCGGAGGGAGGCCAACCGCCGGCCTCCACGATCCCACACAATGATGGTTTTTCTCTGCATGCAGCAGAGTCTCGTCAAGTCGAACGGTTGCCGAGGCAGAGTGGGGAAGCGGAGACGCCCACGTCCCATCAATCGCCATGTGTTGGCTGAGGCCACAGGCGGTTAGGGCCCGCGGCGCTCCTCACTTGGCCTTTGGCTTCGCCTTGAAGCCAAGTCTGAGCGCGCCTTGGGCCCGGGGGCTACTGTCGGTGTTCTGGGAACGGGGGTACCCAGACTTACCTGCCTGCGGCCCACGGCATGGCTCCATCGACGGCCTGGTTCGGCCCAGCTTCAGCAACAACAACTCAAGACCCTCGCGAGGGACCAAGCCTCGCAAGACGGACGACGCCAAGACCTCCAACAGGAGCAGCCTCCTCAGGCTGGCTCCTGAGGAGCGGAGATTCCTATGCAAGCCTCACCTTGCGAGGTCCGGATGACGTGAGCCATGACGACCAAGGCCAGGCGGGCGCCAGCGGGCACAGTGTACCAGTTTCCTCTTTGGTGCTAAAGAGGCAAGCGCAGGCGCGGAGTCTCGAGGAATCAGCCAAAGGTTTCCATTCCCGTGCAACAAGACCAACACCGCCAGGACGGCAGGACAGAGGTCATCGCCAAGCCCACCACGACGTCACGACCAGAGGCTTTTGCAGGCGAAGACTACTTTTGTCAGGATAACATGTACTAGTTGTCTCCCTTTGAATTTGGCCGTTGTGGGATCCCTTCCCGCCTTCATTCGGGAAGAGGACCGAGGCCACTATAAATAGGACCTAGCCACCACCATAGAGGGGGGAAGGGGACGGATCATCCATTCTGCCCACACACCCACCACCTCACTCGAGCCCAAGAACACCTCTCCTCCTGAGGTTGTTCGCCACTGTACTAGTTCATCCTCGACCCCTCGAGGCCAATCCACCACAAAGCAGGAGTAGGTTCTTACACCGCAAGGTGGCGCGAACCTGGGTAAACTGTTGTGTCCCTTTTCCTTACAGTTCGTCAAGCTAGGCTGTGAGATTAGCGAGTAGGAAGACTGGGGAGGACGAGTTCTTCGCACGCACCTAGAGTTCAAACCTCTCAAGGGTTTGCAGAACCCGAAATCCGACATCCGTAACCAAGCATAAAACCTTCATGCGCTTTCGGTACAAATTTAGAATTGTGATGAGGATCTCTAATCCAGCATTTAGCACCGAAGACTTCGAAATAACTCACATTGGGTTTCTTGTCAGTGAGGAGTTCATATGAGGTCTTTTTGAAGAATTTGTGAAGATATACCCTGTTGATGATGTGGCACGCAGTATCAATAGACTCAGGACAGAAGTGACGAGGCGTCTTGTATTCATCAAGCATAGTGCGAGCCATCTCAACAAGAGTCCTGTTCTTGTGCTCCATGATGCCATTCTCCTAAGGAGTGTATGGAGCAGATAACTCGTGAGTAATACCAAGTTCATCAAGATAGTCATCAAGACCAGTATTCTTGAACTCGGTCCCATTGTCACTCATAATGTGCTTGATCTTCACACCGAAGTTCGTTGAGGCTCTAGAGGAAAATCGTTTGAAGACTTCCTGCACTTCAGTTTTGTAAGTGATGATATGTACCCATGTGTAACGAGAATAGTCATCAACAATAACAAAGCCATATAGATATGCTGCGTTTGATAGAGTGGCATAATGAGTAGGGCCAAAGAGATCCATGTGAAGCAATTCAAAAGGACGAGTGGTAGTCATGATAGTCTTCGAGGGATGCTTGGACTTGGTCATCTTTCCAGCCGCACAAGCCCCACAAAGGTGGTCTTTGAGGAATTTGACACCCTCGATGCCAATGACGTGCTTCTTCTTCGTGAGTGTATGCAAGTGCCTCATGCCAGCATGACTTGTTCGTCGATGCCATAGCCATCCTTCTGAAGCTTTTGCAAGTAGACACGTGGCAGGCTGTGGTCCTGCAGAGAAATCAACAATATACAAATATCCTCTCCTAAAGCCTTCGAAGACTTTGGAATTGTCAGATTCCATGAGCACAATGCAACGATATTTGCCAAAGACGACAACTGTCGCGGGAACCACGGCCACCTATGGGACCGGAAGGCCCCTTGCTGGTTTGGTAGGGGGTATCGCGTTGCACAAAGAGCAGACGGGCTGGGGCAGCACGGCAGAGATCACACAGGTAATTTTCCCCAGGTTTGGGCCGCTGCGAGGCGTAAAACCCCACTCCTTCTTTGGTGGATTGATGGTGGAAAAATTGGTGGCGAGGCGTAGCACACTGCCCGGCAGGGGTTGCCTCAGGGCAACCATGGCTACGCGCGTATGGGGGTGTGAGTTATCCAACCTTCTAACCCTTTCTACGGTTGCCATGGGCCTCCTTTTATAGACCAAGGGGTTACCACAATGGAAAAGTAGTCATTATGCACTGATAAGATAGCAAACAGTGCTAACTCTGCGGGCTGACAGGGCACATTAAATGCACCGCTCAACATCACATCGTTGGTTGCCCGGCAAGCCAGCTCCGTGCCTGCTTGCTTGACACGTTGCAGGACAGGTGTCATCTGTAGGTATTTCCTATAGGGAGGGGCTGCCATGTGGCGGATGGTTGCCACTTAGTCACTTTGCGGCTTGACACCGCACTGATTGACGACGTGGGTCGTGGCAGAGTAGTTGGTGCGGTGGTTTTGCCTCTGCGTGTCCCAGCAGGCCCTGCCGAGACGTCTTGGACGTCTTCTTCCGGGGGTGGCCTCGCCCATTGCCGAGCTCGCCTGCCCGACAAAGGTGGCCCTTCTCCTGATGGTATCTTGCTTCTCTGGCTTGATCTTGGTCCCTCTGATCTGCATGTTGGTCCTTCGAATCTATTGGTCCCTTGTTCTATGACTTGGGTTGGTGCTTCAATCGTGTCCCCATGCCTGTAGAGAGTCTGGGCAACAGACCTGGGTTTGTTGCACCGACACAAGCCCCCGGGCCTGCCCCGAACACGCCGCCGAGTGTCATCAGGGTAGGGCCTAATAAGTGCATAGGCAGGGAGGCTGAAGAGGCTGGTCTCTTGAGGTCTTCTTTGCTTCTTCATTAACCTTGGGTTTGAGTCAGTTTCGATTTTTCCGCGCGTCTTGCGCAATGCTATGGAAGAACTTTGATCGTGGCCTGCGGATTCTCCTCGCCCCACGATCACGGGGCGGAAACTGCCATCCCACTTGCCTCCCATTTCGCACGCATCTGCCACGTGTTCCGCATGCATTGGGTGTGGTAGGTGGTGGATGAGGAGGGCACGGGGAGGAGTGCCATGGCCGAAAACCGAGCGCTGATGGTTGGAGCAGAGGGTCGGCCTTGATTCTCAGAGCCACAGAGGGTGCAGAGAGGCCGTATTGGAGAAGCGGGGCGGCCATTTCCTATATGAGGAGCCAGCCCCCGGCCTCGTCCCCCTATAAAAAGGGGGCAGGGGCGGTGCCTGTGTGCACACACTTCTTCTTCTTCTTCTTCTCCGCAACCTTTCCCTTCTAGCCATGGTGAGAAGGCGAGGGCGCGGCGGTGTCCTAGCGGCGGCGACAAGGGCTTCTGTTCGACAGTGCATCCCTCCTCCTCCAGATCCTATGGTGGCGGAATCCGCCGCGAGGGGAGTAGGAAGGGACGAGGTCGATGTCGCCGCGGTGCTCGAGGAGGAGGAGGGCGGGGCAGCGCCTTGGTTGCGCCCCCACCGGCGGCTCCTCCCCCGATGGAAGGCCACGTCGGGGACCAACCTCGGGAGTTCATCATGAGGCTGTACAAGCCCCAGTGTGGTCATCTTCGCCTTCCAACTCCCATTGCGCGGGAGATCGAGCTCGAACAACCACACGCTCTGAGGTTGCACATGAGGGGTTGTGGGAACGACAACATGTGGGTTGATGTCGACTTCCCTGCCCCTCACGTCATGTACCTCCGCCGTGGCTGGAAGACTTTCGCGCATGCCCACGGCTTCTCGGAGGGGCGCGTTCTCCACTTCAAATTAATGGAGAGCAGCTTGCTCTCCGTCAAGATCTTCGGGCGCTCGGGAGGTCGCTTAGGGTGCTGCGCGGAGAGCTCGACCGATGACGAAAGCTCCTCCTCAAGTGGAAGCGACGAGGAGGACAGTGACGGTGATGACGACTACAGCGGGCGGGAGAGCGACGAATCTGACTCCGGCTGATTGCCACCCGCACCATCTTCATCAGGCGGCAGCACCATCATCTGGATATGCATCTCCTTCCCGGCAGTGCGATTTTTCGGGGAGTTGGATGCAGAGGTGGGGATGGTGCTCCCGGCCTCCTCCAGCAGTCTTCCAGCTGGACCCTGGCAGGCTTCCTCTCGGGCTGCAGCTCCGTTAGCCCTGCCGTGTCCTGCTGGCCCTGGTGGCGGTGGTCGACGGGTCGCCTCCACTGTGCTCTCTATCGACGCGTTCCGTGGTGCTCCTGCTCCCGACGGGCTAGCTCTCCTGGAGCCCGAGGGGGGTGGGCTGGGCTCCTGCCCAGGTGCTCCTTTTGCCCTCCTCGCCTTCGACGACTGTGCCTAGGAGGAGAGGGACAAGAAAGGGCATTATGGGGCACTTATCTTTTTTCAATCTTAAATCTGTAGGCACTTGCCAAATTTTAATTCAAATAATGTAATATCTTGAGTCCATGTTTGTGTTCTGTAATGCTTGTACTTGTATCAGCATATTAATGAAAAAGATAAACCTTGTCAGGAACCCGTGCATGTGTATGTCCATGCAGAGGTGAGATGCCTCTTTAATGTAAATAAACGAGTTTTCCCCAGCAGGCTATCCTGCCGGCACCCTTTTTGTCTGCCGGAGAGCTGTGTCTACCGGGCAACAGACAAAGGGACCAGCCCCCGCCAACTTATTTTTACCAAAGGCCACTGTGACCATCCTAACCGAAGTAACGTTCGAGTCAGGGATGGGAGCACCTAAGTCTCAAAAGAGTGGCGAGGTTTCCTTATGCACAAGTTGTAGCTTACAGAACACAAATGGACAAGAGGTAGAACTTATCTGTTTGGCTTGTCGGGGATCATAATGCCGGGCAATCTTCTCAACTCCTTGTCAAAGCCAAGTTCGCGGCAGGAACCTGCAGCTTCATGCAGATGAGAATGAGTGTAGGATGTGATCCTATCCATATGCATATGTAAATTCTCATGAAATGCTTATGCAGTGATCTTGGAATGCTCATGCATGCATGCAATCTTGGTCGGGGGCCCCCCACAGCGCTTCTTTGTGTTCTCTTGCATAGGGTCATCGCCCTGGCTTTGTACAAGGGGTTACAAGCAGCTGAGGCAAGGCCTGTACAAAAGGATGGCTGCCGGGCAGGGCCCGACAGCCATGCCATACGGGTAGAACTGGAGATGCTCAATATTCCATGAGTTTTGCAATTGAATGCCATCTCTGGTCTCCAGACGGACGATGCCAGGTCTGGTGACTCGTACTACCCGGTAAGGGCCTTCCCACTTCGGTGACAACTTGTTTGTACCATTGGCGGACTGAACGCACCTAAGGACAAGGTCACCTTCCTCAAAACACCGGGCGTGAACCCTGTGGCTATGATAGCGACGCAGGGCTTGGTGATAGCATGCAGCACGCGTAGTAGCCCGGAGACGGTTCTCGTCGAGTAGCACAACATCGTCACGTCGGTGCTGATCTTGTGCTACTTCATCGTAGGCAAGCACTCGAGGTGACCCATAAATGAGTTCCGTGGGGATAACTACTTCTGCCCCGTAGACCAGGGAGAAGGGAGTCTGCCCGGTAGCCCGGTTTGGTGTCATTCTGAGGGACCAGAGGACTACCGGCAGCTCCTCAATCCACCACATGTCGTGCTTCTGCAGCGTATCAAAGGTTCTCGTCTTGAGCCCACGCAGCACTTCAGCGTTGGCCCTCTCAGCTTGTCCATTGCTCCGGGGGTGTGCCACAGAAGCAACTGAGATCTTGCATCCGAGGGCATGAACATATTGCATGAAGGCGCGACTCATGAACTGGGTGCGGTTGTCGGTAATGATCCTTGTCGGAACTCCAAAACGACACACCAATTCTTTCAAGAACTTGATAGCTCACTGAGGAGTCACCTTTCTCACGGTAGTCACTTCTGGTCACTTTGTAAACTTGTTGATAGCAACAAACAAGAATTCAAGGTCCTCGATTGCAAAGGGGAAGGGGCCAAGGATATCGAGCCCCCAGACCAAAAATGGCCATGATAGAGGGATTGTTTGAAGAGCTTGGGCAGGCAGGTGGGTTTTCTTGGAATGGAACTAGTAGGCTTCACATTTGGTGACTAGCTCGACCGCATCTTGGAGGGCTGTGGGCCAATAGAATCCTTGTCGGAATGCTTTCCCAACTAATGCCCTTGATCCAATGTGGGAGCCGCAGATGCCTTTGTGTATCTCAGCCAGCAGTTCAATTCCTTCTTCCGACAGACACACTTCAATTTCACACCGTTGGGCCTCCTTCTGTATAGGGTGTCATCGACAAACTGATACATACTGGCCCTCCAGGCTACTTTTTTAGCTTCATCTTGGTCGCCGGGAAGCTCTCCAGTTTGGAGGAAGTGGACAATATGCCTGGCCTAAGTTGGAGCCTGGGGCTCGGCAACGAGGACTAACGGCACCTCCTCTGCTGCGGGAGCACATGCCTCGTTCGCGGGGTCCATGGGCCCGGCTGGAGGGTGTAGTCCGGCAGGCTGCGAGGAGTTGTTTCCGGCAGGGTCTCTGCCAGGAGCGGACGGCTCTACCGGAGTCCAACTTTCTCCTTTTCCGGGCCATTGTTGCTGGGGATATGGAGGGCTGAGTGAGATGGAGAACAAAAGTCCCTGGTTCCACAAGAAGCTTCTACGCAGCACACTTTGACAGATGATCAGCTATGCTTTTTCCGCACGGGGTACGTGCTCTGTTTGCAATCCGTCAAAGCGCTCCTCCAATCTCCTCACTTCCTCGACGTATGCCTCCATCAATGGGCTTTGGAAATCCTTGTTGACTTGTCTCACCACAAGCTGTGAATCTCCTCGAACGATCAGCTTCTTAATTCCCAATTCAGCTGCAATCCTGAGCCCGGCAAGGAGCCCTTCACACTCTGTTGTATTGTTGGTTGCTTCTTCCCAAGCAAAAATGCATTTGGACGACGTACTTCAAGTGCTCCCCGGAGGGGGCGATAAGAAGCACGCCAACTACTGCACCATGTAGGGAAAAAGCACCATCAAAATACATAATCCATTCTTGGGGCAATTTCTTACCGGGGATAACTATCTCTGTCACTTGCTCATCAGGGGTTGGCGTCCATTCTGCAATAAACTCTGCCAATACCCTGCTCTGAATGGTTGTTGTGCTCTCAAACTTCAAACCAAAATTGGATAACTCCAAAGCCCACTGCACTATTCTGCCGGTAGCCTCAGGGTTTCAGAGTATCCTTTGCAACGGGAAACGAGTGACAACCGTGATCTCATGGGCTTGGAAGTAGTGGCGCAGTTTCCTTGAGGCCATGATGAGACCAAAGATCAAGTTTTGCATGCCAGAGTACCTCGATCTAGCCCCCTGTAACAAGGATCTGACGAAGTACACTGGGGGTTGCACCACTTTCTTCCTTGCCACGTCCTTGGGGTTGCTCTCATTGCCGTGCTCGTTGCTGTCCTGATCGTTCTCTGACTCTGCCGGTCCTTGCTCACTCTCTGCTTCATCCACTTCTCGCTGCGCTACCAAGGTTGCATTAACCACTTGGTTGCTTGCCACTAAGTACAGTAGCAATGGCTCCAGGGGTTTGGGAGCAACTAGGGTAGGCACAGAGGACAAGTAGGCCTTCAACTCTTGCAAAGTTGCATCTGCTTCCGGGGTCCACTTCATGGCCCCTGCCTTCTTCAAAATTTTAAAGAACTACAGGGCGCGCTCGACAAACTTGGAGATGAATCTCTTAACGCGGCAACACATCCTGTCAGACGCCTCACATCTTTAACTGTCCTTAGTGCTTGGATCTGCTTGATAGCTTTGATCTTGTCATGGTTGGCTTCGATCCCGAGATGGGATATGAAGAACCCAAGCAACTTGCCGGAGGGAACACCAAATACACACTTCTCTGGGTTGAGCTTCAAATTGGTCTTGCGTAGATTTGCAAACGTCTCCTCCAAATCCTGAATAAGGGTGGCTGTATCGTTGGTCTTAACCACAATGTCATCCATATAAGCTTCAATGTTTCTGTGCAGCTGTGGCTCAAAACAAATCTGGACTGCCCTTGCAAAAGTGGACCCCGACACTTTTTAATCCGAATGGCATGCGGACAAAACAGTACGTACCACATGGAGTGATGAACGACGTCTTCTCTTCATCTTCCTTGGACATGAAGATTTGGTGATACCCAGAATATGCATCCAGAAAGGAGAACAAATCACAACCTGAAGTGGAATCCACAATCTGATCGATAGGCGGCAAGGGAAACGGGTCCTTCGGGCAAGCCTTGTTGAGATTTGTGAAATCTATGCAAAGCCTCCACTTCCCATTAGCCTTCTAGACTACCACTGGATTTGCCAACCATGTGGGATGCAGCACTCCTCTGACCAAACCAGCTGCCTCAAGTTTCTTGATCTCTTCCGCAATGAACTGCTGCCTCTCCAAGGCCTGCTTCCAGACTTTCTGCTTGACATGTCGGGCATGTGGGCAGACAGCAAGGTGGTTCTCGATTATCTCCCTGGGAACACCGGGGATATCAGATGGTTGCCAGGCAAACACATCGATATCCGCCCACGGGAAGGCAACGAGCGCGCTTTCCTATTTATCATCGAGGGTGGCGCTAATAGTAAAGGTACCATCAACACCAGCCAGCCCTGGCGGGACCTTCTTTACTTGGGGTGCAGCAACCTTGGATCTCTTGCTGTTGGAACACTCCGGCACGTCGTCAATAGGTGTCGTGCACTCGGTGGGGCACGCTTCTCGGACTCTTTGCCGGAGTCCCTATAATCCCTCTTTTTTCCTTTGCTTTCCTTAGCGGGAGCTGCTGCTACCACTGCCTCTGCCGTGAGTGCGTCCCGGTACATCTTGTCCACACAAATGATTGCATCCTTGTCATCTGATGGGATGGTGATGACTCCCAGTGGCCCAGGCATCTTCCAGGTGTTATAGGCATAGTGGGATGCCGCCATGAATTTAGCTAGGGCCGGGCGTCCAAGAATCCCATTGTATGGCAGGGGGAGATCGACCACATCAAACACAATCCTCTCAGTCCGATAGTTCAGTCCTCCCCCAAACGTTACCTGGAATGTGATCTATCCCTTAGGATGGCTCCTACCGGGATTAACTTCTTAAAACGTGCCGGTAACCTCTAGCTCTTCCTCTGCTATCTGAAGCTTGCAAATAACTGCTGGGGAGATCAGATTCATTGCGGCCCCACCGTCCACCAACATCTTTGTGACCTTGAGGTTGCGAATTATTGGGGATACCAACAATGGCAAGCACCCTACCATAGTGGTACGGCTTGCATGATCCTCCTCGTCAAAGATGATGGGCGTACAGGACCATTTGAGCGGCTTCCGGGCCTGTGGCGCTGGTTCCATGACACTAACTTCTTGTGCCCACCGCTTGAGTTGGTGGTGAGAGGTGTGCAGAGATGCACCCCCGTCAATGCACAGGGTGTCAGTGGCCTTCTGAATCTCCTGCTCACTGGTTTCCTTTTCATCCCCTCCATCACTCTCATCATCACAGGCTTCCTTCTCTCGACCTCTGGCGGGCTTTCCTTGGTTCCCAAAGGGTTTGCCGGGGCGATTTACTTCACCGCCTCGGCTCTTTCCGCCAGCAACATTCTGACCCTTTTCCTTGTCATGCTTCTCATACTCTGCTCTCTATATCTTGACAAGCTGCTCAACCTGATAACACTCTTGAAGGTCATGGCCCTTGGTCTGATGAATCTTGCAATACGGCCCATCACCTTTCCCGGCTTTCTCGGCAGCAGCGGCTTCCCGGCAGTCAGTGCACACGGTAGCTTCCTTGATGGGGGCCTCAGCTTTGGCCTTCTTGCCGCAACTAGGCGTACCCGATCCTTCAACAGTCATCACTGCCTTATGCCTCTGCTTCTTACTGCGCTTCTTGCTCTTCTTCTGACTGGTTGATTCATCATCCTCCTCTAAATCAATATTGGTGCAATCTTCCTCTCCGGGCAACTTTCTTCCCTCCTCCATTCGAGCACACATATCCACCAAGGTGTAGATCTCCTTCACAGTCTTGGGCAACCGCATGTTCATCTTGGAACAAATCCGGCGGTTGCGCACATTGGACTAGAAGGCAGCTATCACAGCTGCTGGATGGATGTTTGGGATGTTTCTATGAACTTTGTTGAATCTCTGTAAATACTTACGGAGGGTTTATCCTTCCTTCTGTTGGAGAAGCTGCAAGTCGCTGGGCCTGTCGGGCTCTTGATGACCGCCAGTGAAGGCGCCAATGAATTCATGGCACAGGTCAGCCCACGATGAAATGGAGTTCTCCGGTAGGTGCATCAGCCAAGACCTCACATTGGACTTGAGGGCCAAAGGGAAGTAATTGGCAAACACCTTCTCATCTCTTCCCTTGGCAGCCTGAACAGCAATGGTGTAGATGCTCAGGAACTCTGTCGGGTTCAGCCTCCCATTGTACTTCTCAGGTATCTCTGGCTTGAACGTGCGAACGAACGGCCAACGGAATTGCCGCGGCTCAGGAGTAAAGGCAGGGCAGCCAACCTCAAAAGGTAGGCACCTACCAATACCGAGCGCGGGCTCGTCGACATCGGGGCCGTCGCACCCATCAATCCGGCGGAGGTCGTCACGGCGTTGCTCGACAATGACGCGCGTGTCTCCTCTCCGCCTATCCTCGGGGCTCGTTGATGGCCTGGACGCGCTCGAGCATCAGAAGAGGCCATCGAGATGTGGTCGGGGTCTTGATTCTGTTGCGCTCGCGCCGGCTGCCATGGCGGGGACTGTACCGTGGGGATGGCCCCTTTTGTACGGTTAGCAGCATGAGTCGTAGTTGTCGCTTGGGGAGGCCGTGGCGGGCCAGCTCGCCGTGAGCCCCCAGCTTCGGCGAAACTGAGCAGTCTTTGGATGGTGGCACGCCATTCGTCCATCTGCTCAGCCCCTGGCAGAAACCTCAGCAGCAGCTGAGCCCGCGCCATGGCCTCCGAGGCTGTACTTGGCATGGGTGATAATGAAGTCGATCGCACCATCGCTCGGCTCCTGACAGTGCCAGCAACGGTAGCACTGCGCCCCTGCTGCTGCGGGGCAACCACCTGGATGGCAGGGTGGCGTGGCGAAGGCGCTCGAGGGCCAGTGGCTCCGTCGGGCACAGCGTCTTGGTCGACCCGTCCCAGGGGAGGTGCGCGCACTGCGGCCGCACCCGTCGTGGGAGCAGCCAGAGGGCGGCGATTCGCCCCGGTCTGAGCGCCATTGCTGCGGATGTGCCTGTCGATGGGAGAAAGGGGCGCAGATGGAGTAACACCTTCACCCGGTCCTTGTGGAACATGGCCGTCGGGGTGTTGTTGATGCTGCTCTCCTCCGATGTCTCCTGCTCCTGCGTCGGCCGCGGGGGAAGTGGTGACGGTGCCGCCTGCTCCGACCACATCTCCAGCAGCGGCCGCGTCCTCATGTGTCTCCGCGCCCCCCGCAGCGTTAGAGGCCGCAGGCGGCGGAGCCTTCGAGGTGGATGGATGAGCCGAAGAACTGGGTTTCTTCTTGGGCGCCATGATCGATGGCGCCATCAAAGATGAAGATGGTGATGAGGATGACGTGATGCACATGCCTTCAGGTTCGCGCAAGCGATCCCCCTACCTGGCACGCCAAAGATGTCGCGGGAAACCACGGCCACCTATGGGACCAGAAGGCCCCTTGCTAGTTCGGCAGGGGGCGTCGCGTTGCACAAAGAGCAGACGAGCGTGGGGCAGCACGACAGAGATCAAACAGGCAATTTTACCCAGGTTCGGGTAGCTGTGAGGCGTAAAACCCTACTCCTGCTTTGGTGGATTGATGGTGGAAAAATTGGTGGCGAGGTGTAGTACACTGCCCGGCAGGGGTTGCCTCAGGGCGACTATCGTGGACTTAACACGGCAGATGCCCTAGCAAAAGGACTTAGGTGTGGAGCCATCGCAACTAGGTTAGCTTGAAGGGGTTAAACAGGACAAAGGACACAGAGAGTTTACCCAGGTTCGACCCCTCGGAACGAGGTAAAAGCCTACTCCTGCTTTAGGTTGTATTGCTTAGGTTTCGATTACCAGGGAGCAAATACGCTTGACCTAGTTCTCGATGAGTTGTCTCCTGAGTTAACCCGCCGCCGGGTCACCCCTTTATATACACAGGTTGATGCCCAGCGGCTTATAGAGTCCCGGCCGGCTCATACAAAACATGTCCGGCTCGGTATCTAATTAAGCTTGCCTTACAATACAAGTTAAACATATGGCGGTTCACACCCGTGGGCCTCAAGTCGGCCCCGGGTCTTCGGCCTTCAATACGCTTGCTCTATGGACTGCCATCTTCACATCTTCTTGGGCCTCCTCATCTTAAGCCACTAGTGGCATGACCCGGACCCTCCTGGGCGGGTCATACCCAGTAGTTATATCCCCAACATTAGGCCCCGGGTTGATTTGAACTTGTTCACATCAATCTTCAGTACTTGATTTGGCAAAATCTTCCATCGTCAACTTTTATGAACTGGCTATAACCCGCCATGACGTCAGCTCACATAATTGTTTTAACCCGCCATGACGTCATCTCGCATTAACTTCGCACGAAGCCCAGAACATCTCAACAAATCTTTATCTTTAATAGACCTCCCGAAAATCGAGGCGTCCATGTAGCCACATAATCATCTTTTCGGCCTCCTCGATTCCAACGCATGCCATCTATCCACTGCCTTATAAATAGGGATGGGGGTCCGTCTTTTCATTTTTACCCCCTGCCTCTGCGTCTTCTTCCTTCTTGCAACTCCACAGCGCCCGAGCTCCGCCGCCACCATCTTCCTCAAGCGTCTCCAAATCCGGCTGCTGCATCAACCTGAACAGACCAGAGAAATGCGGTGCGCTCCCGCTGTTCATCAGCATCGACAGGTACCCGCTTTGCTTTACACTAGAGCCATACTAGGTTTACCCATTTCGGCGGAGTTCTTCGCTGTTCTTCGGGTTTTTTTTTTCTCTTTAGATCGCATAGTTGGATCTGAATATGGTACCAAAGTTGTGCAGCAATAGTTAGCATCCCTTCTCAATCAAAAAAGATCCTCCTTTTGTATTAAAAAAATCTCATTTGAACATATGAGTTCTTCCG
Source organism: Aegilops tauschii subsp. strangulata (assembly GCF_002575655.3). Classification (NCBI taxonomy): domain Eukaryota; kingdom Viridiplantae; phylum Streptophyta; class Magnoliopsida; order Poales; family Poaceae; genus Aegilops; species Aegilops tauschii. Next base: position 400,970,185 of record NC_053041.3, read on the forward strand.
CCGCTACCACCTTAGGTTTAAAATTTATTTGCATTTTCCAAACTGCTGTAGATCCAAAATTATAGCACCAATCCATGGAATATGTTTGTCATCACTTAACAAAATCCTTACTTATAGATCTGAAATATGGCAACTGTTTGGGCGGCTTAACTGATAAACTGTAACCAGCCATGTACCATTAGTCCCCTTTTGAGCTGCCGATATACGTTCACAATCCATATGACCCGGCACTATCTTCCGGCTTAGTCATGTCAATCTTTATAGCACTTACTTTTTAATCACTGGCCGGCTTAATAGCATAATCTTAAACCAGCAATATTTTCCTTTGTTGCCAAAAAAATGTCTAAAGCCAAGACCGTCACCTTTTTATGCAACTGGGTCGTCTCCCAGGTTACTGAAGAGACATTGAATGAGTATGTTCAGACGGGCGTCTTAGCCAAAAAATATGTCATCCATTGGAGGGTCCCAGGCACAGAAACCCCTCCTCAGCCCAAGGAAGGTGAAGTAATTTTCTTCACTGATCATCTGCTCTGAGGATTCACTCCCCCCGGCTCACAATTCTTCCATGATGTGCTGCACTTTTTCAAGCTCCATCCTCAAGATATCGGGCCCAATTCCGTTTCAAACATCTGCAACTTTCAAGTGTTCAGTGAAGTATACCTTCAACAGGAGCCCACTACACACTACTGCAGGATGCTGCTAACGCGACACTACGATCAGAGACCCTTCGATTAAACTATGTGCGATGCCATAATCGTAAACGGTGGTGTAAAATAACAGTCAAAAAAGGTGCAAAACGTTTGCGATGGAGGATGCATCAAACACGGTTCAGATTTTAGTTGCGTGTGCGATGCAGGGCATACGGTTTAGCTCAGTTCACTGTTTGTGATGAGGAGGAACAAAAGAAACGGGCAGCCAGATGAAGGTGTGTGCGATGTACAGCATACGGTTCACTCGGATGAACTGTTTGTGATTAGGCAACACAAAAGAAACGGCCAGCAAGATCAAAGGTGTGTGCGATATACGGCATGCGGTTCACTCGGATGAACTGTTTGCGTTGAGACATGAGAAGAGAAACGGTTCAAATGAACAAGATGTGTGTGATACGAGGCAAACAGGTCTGTAATCAGAAACGTGTGCGAAGACCGATAAGAACACAGATGATTACTGCTAACAAGCCATGTGTGTTGTGAGCAAACGATTGTTGGTATACAATTGTGAGTGATTGATGAAAACATCGCCGATGGGTTCCATTGTTTAGTCTGTGTGCGATGTGACTTTCTTTGTCCACACACCATCTACGCTCTGTCTACAGAGCATCAACATATACACTTAAAAATACAACATTGCATAACCAAATTAAGCATACAATTACACAAGTGACTACACACATAACATTTGCACACACCAAAGTAAGCAATTACATGCATACTAAAGTAGGAGAAATGAGGATCTAATCATCTACTTATTGTTGCGACGACGCTTGCCATTGCTCTGCTCTGCTTCCGGCTGGATCCCTGGCCGTTTTGGGGAAGGAGGCACTTCCTCATGTCAAGGATCCGCCTGTACATGTCGTAGCTCGTGTACGCTTCCTTGGTCGCGTACACGACGTGAGCTTTGTCGAGTTTCTCCATCTAGGCCGAGTGCCAAGCACGCTTGTCCTTGTTGCACAAATCCTTCATGTCTCTGTAGTAGGGGTCGACGATGGCCTCGGCGAGGTGAACTAGTGAGTGCTTCTCATGCTCCTTGCTACCCCAGATCTTGTATTGGCCCTGGATGTCGACAAGATTCTGGCAGGCGATGCCCGAACTCTCGAGCGCCTTTACATTGTTGGTGATGTCCACCGTAGCGAACATGTAGTGGGGGCTGTTGACAAACCTGGCGAAACGCTCGCAAGGCCTTGTGGCCAGGCAGTAGTGGTAGACGAGGATGTGGTGGTGCACGCACATCTGGGCGACGACGACCTTGGGATGAGACCCGGCACGAGCGCGGGTGTACTCGAGGTCGAACCCGACCACCTTGTACTTCTCCTCGGCAAGCAACAGCTCCATGATGTGGATGGAGTGATCCACCCAGACCGGATCGTTGGTGTACACCACCGAGAGGTCCATGAACCTTCTGTGGGTGCCCACCACAGCACGCATGGTGAACTGCTGCTCGTCGTTGGCAGCCGCTCGGAGCGCCATTGGAGCCGCGCAGGATACCCTCTAAGAATTTCTCGTGGTGGGTGTGCTTCTTGCAATGGTGGGGCGCGATCGAAAGGTTGAAGAGACAAAAGGGTAGGTTAAATGGCTGCTGTAATAAATGGGGGTCGGCCGGCCTGTAATTGTCACGTCTTGTCACGGCGTTCATAGCAGAGGATTCCAGAATCTAGTGCACGCTTGACAACACTGCACCCTAGGCGTGGGCTCGAAGAGGCGCCAAATGTATCGTCGGTGCGCCTGTTCCTGCGCTACCACGCTGTTTACCGCACAAGCTTCCCGCCCGGCTAGTTTGGCCACGCATCGGCTAGAAGAGGGACAAATCGTGGGCGTTTATTGGCAAAAAGCTTTGTAAAAACAAAGTGTGTGGAATGACTTTGGTCATAAGTTTACCCTTGGGTGATGAGGTCAAAGTTACACAGAAGGGTGATGATGGACACTCGAGTGCGATAATTAATTCTGTGCTCTACAGTGCACACGGTGGAAGAAACCAACTGTGTGCAATAATGTCGAAGATCGCACTCGAGTTAGCTATACAGATCGTGTGCTGTGAGATCGACAAGGTAAACTGATTTGAGAATGGTTAATAAAATCTAAGACCATTGCATATTAAGGTCAAAATAGTGCTAGCAATATGCGAGTCTCATACGATGCCATTTCAATGATTGTACCACAAAAGCTCGAAATGTTACAAGGTTCAAATTCCAGAGTTATATGGCTCAAATTCGAAGATTACAAGGTTCAAACTGATATTAGAAATGAAATTCATCTCATCAGCTGCAAACGCTCGCGCTGATGCGCTGAACATGGATATCAGAGAGGTTCAAACTAACATCACCGCTTCTAAGTCTGGCTTCAACCTCACAATTTTTGCAAAGGGGTCAGCCACTGAGAAGTCATATATGGGGTTGACCCGATGACTTCCGGTTACTCTGTCATCTGAAGTTCCAAAATGAAATTCAGCATTTTTGGAGCCTACTCTGTTCTGCCGCAGGCACCGGCGCTGATCAACAGACCATTCATTTTTGCGAAATAAATGTAGGGCAAACCTCATTTCCTTCAGCACCCTTGCTCTGAGAACAAAGAACCTGGCGAATATAATCTCCGGTAAGGTCCCTCGGTACGAGTTCAAAGTAATTTTTGAGAGATGCAGATCTAGGCATTCAACGTGGTTGTTATATTGTATCACATTATCCACCACTGGGCCAAATCTTATCTGCAAAAGAAGAAAATGTGTTAGTGCCTACATGCAGTTTTGAACATTACTACATGCCTAGCTATTTGGTTTGCAGGATTTGTAAAATGCACTAACATGCCATCTTTGATCTGACATGATTAACATGGGCATTTGATTACATCCTAGAAAAAATGTAGCCTTCTTCACAAGAGGTTTGAGTGGATGAAAAGTTCCCTAAGAAAACTAGTACAGATGAATCCAAAGGAGAAATGCTTATTGATTGTAACCATATGGATCAAGCAACCAATATGGGGGGGCATGTATGTACTGAAATCCTCCAAAAGAACCTTCAGAAATCGTAGTACATTGTCATTGTAAACTTCAAAAAAGGTGTCACAAATTGAACTCCCTTATGGTTAACATTTAACAGGAAAGGAACATCACCTCGATATATAGCTTCTCCAGGCATGGAAAGCATCTCAGGAAACTGACAACTTGCTCCAGGTCGGGCCCGATAGATTCTAGTGCCAAGACCTTCACTGTGCGCAGTTTCGGGGTCAAGCTTGTCGGAATCATTTTCTGAATGATAGACGAACAAACATCTTCAAAATTAGAAATAATGTTAATTTGTAGAAGGAGAGGTAGAAGGCGGCTGTTGTACCTGAATGGGTGTGGATCCAATAACAAGTTCGGAGTATTTGTCAGACGAGTAGCCCACCACTATCAATTTCAGCGCAGAAATGACATTGATTCTTGTTGGACCTTCTTGATCAACTACAAGTAATCTCTCAAGTGCAGGTGTGTCCTGGATGACCATACCATGGTCCACCTTTTGTGATGTCTTCCTGCCGCACCAGCAACACACACAAATAGTCCGGAGAGTCATGGAGGTGATGTGGAAGGTACTCAACCCATTGATCGCCTGAAGACGAAGGTACTCGAGTGCAGTACAGCCACGGAGCAGACGCTCCATGTCACCCTTTGAGAAGCAGATGGCGACGAGCTCGAGGTGCTTCAGTCGTGGTAGAATAAGAGCGGGCGCATCATTAAGGGGCGGGAAATGGCAGTTCCTGAACTTGGCAATGCGCAACGTGGGCGCGAGGTGGAGTGCGGACATTGGCAGCGACCGCATATGCCCATCATCAAAAGTGAGCTCCTCGAGCTGATCTAGGGTGGGGGATCGGAACCAGTCGTCAAGCTTGGCTCGATCCTTGCTGTTGGAACGGAACTTGCCCATTCTAAGGCCTTTGGTTGGGCCAAGGTGACTGCCGAGGATCTTGGAGAATGCATCCAAGCTTTTGCAATAGCCATGGCAGAGCTCATGGGTGTCGATGAGGTCGAGAGGGCTGGAGTTCCATAGGGGGTGCCACCATCGGGAAAAGAGGGTTGTCCGTGCCCCATATTTGGTTGGGAGGAGGGAGATGATGACTCTCAACATATCATCGGGGAGGCTGCTGATTAAGTCTAGGCCTGCTAGAGTCGCTTGCGGTTCTAGCTCACCCTGCCTCCGCTTGTTGGCAGCCCCGTTATCCACCTCCGGAGTCTCGTTGTCAGCGGCACTTTCTGATAGAAATGGGAGTACATGGAATATTTAGTTAAAACAGGGCAATAGAAAAGTGTATTGGTAACTAGAAGTTATTAGGTAGGAATATAGTAAGAAAACGGAATAACGATTGGTTGCTTAAATACTACACAATTCATTTGACATTGCTGGGTAGGTCAACATATGGAGATAGTTGAAAAGAAAAATAACTTCGAACAAAGTGTGGACGGATGATTTTGTCGGGGAAGTTAGCATCTATCTCATGACCAGGCCCTTCTATGTGCAGTGCAATTTTAGTGCCAGCTTTCAGTATATAAAACCTTGCAATTTCATTCCAAAAGCCAGTGCCAAAATAGGAGCCACCACGTTCATCGTCTTACAATAGCAACGATTGTAAATCCATGGTTTGTGTGCAGTATGACATTCTTGGAGCCTTAATGTATGTAAAGGGAAAAATTGTGCACTACATAATCTGTTGCATAGCGAGGGATGTCCTACAAAAAATGGTAGGATTGTTAAAGAAAATATGGTAACATGCAAATATGGGCCCAAATTGAAAGAACTGTACAACAGTTGAAATCGAAGGACAAAAGTCTATAATTGAACAGACAGGGTAAACATGATGCCATGGAAATGTGAGAGTAATCGAAAGAACAATACATCATTAATTTGCCTAATATAGAAAGAAGAGGGGGAAAATCCCCTTTGACGTATATGGTGCATGTGGCACCTTTTATCCAAATGTAGCAATATTTAGAATATGTTCAGGAAAGTAGGCCATGCCAACCGATTTAGGGTGAGATTGAACATACCGCACGCGTCCTCAAGTTATCTGGTACGATGAGATGGAATCTCTGGCGGCGGTCGCCAAGTCCTGAAGTGTCGGCGCACTGTACATTCAATGAATGAAAGAAAACCCTCAAATCAGCTCGAATAAAAATGAATTCACGGCGATTTCCGTCGGGTGATTAAAGGAGGCAGATGAACTGGGATAAGAGATGAGATAATATCTCGTTAAATTAGTTACCTTATCGTCCATGAGAAAGAAGCCTCAATACGGTAGATTCCCCAACCGAGCGCAGCTGGGTCGACCGCGAGCAGCATCGAGGAAGTCGATGGCGATAGGCAGCGGCAAGCGGAAGTGGCGAAATGCGGTGAGCTTTGCCAACAGCCTGGCGGCGGCGGCAGGAGGCGAGCTAAGTGTTCACCGCCGTGATAGGCGGTGCCATGGCATAGACGCGGAGGAGCTTGTGCACGTGTGAATGCGGAACGTATCGGAGGGGCCGAGGGGGTGGCGGGCGGGGTGAGGGTTTTTGCGACGTGGGGATGGTGAGGGTTTTATTTTTTATTTTTTGAATTGGGTGGTGAGGGTTTTCTCTCCCACAAAGAATTTTGGGGGCGATGGTTTGCTAGAGCGAACCGTGTGTGATTGACGCAGCAGGCAAAATGAAAATCATTGCACACGGTTCCAATTTTGGGAACTGTGTGTGATTGACGTACTACCTCCGTCCTGGTTTATTGGTCCCCCGTTGTAATTTTTACCCAAATTTGGCGAAATATTTAACATACTCAGACATAGATAATAAGCGTACACGTACATAAGCATAGTTCAACCATAAGTACATAGTTCAACCGTCATTAAGCATACTCAAGCATACATAGTTCGATCCATCCCACATCTCATCTCACATGCGGCCGGCACGATCCTGAAGCTTCTCCAGGTACTCGGCGTACGCGCCGTTCGCCACCCTGCGAGAATACTTCTGCTTGAAGGAGCCAACGGCCCATCCTCTTGCATGCGCTAGAACACTTAGATACGCGTCATGAATCTTGCGGTTGCAAAATGGGCATCCATAGCTGTCGTTCCAGGTCCAAATACGCATGTTATGTATTCCCGCATAAAGCTCCCTCAGGATTCGCCTCTAGTACCTCCTCTGGGCATCTTCATCCTCGTTGTCCACATCGTCAGACAGCACCTATACAAATAGTAAAACAAATTTGGCATCAAATCACTGATTACATGCCGTGAAGTAGGATTAGGAATTTATGGCTATTTATTTATACATATCCAGAGATTATGGTTCGATTTTAAGCATAGTCGTCTATGTACAGACCAATCTTGAAGAAAATAATGGCACAAACATATGTAGCTCATTCAAAATCAATTGTCAAGTCCTGGCTAGGAATTATTAGCACGAACACTAACCCTAGTTGGATTACTAGCAGAAATCATTTGCACAGATGAAACAACTAATCACTTATCACATGTACCATTCAAACAATCAATACACTACACGGATCTAACGAAACTTACTCAGATTTCATGGATTGGGAGAACATAACCACAGGATTTCTATTCCAAAAAGGGGGAGGCAGGAGTAACCAGAGAAACCCTATGATCTATTTGACACATAAATGGGTATAGATGACTAACCAGTTGTCCGTCGCCGTCGGAGTCGTCGCCGGAGTGGTCATCAGAGTGGTCGTCAGAGTCATCACCGGAGTGGTCGTCGGAGTCGGTGTGGAACTCCGCCTCCGACCGTGGAAGCTCGACGCCGTCGACGACGTCAGGGTGCAGCGATAACTCGCCGGCGGTGACGGGCACCTCTGTCTCCATCTCCACGCCGTGCTCCGGTGCTTTAGCAGCCCCGGCTTCACCACTCCCTCCGATGGGGCACTTCAGCGGCATCCTCATACACTGACGGCTTTGAGGACGGAGAGCGGCGTCGAGGATGCAAGCGGATAGAGAGGATTGTGTGTGCGTAGCAAGGATGGGGGGTGCGGCCGCTCGGGCGCACCATTAATATGGAGTTGTGGGAGTTGTGGGAGAGAGGCGGGCGGTGGTCAAACCGATGGCTCGCCTCCTGGTGAGCCTGCGCACCGGACTGCTGGCATGCCTACCAAAGTTTCACACAGCTACTCGCACGCCTCCCGATGACACTGCGTAGCAAGCACGCCTCCATCAATTCACACACCTGCATGCACGCCTCCCCGTCTTCCTGCGCGGCGGACTGCTCGCATGCGTCCCGTCAACTCACGCCTGCTCGCATGCCACATGGGTCGTGCGGTGGCATGTATATTGTTTTTCTATTTGGATGATTAATGTTGCCGCTTTATTGCTTAACCGAAGCATGGCAGGTATCCATTGTTGATCTAACGCTCACGGTTCGAATAAATAATCCGTTTGGGATATTGGTTCCCAATTATTAATAATCTCTCGTCTGTAATTAGATAAAGATTACATCAAAACTGGTCTCAAATTTGACAAAAAAAAGTACAATGCCACTTTGTAGTGGTGTCCATATGGCAACACGATAAGTTTCATGAACTTCAAATAAGTTTTGGATGTACTAGAATTTAAAAATCAAGATTCTCAATGTTTGAAATTTGTTGCACGGGGAGTAAACATGCACCCCGTGAGACACATGTGTTTTTGCAATCCATTTAGGTGCACTGTCATGTGTGCATGTAGCTCAAATTTAATTTTTGCACATTATACCCATAGATAATCAATCAATCAATGTACTAAAACGTCTTAATGATCTCTGTGATTTTTTTGAAATTAAAACGTCCCTCCTTTGGTAACATGTATGTTCACCGCAGGATAATTAATTTAACATGCATCGTAGTTGCGGTGGATTCACGGTGTGTGTGTGTGGCTGTGTGCGTCTGGGGGTGGCGGGTGGCTCGCAGTACACTATGAGTTGTGAGCCACCATGTGGGTTGGCCATTTTGTTAGGCAGGCTGGTGCCACATCAGAGTCGTGAAATCGTTATTTAAAACATCACACAATGCTTTCCTACATAAATGTTTTGGCCACATGCAGTCGATGGTTGTCCTACACGACACTCGATACTCGCGTGTGACGCTTTCTGTGGTCCCACGAGGTCGTCGTCCATCATTTTGACGAACAGCCGGCAGTGAGGTTAATTTGACCAGCAAGGTAGAATCTTTTTTGTTTGTGTTATGGTGGTATATAGTACGCGTCGAAGAGGTGGGAGGGGACTAGCATATATACTATACGTACGCGTCCGTGAACAAGTACACCTCACTCAGTGTCGGGACTTTTTGGTTACCGAGGCACGTGCCACATCAAAATTGTGAAATTGGTTATTCAAACATCACACAACACCTTTTTGGGCCACATGCATATATATCCTAGCTAGGACACTCACGTGAGACGCTTCCATCTGTGGGCCCACGAGGCCATCGTCGATGCATGCATGCATGCATCACTTTGACCTACATTGGGAGAGGTTAACTAATTTCACCATCGATGAGGATTCTTTTAGGTTGTACATATATTACGGCAGGAGCATATAGTATGCGGTGAAGAGGGGGAAGGAGACCATCATATGTAGTACGCGATATGAACCTCGCTCTGTGTGGGTGCATGGTTTACGGTTTTTGTGGTAGCTGGCAGATCAAAGTTGTGCATTTTGGGTATTCAACATATATATGTTTGGCCCACATGCAAAGCGGTGGTGGTTGTCCTCTTGCACCCACTTAAGCGGTTATCAGCGATATCGATGCTTTCCATCTGTGGGCCCGCTTGGTCCATCACTTCTTTTTGCCTGACAACAAGAGAGGTTAATTTGACTTAGGAGGGGGTTATTATTTTTGCTCTGGGATGACATGCATGATACACTTTGAGCACACACACATGCATGTGTACGCATGAATCCCTCTCATCGAGTCGAAGTGGCTAGTACAACGACACCATCATGAACCGATCTCGCTCTGTGTGGGGAGCTAGTGTACGATTTTTGACACACGCGCCAGATCAATGTTGTGTATTCAAACATGCATGCACGCATCACCTCCATACATATGCATGTAGTGGCTGCCTTCGAACGATACACTCCCTCACGTGGTTATCGGCGACAAGCCTATATATTCGTGGGCCCGCATGGACATCCATGATCACCTTGACCAACAACAAGATAGGTTACCATGGCAGATTCTTCATTTGGTTCGTGTTATCGTAGTATAGGTCATGGTGAGATTCAGACCTAATTAAGTTTGAGCGCATATACTATGCACGCATGCATGCATATATGAATCCCCATCGTTGGCTTGAAGTGTGGTGTAACATACATATGCATCGTCAACCTAACCCTCACATAGTGTGGGGATTTCTAGCTCGAAATCACGGTGCCACATCAAAGTTGTTCCATTGTTACTCAAAAACACACCTCTCCATATATATGTTTGGGCCACACGCATGCAGTGGTTGTCTTCGGGGACTAGCTAATTGCGTGATTATTGGCGAGCTAGCCTATCTCCGGGGTCGCATGGACGGCCATCACTTTGACCAACAATAAGAGAGAGGTTGCGACCAAGGTGGATTATTCTTGGTCCGTTTTACGATCCATCTTGGTGAGATATATGCCTCTCTGGCCCGCCGACTGAAAGTGTGTGGGGGGAGGGTTGCTACATCGCACTTTGCTAGGTGAACCTCAGTTGGGAGGGTGCATTCATAGCTTAATTAGGATTCCCTTCGTGCCGACACGAGGGGGGCTGCTAGCTACTTCGCACTTTGCTAGGTGAACCTCTGTTGGGGGGCATGTGCATTCATAGCTTAGGATTCCCTTTGTGCCGACACGAGAGAGGGGTGGCTGCTAGCTACTTCGCACTTTGCTAGGGTGAACCTCGGTTGGGGGGAGGGCATGCATTCATAGCTTAGGATTCCCTTCGTGCCGACACGAGGGAGGGGGTCTGCTATACTTTGCACTTTGCTAGGTGAACCTCGGTTGGGGGGGCATGTGCATTCATAGCTTAGGATTCCCTTCGTGCCGACACGAGGGAGGGGTGGCTGCTAGCTACTTTGCACTTTGCTAGGGTGAACCTCGGTTGGGGGGGAGGGCATGCGTTCATAGCTTAGCTAGGATTCCCTTCGTGCCGACACGAGGGAGGGGGCTTCTAGCTACTTCGCACTTTGCTAGGTGAACCTCGGTTGGGGGGCATGCATTCATAGCTTAGGAATCCCTTCGTGCCAACACGAGGGAGGGGGCTGCTAGCACTACTTCACACTTTGCTAGGTGAACCTCGGTTGGGGGGCATGCATTCATAGCTTAGGATTCCCTTCATGCCGACACGAGGGAGGGGGGATGCTAGCTACTTCGCACTTTGCTACGGTGAACCTCGGTTGGGGGGGCATGCATTCATAGCTTAGGATTCCCTTCATGCCGACACGAGGGAGGGGGGCTGCTAGCTACTTCGCACTTTGCTAGGTGAACCTCGGTTGAGGGGGAGGGGGCATGCATTCCTAGCTTAGGATTCCCTTCGTGCCCACACGAGGGGGGTGGGGGCAAGCAATACTGTGCGCTTTGCAAGAGAGGTGCCACATCGAAGTTGCATTTGGTATTTGAAAATCAAACCACCCTTTTGATACATAAATTTGGTCCATATGCAAGTGTGTTCGTGTTCTGACCCTCTCCCGCGTCATTTTTTGCCAAATTTATGAACATTAGACAAGTCAGATAACGCAACAAACACGGTTCACTCAAACTAACCATGTGCCACGCCGGTGCACCTGTCACGCACACATCCACACAGTACATTGGGCTCCACGAGGCTCCCCCTCTCAAATATATCTGCCCGCCTCGAGGGTTTTTTTGTTTCATAACACACGGTTGTTATCTCCGGACCGTGTGCGATGTTTCTTGTTCCCAATCCCGCCTGCATCGAAAATATCTGCCCGCCTCGAGGGTTTTTCTATTTCATAACACACGGTTGTTATCTCCGGACCGTCTGCGATGCACTATCATCAAAATTTTCAGTAGCCCGGCATTTCACTCCCGCGTTTAACTCCCGCGTAGTAAAATTTTCGGTACCCACGTCATTTCCTCAAACACCCCGCGCCCCTCCACACACACACACACACACACCAAAACCTCCTTGAGCGTGCGCGCGCGCACACACACACACCCTCCCTCGCTTGAAACCCTAGCAAAGTCCCTGCCGCCGCCGCAAGGCCTCCATTGTCAACATCTGCCGGCTTGCCCGTGCAGCTTACCCACCGATCTCCATACTCAGGCCGCCCTGAGTTTCTAAGATGACGCCTGCTAAACGCCCCCTTTCCCACAGATCCCCATCCCCATCCCCCACTCCAGAGCGTCGCAGCCTAAGCCCGGCTACGCTTCCCGTGGAGCTCGAGGAGCGACTGGCCCAAAAGAGGTGTATAGCGGTCTCTTCGCTCGACGTCGCCGAGGAAGTTGACGACCATTACTAGCGGCAGGCACTCAAGTAGCGGGCTAGAGTATGCGGGCATGTCTCGTCCGCCAGCTACGACATCGAGGTCATCGACAGTGACGCCCTGAGGCGGGTTGTGTCACAGGTTAAGTGGCCCACCCCCAACCCCTCGGTTCAACCGCCGTCGATCTCATCCATGGCCCCGCCGCTGATCTCCTCTGGCTCGCTATCAACAATTTGCCATTCTACATCGCCATCGAGCCCCTTTCGTCATTTCTGAACGACACGTTCTGCGACGCTGGCTTGGGATCCACAGCTTCCAAGTCAGACCTCATCGGCCGCGACCACGAGGAGGGCACCCTCTCTGGCTCTTCCAAGGGGAAAGAGCCCATCTGCTCTTCCAAGGGGAAAGCGCCCGTCTGCGACATCAAGGAGGGCACCCTACAGCCGTGCTCTTCCAAGGGGAAGGAGCCCATCTGCGACAACATGGAGCGCATCCAGGGTCCGTGCTCTTCCCACGGGAACGAGCCCATCCGTGACAAGTGAGGAAACCCATGATTTGTTTTGCCGTGCCTCTTCACAGGGGGAAACGCATGATTTGTTTTGTCGAGTCCCTTTTGTAGTGTAGTGAGAATATGTCCAGTTTTAATTGCTATATCTGGTTGTTTGCAGTATGCCTTGTTTATTTCAGTTGTTCACAATGTGATGCTCTATATGTGCAATTATTTACTGTGCGGTACATTTCATCAATCCAGTTTTAAACATACCGACAAGAATGCATATTATTGCTTGCTGTTAAGCCTGTTATAGCTAGCATATTCCTCTTTTCAAGTTTTTTGATTGTTTGGTTATTTGTAGTTAGCATATGTTCAGTTTCAAATGCTATCTTTGGTTGTTCGTAGTATGCCTTGTTTATTCCAGTTATTCACAACGTGATGTTCTATATGTGCAAGTATACATTTGGTTGCTGCATCTTGTAGTTAACACGCCTTTCCATTTTTATTTAACCATAAGCAGTGTACTTAGACCGGCACAATACTAGTTTGAATGACCATGTTTGCTTGTTGTTAAATGTTAGGCCTGTTGCAGTTAGCACACCTTTCCATTTGTTTTGCTTTACTAGCGTGCTTAAACCTGCACACTGAAGCTATCTTTTGGAGATTATTTTGTCTGTCATGTGTAATTTTGGTTGATGTTTAGCCTGTTGTGCTTAACATGCTTCTTGATGTACCTACACAGGACAATTTTGGAAATGACTGTTGTTTTCCATCGAGGTTAGTTTCATCCTATGGCTTATATCTGCTCACTGTTCAGGATATCCGTAGCTGGTACCATATAGGCCGGCGGCTGATAAGGGACTAATCGGTGAATCGGACTTTTAACTGAATATATCTGCAACCATTTTTCCTTAAGTTAACTAGGGCCATATGTAATATATCTGAGGCTACATAGCAACATGCACTGTACTTAATGTCTAAATATGCAATCCTAGGCTACATAGCAACAAGGAAGAGTGTTACATTAATGTTCTAATGATGTCTAGATATACGTAGAAGAGCAGCAGCAGCAACAGAAACAACACATCCCTGTTTGGATACTCAACTTAGCTAGAGGTTAGAGTTAGTTTCTAGCTCATTACTAACCCTGAACTAACTCCATCCAAAGAGTTGTTTGGATGGCAGGGTTAGATTGACAATAATGCACTAGGAGAACTAGCTCCAATTAGCACCTCTTGGGTTGGATACTAGTTTTTTTGGGTGGGTTATAGATGCAACTAGCTCAAACTAGCCATCATGTTTAGATATACTTTAGGGCTATTTGAGCCCGAACTAGCTCAAACTAACTGTAACCCGTGGATACAGCAACAGATAATTTGTAAGAATGAACTAAACTCCTTCTGGCCCATAATATAAGATGTTAATTCATCTAATATGTGAGTATATTGGATGTTATAATATACTCCCTCCGCTCCTAAATATTTGTCTTTTTAGAGATTTCAAATGGACTACCACATATGGATATATATAGACATATTATAAAAGAGTGTTGTACTATATCATTCTGCAATTGTTGTTTAGCTTCTAATATTAACATGGTGCTTTTAGGTACATATGTCATTGGTAAAGATCCGCGTTTTGACCCTTTCTGCGTATAGGGCAATGATATATCGATGAACCAGCATCAAGTGAGGAAGCTGATAAAGATTGTCAGTAAAATGGGTCCAAAGATGGCAATTAAACTATTTGTTTACACTTTATCCAAAACAACAGCAAACTGCAGGATGGTAAGTAAGAACTCTGCAGCCTTCTTTTTACTGCCCATAATGAGTTGTGTTAGATGACAATGTCTGAATCTTTTTCCTTTGCAATGGTTGCCAAAGAAGTTTACTCAAGATTACCTCTCAAACTACATGATTGGTAGGCATGCAAAGGTTAAAGTATTTCTACCAGAACACAATGATTATCTAGATGTTTTCATGAAGACCGTGAAGGATGGGCGGTCGGCCATCACAAGGGGTTGGACTAGAGTCGTGCGTGCCTTCTGCATGGAGGAGGGCACAATATGGGCATTCCAATTCATCTTGTTCAGCAACCAGAATATATTTCGCCTCTTTCTTTACCGTCTTTAATAGTACAAGTATACAACTGTGGTTCATCATTATTTATTTGGTTAAAATGTAATTCTTGAACATATGTACCTATGAATTGAATAATGCATTGGTTGTTTGAACCTAATGGATATGAATAAAGCTGTAGCAAACATTCAAATTCAAATCCAAATCTGGTACAATTTGGAAAAGCAGCAATTAAATTATTGTAACACCCCAGGGATGTAACTTTCCATATTTGTAACTCCAACTCTTGCCATTTTCGGCTATGTGTTATGATATTCCCTTCGTGGTCGGGTTTTGTTTTTCGTTTTGCATTTTGTTCATGTCATGCATATCATATCATGTCATCATGTGCACCTCTTTTGCATACGTGTTCGTCTCATGCGTCCGAGCATTTTCCCCGTTGTCCGTTTTGCAATCCGACACTCCCACGTGCACCGGCGCACCCCTCTTGTTTCTTTTCGTGAGCGGGTTTTGAACGTTCTCGGAATGGACCGAGGCTTGTCAAGTGGCCTTGGTATACCACCGGTAGACCACCTGTCAAGTTTCGTTCCATTTGGAGGTCGTTTGGTACTCCAACGGTTAACCGGGCAATCGCAAAGTCCTTTTGTGTGTTGCAGAAAAAACCCCCTCCAAACAGCTCAAAACCCCTCTAAGTCATTTCCATGCTCTAGGTCGTTCGATCACGATCGTGTGGGCGAAAACCGTGCTCCATTTGGAGTCTCCTAGCTCCCTCTACCTATAAAAAAACCTCCCCCTACCAAAATCTCGGGCAAAAACCACCCTAACCCTAGATCAAATCGCCCCGCCGCCACCGGACGTGTCCACCGCCGCCGGACGCCTCAGCCGCCGCCGCCCTCTCCCACTCACAGCGCGCCACGTGTCCACGCCGCCGCCCGTACGCCCGCGGCCCGCTGGGCCCGTGCCTGGCCCCCCGAGCCCGTGCGCTGCCCCGCCGCCCGAGCTCCTTCCTCCTCCGCCCGCGCGGCCGCCCCGCCGTCCTCGCCGTCGCGCCCGACGTTCGCCGGCGCCGGCGCCGCTCCGCCCGGCGTCGCCGCCCTCCGCCGCCGCCGCACATCCCGCGCCTCCCCGGCGCCTCCTCCTCCTCCTCCTCTCCGCCCGAGCGCTGCCGTCTCCCTCCTCTCCTCCGGCCGCCCCGTCCTCCGTCTCCGGCAGCAGCTCCGACGAGCCCGACGAACCTCGGCCCACGCGTGAACCCTAGATCGGGCTGGACCGGAGGTTGACTTTTCTCCCCCCCCCCCCCCCCCCCGAAAATTCTCCGTCCCGATATTTTTACATTATATGCTCATGTTCATTGCATCATAACTCTCTGCATATAGCTCCGCTTCGTGCGTGTAATATATCGAAATGTTCGTTACGAGATGCTCTTCATTTTTTACATTATGCCATGTTCATTTGAATCCATCTTGATGCCCAAATCTCTGATGCAAGAGTGCTATATGCTGTTACCTGCTGTTACTTATCAGAACTTGAGGATTTGTTATTTTTGTTGCATTTAATGTGTGCATCTTATGGGCACGAGCTCTACATGTGTTTTGATGTATGCCATGCCATCTTTACAGAGGTGTATGCCATGTATTTTTTTGATCTATGTGGTGACTAGCACAAGCATGCAAACTAGGCTTCGTGATGTTTCTGATTTCAGGGACTTGGTAATTTTGCCAAGTCTGTGACTGCTGTTATTTTGTTGCTATGTATCCTTGTGGCTAAAGAGAGATCCATGCTCCTTTTGGTGATGTTCATTAAGGATGTTTTGTAGATATAGTTGTGCTCTATCCATCCAAGCCCCTGTTTGCAATTATGGAGTGCCATAGCATGTCTTAATCTTGCTCTACTTTTACTATAAAATGTTCCTGGCAGATTGTTTACGTGTTATTCAATTTTGCCAAGCTTGTTGTAGTTGATCCTTTCATGCTATGTATTTTCTCTTGCCATGGATAGCTTCATAAACATGCCATCTTGCTGTAGGTATGCGTGTTTTGTCATGCATTGCTTTGTGGTGAGTGAATCAAGCTCACCAAGATGCCCTCATAATGTCTGTTTCTGCCATGCTCTGTTTTCTGCCAAGTCTGGAACCTGTTAACGAAACTTGCTATGTTTACATGGTTGCCATCATATATTCTGGTACTCTTTGGCTTATGGTTAGTAAGGGATTTTTGTTTTATGCATTTAGTAGATTCATGCCATGCCTTTTTTTGCAATGTTAAGTTCCTATAGCATGTTGATTTCTTGCTCTGAACATTGCTACCTGATGCTGTTTCAGCCATGTCCAGTAATTTCACTAAGTCTGTGAACCTGATATCTTTTGCCCTTTTGCCATGCTTGTTTGAACCTGCTGTGTTGTGATCTAGCCGTAGCTCAGTGTTCATCTTTTGTCAAGCATCTCCTGTGGATTACTGTCATATGCTTTGTTGTCATGTTGGAGTGCTGCAGCATAGTTTCTTGTTGTATTCTAAGTGCTATCATGCTGTTAATCGCAGATTCGTGTCATTCTTGTTTTGCTTGCCATTTGCAAACCGTGCATCCGTTTCCGGTGATCTTTATATCGATTTCGAACGAAATCATCTCATCTTTCCAGTGGCATGCTTGGTTTGCCAAGTTACTGCTCTGTTCATTATTTTTCTTCCGGAGCACGCATATGCATCGCATACCACATCTCGCATATCATACATGTTTTGCATCATGTTGCTTGGCATTTCTCGTGATTGATTGTGGTTCCGTTGCTTGTGCTCTTGTTTTGGGTAGAGCCGGGAGACGAGTTCGTGAACGAGGAACCTGTTGAGTACGCTTACGAGGATCAAGCTTTCGACAACTCTGAGAACCTTGCAGGCAAGATGACCATACCCTCGAAATCACTTCTATCTTTGCTTTGCTAGTTGTTCGTTCTATTGCCATGATGCGCTACCTACCACTTGCTATATCATGCCTCCCATATTGCCATGTCAAGCCTCTAACCATCCTTTCCTAGCAAACCGTTGTTTGGCTAAGTTGCCGCTTTTGCTCAGCCCTTCTTATAGCGTTGCTAGTTGCAGGTGAAGTTGAAGATGGTTCCATGTTGGAACATGGACATTTTGGATTATCACAATATCTCTTATTTAATTAATGCCTCTATATATTTGGTAAAGGGTGGAAGGCTCGGCCTTATGCTTGGTGTTTTGTTCCACTCTTGCCGTCCTAGTTTCCGTCATACCGGTTTTATGTTCCTTGAGTTTGCGTTCCTTACGCGGTTGGGTGATTTATGGGACCCCCTTGACAGTTCGCCTTGAATAAAACTCCTCCAGCAAGGCCCCTCCTTGGTTTTACCATTTGCCACCTAAGCCTTTTCCCTTTGGGTTTTCGCGAGCCCGAGGGTCATCTTTATTTAAACCCTCTGAGTGCTGGTCCAAACTAGAGCCCTTTGCAGCGCCACCTCGGGGAAACTTGAGGCCTCGTTTTAGTTGTACGGACTGCTCATCCGGTGTGCCCTGAGAACGAGATATGTGCAGCTCCTATCGGGATTTGTCGGCACATTCGGGCGGCTTTGCTGGTCTTGTTTTACCATTGTCGAAATGTCTTGTAAACCGGGATTCCGAGACTGATCGGGTCTTCCTGGGAGAAGGTTTATCCTTCGTTGACCGTGAGAGCTTATGATGGGCTAAGTTGGGACACCCCTGCAGGGTATTATCTTTCGAAAGTCGTGCCCGCGGTTATGAGGCAGATGGGAATTTGTTAATGTCCGGTTGTAGAGAACTTGTCACTTGACTTAATTAAAATACATCAACTGTGTGTGTAGCCGTGATGGTCTCTTCTCGGCGGAGTCCGGGAAGTGAACACGGTTTGTGTTATGCATGAACGTAAGTAGTTTCAGGATCACTTCTTGATCATTTCTAGCTTTGCGACCATTGCGTTGCTTCTCTTCTCGCTCTCATTTGCGTATGTTAGCCACCATATATGCTTAATGCCTGCTGCAGCTCCACCTCATTATACCATCCTTTCCTATAAGCTTAAATAGTCTTGATCTCGCGGGTGTGAGATTGCTGAGTCCTTGTGACTCATAGATTCTACCAAAACAGTTGCAGGTGCCTACGATGCCAGTGCAGATGACGCAACCGAGCTCAAGTGGGAGTTCGATGAGGAACGTGGCCGTTACTATGTTTCTTTTCCTGATGATCAGTAGTGGAGCCAAGTTGGGACGATCGGGGATCTAGCATTTGGGGTTATCTTATTTTCATTTGGATCTTGACCGTAGTCAGTCTATGTGTGGATTTTGGATGATGTATGAATTAATTTATGTATTGTGTGAAGTGGCGATTGTAAGCCAACTCTCGTTATCCCATTCTTGTTCATTACATGGGATTGTGTGAAGATAACCCTTCTTGCAACAATACCACAATGCGGTTATGCCTCTAAGTCGTGCCTCGACACGTGGGAGATATAGCCACATCGTGGGCGTTACAATTACGGTGAAATTACGCTCTCCAGGTTGTTACGGCACACACGGTTGGTAAAACACAAACGTTTGCGATATGCACCATAATCAGAGACGGTTCACAAAGAGGAAACGTGTGCAAGCATGCACACAGTTGCCATTTGCAAAGCGTGTGCGATGTCAGACAATATCACAAACAGTGCGGGCAAACTAAACGTTTGTGTTAGTTGCCTTATCGTACACGATTCGCAACCATGAACTGTTTCTGATGAAGTATGCATCATAAACGTTGCACCACAGAATAGCGTGTGCGATAGTTGTCGTGTACGACGATGTTATGACGGTCCGACGTTTCGTAATCCTGTCCGACACTCATACGATGATTAGCTAATCTTCTTAAAGGTGAACCGTTTGTGATGGGCCGCGCATCATACACGTTCTATAATAGTGAACCGTTTGTGATGGGCTGCGCATCGTAAACGTAGCACCACAGAATACCGACTGCGATGGCAATGCAAGCAGAAACGAGTAGGAGTACTATAGGGGCCCTATCCCCGGCGGTTTCTGGGTCGTGTGGGAAGGACCCCCCCTATCGCCCACACTCACTTGGCGACGGTTCCAAATGCTGTCGCGGAAAGGGGTTAAAAACCGTTTGTTTAGGACCGACGCGCACCAGTGGTAGATTTGTTCAGAGAATTTTATTACTTAAAATGGCAAACTGAGTTCACAGACGGACCCAGCCTAGAGTTAGGTGGCATTTCAATTCAGAGGCAGAAAGAGGCCACCTTCCGAGCCGCCAAACTGCCCGGTCATCCCAAGGACTGTAACCAAACTTGGTTTTACTGCCAAGACACTTCTCCAGAAGGGGAAAATCCTCGGTCGGGTTATCACGAAAGCTGGCTTAGCAGTAGGCACCCTATGCTAGAGAGAATTAGCACAGAAGAACGGGACAAATATATGCCCATCTTTTCAAAGATCAGAGCCTTGATGGCTAACGGTTTGACTGGAATCGACCTAGTTTGATGCTGGGTCGCTTGGAGAATTTTGCCCTTAAGTCGCCGCTCCAACTTGATGTGTGAGTATATTGGCAATGTCAAAGATCCTCAACGCCAGTGTCAGACTGAGCTGACTGATGATGATATCAATGATATGACCAAGTCCCTACTGAACGAGAGCTTGGCTGATTGCAGCAAAACAGGGTTGAATCCTTTCCGTGCTCTCAACAAGCCGCCAGTTGTAAGTCTTTACACAATTTCCGGTTTAATCATTTCTTCACTTAAAATGTCCTCTTATACCCATTTGATTTCTGCAGGCTGATTCCCCTTTTTGGAATAGGAAGCTGCAGGATAAGCTAGCCAAGAAGACCCGAACAAAGAATAAGGCTCAGAAAAAACCTGCCAACAAGAAGAGCACCCCCTCCGAGTTATTTAACTTGGATGATGATGAGCCGGAGGTAGAACTTGACTCCCTTGGATCATTTTTTGTACATCTTATTGACAATGATCACTATCAGGATGACGGGGAAGGCAGCCACATGGATGGTGAAGAGGTAACTATCCTTTCCTTCGACTCAGAACCTCTGCCAAGACAGAAAGTTCGTCAAGCGAGCCGGAAAGTAAGGTTTTCTTACCCTTTACTTGGATCCCAACTTTATTTTGAAGAAGCAGCAGCATGGAGCTCGCCACACGACCCGGAACAGTGGCGGTGGGGTTCTCTCCTCCGGCTTACCCAACACACCGGTCCCTTGCGAGCGCCGTCCAGAGGTTTCACAGATTTCCGACTTAGCTTTTCCCAAGGCGGGTCTTTTTCGATAGCCCCTTAACCCTTCTGATTCAAATTATCAGGGAACTTCTCATTCTTCCTCTGGTGACTCTACTGGGACTCAGGTCCCTCTATTCAAAATAGTTCCTGGGTGAGAACACTTAAGCCCACTTGTTTTAACACTTTATTCAATTGGTATATTAATCTGATCAGATGCTTTTCTGTCAGCGCTATGGCCAAGCCCGCCAAGAAATTGAAGGTTACTAAACTGGCCGAAGATCCCAAGGGTACTGACCCGAAGAAGCAAACACTGTCTGAATCCTTGCACCAAACTTTTGAAGCAACCATAGATGATCCGCCGCTAGAGGAGCACCCTGTCACCATGGACCCTATGAACATTGATCTAGAGAATGCTAAGCCGCCCAGCCCCGCTCAGCCGGCTCAAGAAACCGAAGAAGTCATAGTTACTGGGATGGCTTACACAGCACCAGGCAACCCCACTATTCTATCCAAGCACAGCGCCAAAGAAGAAATTTATGTTGTTGATAAGGGCAAGTGGAAATTGGATTTGGAGATCTATGCTCAATTTAATGCCCAGGAGCTTCACGCGGGCTACTTGAACCGCCTTCACACCAGCCGCGACTTTGAAGCCGGCTTGGTTAATCTTATGAAGGATCGTTTTGAGGTAAGCAAAAAACTTGTCTCACATAAATATATATCTGTGAGCCTCCAAGTCTATTGAATATGAAAAACTTGAATATGTTGTAGACTTAATATCCTTGTTGATCTTGATATCCATGTCATAGCATGTCAGAACTGCAGAATCAACGCAAGTCGCCCCCAAGGGGCGGCTTAAGCTGCATAGCTGAAGCCAGGACTTTAAATTCTAGATCTTAATTTCACATATGTAGCCCCCAAGGGCCGGCTTAACCAGCATGGCTAAGCCGGGACTTATCACCATAATTAGGAACAAAAATCCAAATATGTAGCCCCCATGAGCCGGCCATAGTCATAGAATTTGAGCCGGGTCATCATATAATTTTCTTCAAAAAGAGCAATGTACATTAGCCCCCAAGTGCCAAGTAAAATACTTGTATTGTGCTTGGTACTTCAAATAAGATGATCATAACGCTGCCCATCTTTTGCATGTCCCAGGATGAACTGAATACGAAGGAATCCCAAGTCAATGATCTGAGGGAAAACATTCAAACTCAGCAATCAGAGACTTCAAAAGCCAAATCAGAGCTGAAGACCGCTTTGGAAAACATTGAAACTTTGAAAAAGGACTTCAGTGCTGAGAGAACCGACTGGGAGACTGAAAAGGCAGCTCTATTGAAAAGAGCAGAAGATGCCGAAGCTGCCCTTAAGCCGGTAACCGGTGAGTTGTCCAGTTTAAAGTATCAAATCAACAGTATGACAACGGCCATCTTTGGTAAGTAATAGTATACTTCAATCTTTTTTCAGCAATGTTGAACAACCATTGAGCCGGTTCATAAACATATTTGCTAATGCAGGTTCCAGAAGCTCCAAACTGGGTGATGATATGCGTATAAGGCTGAAACCCTTGTGGAGCAGTTGTACCCTAGTGCCCAACGGGCTATTTCTGCTGCCTTGCATAAGAAGCAACCGCCTTCCCTTATCAAGGAAGTGTTGGAAAAGCTGTCTGTGCTGACACAAAGGGTTGAGGAATTGAAGCGGTCAGCTGCCAGAGCCGGTTCCATTACTGCCTTGAGCCGGGCAAAAGCGTGGCGAGCTGAACTTGACCCGGAAGAGATATCAACCAGCTGTCCTAGTTTAAAAGAAGATGGGTCTCCCTTCGCGCAGATGACTTCACCCAAATAGTAAGAGAGATGCGTCCATGGGCAAGCAAACTAGCTGATGAGATGGACCTCTCCAAATACCACCCGGTTATGATGCTGAGAACACCAAAGTGAAGGCGCCGGTTCATGAAGGTGTGGATCTTATCCCGCCCACACGTAAGCACACCTTTGCTCCTGACATTGATCCATCAAGTCTTATATATGATGAAGCTGTGTTTAGAGCTTTGACCGACATCGACTGGGCCACACCTGACATCCAGCCAATGGGTGATCAAGAAGAAGAAGAGCCAATGCAAGATGACCCGGAAGCTTCAACACGTGAAGGCCAAGACAACTGATCCAAGGTCCGGTTTATCATCCACAGCATTGGATGTTGTGTGTATCAAAAACACTTATTCTTTTGGGCCGCTCGATGCCTTGTAATAGGCTAGTTTGAAACAATGATCTGCCATGCCATCGTGCATGTTTATTTGCATAACACTTTTGAACCACCGATCTGATGTTGAAGATCTGCTACTTATGCTTATAATATCATCAATCATGCAGACCATGTTTATCATATTCCCTGCACACAAGCAGATAACATGTGCCCTGGCGGTTTATCCCAGGGCGGGTCATAATGCCCCATATAAAATCCACTGGTGACTGTATAGCCCATAACCAGGGCGGGTTTATCAAAACCTCATTTATTCATAACAAGTAAATAACATACCTGTGATATTTGTTCATACTGCCGGCTTACCATGCCATATGCAATAAGGTTAACAACCCAAAGACTTAGAGCACAGCGCCCTATGCAATTTATTCATACTGCCGGCTTACAACGCCATATGCAGCAAGGGTAATGTCCCAAAGACTTAGAGCATAGAACTCCAAGCACATAATCAAAGCACACTGGTGACTTATCGTCCAAAGCCAGGCCGGGTTATCAAAACTCCGGATATGCTCAAAATATGAGCCGTAAAGATTAAGGCTACATGGCCTGAACCGTTTTTAAACCATATGTCAATATGGCACAAAAGATGAACCCAAAAAATGTTCAAATAAAATCAAACCAGAAAAAACAAGGTTTTCATAGGCTGCCAAACCTTAATATCAAGTGCTATTCAAGGGCCGCACAGCCACTGAGTTAATCCTTTATTCAAACCTATAAACCGGGCCTCACATGACCAATCGTCGTTCTAACTTTGACAAGTTCAGGGTCTTTATAAGATTGACTGTCAAGAGTTCAGCGAGTCATTCCAGGAATACCTAGTCGAAATGGCAGGCATACAAAGGAAGGATAACCAGGATTTTTGGTGAATACACCTGGCGTCCAAGCCAATTAAAAGGTTAAACAAAGCTCTATTCATTAAACAGGAAGCCCCCAAATAATTCTTCAATCAAGGCGTATAAGCCGGATCAGTAGGGTAGTCATAGCTATGCTCAATGAGCAGGAAGCCCTCAAGTAATTTGCAATCAAGGCATACAAGCCGGATCAAGTGGGTAGTCATAGCTATGCTTAATGAGCAGAAAGCCCCCTAGTGATCTTATGAATTGACAATAAAGACTCAGATTCTCATAAATGAAACGACAGAGGCCCTGAATTATCAGGGATGCCGGCTTTATTATACTAATCATAATATATACATTAATAGAAGTATGTACATCACAAGAGTCGGTGGCTCAGGTGTAATAAGGCCGAAGATGAGCAATGTTCCATGGCCGTCGGGTCTCCTCCTCAGACTTGCGTGAGTCCTTGTGCTCCCGAACATCAATGAGGTAGTATGACCCGTTGTTCGGATTTTTGCTGACCACAAAAGGCCCTTCCCAAGGTGGGGATAACTTGTGCATGTCTGTTTGATCCTGGATGAGCCGGAGCACCAAGTCACCTTCTTGAAAGGTCCGGGTTTTAACCCGGCGGCTATGATAACGACGCAGATCTTGCTGGTAAACCACCGAGCGAGCCGCTGCAAGGTCACGCTCCTCATCTAGGAGGTCAAGAGCATCCTGACATGCTTTTTCATTATCAGCTTCAACATAAGTCGCTACACGGGGTGAGTCGTGACGGATGTCACTAGGGAGAACCGCCTCTGCTCCGTAGACCATGAAGAAAGGCATGTAACCCGTAGATCTGTTGGGGGTAGTTGTAACATCCCAAATTTTCAATTTGGAATGTTATACATTAGATCATCATTGCATATCATATTTTATCTGCATTTTGGCTTGATCCTGAAATTCTACGCAACTCAAGGACCCACGGAGAGAGTTGGAGATTTCGTTATTTTCATATTTGAGTTTTCTCAAATTTTGAAAAGAGGATCGTTTGATTTTAATTATTTTCTCTTCGAATATTTCTTTTACAAAAATAAAAGAGAGGGGATAAAATAACTTCCTCAAAATAAAGAAATATTCGAGGTTTAATATTAAAATCAAATAAGAATTTTATTCGGAGTTTTATCAATATTTTATTTGAATTAGGAAAAATATGCGTTTTTCAAAATTGCATTAGAGGCCCAAATAAATGTTCACTTTGTCCGCTATATTTTTAGAGGACGGAGAAAATTTATTTCAGGATTTTTTTAGTCCGTTTAGTATTTCTTTATTCGTTTTTCTGCGCGGAATAAATTTTTTTTTTAAGTTACCGACCTAGCCGGGCCGTGCCCGACTAGGACTTCGCCCGGCCGGCCTTTTTAAGCCGTGGAGGCCCGAGCCACCAACCCCTCACCCGAAACCCTAGCCCGCCTCCTCGATCCGCGTGCCGCGCCGCTGCCAGCCGCCGCGCGAGTTCGCCGCCGCCCCGCCCCGCCGGAACCCGCCGCCCGCCGGACCTCGCCGGAGGTAACCGCCGTCGCCGTCGGTTTTCTCGGGAAAACCGATCGTTTTTTTTTCAAAACCCTAGATCCCTTTTTTAGATCCGGTTCGGTTTTTTTTGATTTCCCGGTTTAGTTATTTAGCGGACGTTCATCCGTACGTTCGTTTTAACGAACGGTTTTCACAGTTTAGCCGCAGACAACGAACGTTCGTTCGTTAGCCTGTTCGTCAGTTTTTCCTTTTCCAGGGTTTTTCCGCGATTATTTTCGATCGTGATTTCTGCCCTGTTTTTCGTTTTAGTATAACTTTTCGCTCGTTTATCGGAATCAGGCGATTCAAGCGCCTAGAGTTTCGTCTCGAAGCCCTCTTTCTGTTTAACCAACTTAAACAAGTTTTTCTACTGTAAAATTTGACTTAAGTGCAGATTAGAAAACAAAGCTTGTTTCTTTCGCAGTTTGAGTTTCGTTGCTTCATTTGATTTGATTCTTTTTGCAAACCGGAGTTCTTAAGTTGAACTTTCTAGTTAGATCTTTTATTTGATTTTACCTGTGCTTCTAGTTGAGTGCTTATTGTATGCTTGTTTGTTTGCGATAGAGTACCCGGAGTGCGAAGCGTGCTACTACGAGTCTCTAGGTTTCACGGATCATCAACAAGGCAAGTAACACTTTGATCATACCTCTTTACTACCTAGTTTTATTGCATTAGATCAACCCTCAAACATTGCATGGCTAGGATTATGTTTAATATGTGGGTTTTGGGATGTAGATGAGGTAGTACCTATTGCCCTGTTTATTATAACACCCTTGGGAGTTACTTCTACGTTGCTTATATTGCTATGCTATGCTTGTAGACGTGGATTGGGTTTGAGCATATTTCATGACAGATGTGAGATTGTTAATTAATGGTTAACTTAAGGTGGCTACTTAAATACACATCTGGGTGGATTGAGGCACCTGGGGAACCCAGTGATTGCCTGTTTTTTTTGGAAATCCCGGGGTACCGTGTGATTTTCCTACGGACTGCCACCCAGGCTCAAAGGGATCATAAGATTATTCATGCTAGAAACTTCCGTGTGCAACCACAAGCTATTATGGGCTCTAGCATAGTTGATTAAGTCGTGTGAACTCTTATAGTGGTAGACTAGTAGATGTAGGGGAAAGTAGGTGTAACTGTCTACCCATCGTAAGGTGCTAACACTTCTGAAAGACTGTGTCTCGGTCATCCGTTTCTCAAACAACTTGTAGTGCGAGAAATCTAACGGAGGCGATCAAGTCTTGTGGGGAAAAGTGCGCAAACCTCTGCAGAGTGTACAAACTAATCCTGGTTAGCCGTGTCCCCGGTTATGGACGTCTTGAGTATCTAGTTCTTGGATTATCATGTGGATCTCATCACTCTTAATTTTAACTTGATTGGGTTTAATGATGATGCTTAATTGGGATTGAGTTGGGTGAACCTTCTCAATGTTTAACAACCACCATGATAGTTAAATAAAATTTATTCCTTTGTTGTAGGGAAAAATTGGCTTTACCCAAAACTGTAACCATAGAGCTTTCCACCAGCCATATATGCATGTAGTTGATAGCATTATTCTGTTCATTACTCTCTTGTGTTACATTGCCAGCATAATCCATGTGTTGACCCGTTTTCGGGCTGCAACGTTTATGTTGCAGACTTTTCAGACGACGAGTAAGGTGCCATAGGTCGTGGTCTTATACTCAGTGATGCCGTTGGAGTTGATGGACTCACTTTATCTTCCAAGCCTTCCGCTGTTATCGTATTTAGATGGCCTTAAGCCATATTTATTGTAATAAGTTCTCTTTTGAGACATTCGATGTAATAAGTGTGTGATTGCTACTCTGTTATAAATCCTTCAAGTACTGTGCATGTCAGCATTACCAATCCAGGGATGACACTGATGCACAGAGATCGGACTATTTGAGGTCTGGTCGCTACAAGATGGTATCAGAGCACACGCTGACTGTAGGACATGACCACTAAGCTAAAGCCCTAGATCACTACTCTCTTCTCATTTCTGACTCCTCTCCATTTTCTACTCTTTAGGATGGCGGATGCAAGGAACAAGTTCACGCAACCGGATGAAGATACACCTTTTGGACGACACTTGAAGGAAGTTACTAGATACCTGAACATCGGAATACCAAGCTTCACCGGGACTTACAACGCCACACTACTAGAAGAGGAGCGTTGGATGATTCGAGTTCAAGTTCCAGGAAGGACGTTCATGCCAGTCACTGAGCCAATAGAGTTTTCCTTTGATGCACCAACCTGGAGTCTAGGAAAGAGCATGGCAGCCCACATCACCATGGGACGCATTGGAGAAGTTTACCACAAGGATCTCAAGGATACTATCTACCAGATTTGTGGGCGCCGAGACGAGCAATGGGAGATGATCAGCACCAGGAAGGATAGATCAATTGCAGCTTTCATCCAGGAGTTAAACCAGCACATTCGTCACCAGGAGAACCAGATGTGCGCAGGCATGACAGATCTAAATAAGGCAATGACCAGGATCACGGAGCTGGAGGAAGAACTCAAGTCTACGCGCGATGGATATGAGAAGGAAATCGCAACATTATTGGAGAAGAATGACGACCTGATAAAGAAGATCGGAGTATTCATGGGAGACTCCGCGCCGGGAGGAGAAGACGACGATTCTACTTGCCCGGAGAACTACATCATCATCGATGACACCGACTCGGACCCCAGTGATGATGATTTTGTTGATGAAGCTGTAGCAGATATCATGGAGTCTTCCACTGATCAAAATTTCTTGTAGACCACCATATCAGTAGTAGTATTTCCCCCATGTATATAGTATAGTCCGAGCACTTTTGTAACGATAGTTAGATCGATTGCATTCCCTTGTTTGAAATTGATTGGAGTGATATGTTTGTGTTTGTCTCATGTGCATATGGGTAGTGTTTTCCCTCTAGACCTCATTATATTCTATTTTCTCATCTTTTCTAAACCCCTCAGATGCCTCCGAGACGCGACAATGGATTTGCTTTCCCACCGGAGCTCACCCAGTTGATTCAGCAGCAGAATGCATTGATGCAGTTACTAGTCCAGAATCAGAATCAGGGGAACAACAACAAGAACAACAACCCACCACCACCACAACCTGTTGACCAATTAGCCCGTTTCCTAAGGCTGAATCCGCCGGTGTTCTCCAGTAGCACCGAGCCGATTGTTGCAGATGATTGGCTCCGCAAGGTTGGAAGGGAGCTGACCACTGCAGGATGCACAGATGCGGAGAGAGTGTGTTTTGCCGCACATCAGCTTGATGGACCCGCAGCATCATGGTGGGAGAATTACACAGCCACTCATCCCATCGACACTGTCACATGGGACCAGTTCCAGCAAGCTTTCCGTACTGCCCATGTTTCAGCAGGAGCTATGGCCATGAAGAAGCGTGAGTTTCGCAACTTGCGCCAAGGACGACGCACCGTTAGCCAGTATGTGGAAGATTTTAGTAAGTTAGCACGTTATGCCCCAGATGACGTTGCTACAGATGCAGCCAAGCAGGAGAAGTTTCTGGAAGGAATGAATGATGAGCTGAGCATGCAGTTGATGGTGGCAACCTTCAACAACTACCAGGAGTTGGTAGATAGAGCTCTCATGATTGAAGGGAAGCAGCAGCAGATTGACAGCCGTAAGAGGAAGTATGGACAAGGGAAGTACAATTATGGAGCTCAGCAGAGGCCCCGTTTTACCCCTAACTCAGGAGGACACCTTCAACATAACCATGGAGGTCACAACCATAATGGAGGAAGTTCGCACAACCATAGTGGCCCCAAGAATGGGCATGGTATTGGAGGAAGCAATGGCCAAAACCGTTCCAATCCAGCAACGCCCGCCAAAAGGGATCTAAGTCAGGTTACTTGTTACAAGTGCCAGAAGACTGGACATTATGCCAATGAATGTCCTGAAGCTAACAATGGAAATGGCAATGGAAGCTCTGGGAAGAAGCCCAACCCTTTCAGCAGGGGACAAGTGAACCACGTTAACGTGGAGGAGGTTGAAGCCCAGCCTGATGCAATAATAGGTAAGTTTTTGGTTAAGTCATTTACTGCAATCATTCTTTTTGATACTGGTGCATCGCATTCATACATATCAAGGGGATTTGTGGATAAGTATAAACTGCCCACCAAAGTTCTTAGAACACCTGTGTTAGTAAGCTCGCCAGGAGTAGAGTATATGGCAAGCCAAGGATGTTTTCAGATGCCATTGGCCATAGGTAGGCATGTTTTCCCCTCAGACTTGATAATTTTGGAGTCGCAAGGTTTGGATGTGATTTTGGGTATGGATTGGCTATCGATGTATGGAGGAAACATCGATTGCGCCAGTAAGACGATTTTGCTCACCACCCCATAAGGAAGAAGGATTAAGTATGTATCCCGGCATGTGCCGAAGGGGACTCAAGTGAATTCCTTATCAGGAGTAGTACAGGAGGAAGTACCGGTGGTGAAGGATTTCCCTGACGTATTTCTAGAAGAGTTGCCCGGCATGCCACCGGATAGAGACATTGAGTTCTTGATTGAGCTTTTGCCAGGCACAGGGCCAATATCTAAGAGACCGTACAGGATGCCCACTAAGGATTTGGAGGAAATTAAGAAGCAGATTAAGGAGTTACTGGATAAAGGCTATATTCACCCAAGTTCGTCACCTTGGGGATCACCAGTGCTTATAGTGGAGAAGAAGGATGGATCGTTGAGGATGGTTGTTGATTATCGTGGATTGAATGAAGTAACGATCAAGAACAAGTACCCACTTCCGATGATCAATGATTTGTTTGACCAGTTGCAAGGAGCTAAGGTATTTTCCAAGATCGATCTACGATCAGGATACCACCAGCTGAAGATTCGGGAGCAGGATATACCTAAGACAGCTTTTACCACAAGGTACGGGCTATATGAGTATACCGTTATGTCATTTGGTCTGACTAACGCACCTGCCTATTTCATGAACATGATGAACAAGGTGTTTATGGAGTTTTTGGATAAGTTCATCGTGGTGTTCATTGATGACATATTAGTCTACTCGAAGAATGAAGAGGAGCATAAGGAGCATTTGCGTTTGGTACTTGGGAAACTCAGAGAACATCAGTTATATGCCAAGTTCAGCAAGTGCGAGTTTTGGTTGAAGGAAGTTGGATTCCTCAGACATGTTATATCAGGAGAAGGAATAGCAGTAGATCCCACCAAAGTTGTCACTGTGACAAGTTGGGAAGCACCCACGTCAGTTGGAGAGATCTAGAGTTTTCTTGGACTCGCAGGATACTACCGGAGGTTCATAGAGAATTTCTCGAAGATTGCAAAGCCCATGACAGAGTTGTTGAAGAAGGACACCAAATTCAATTGGACTGAGGAATGTGAGGCTAGTTTTTAGGAGTTGAAGAAACGCTTGGTTACAGCGCCATTATTGATTCTGCCAGATCAACGCAAGGATTATCAAGTGTATTGCGACGCTTCCCGTCGAGGAATTGGAGCAGTACTTATGCAGGAGGGAAGAGTTGTTTCCTATGCCTCATGACAACTTAAACCCCATGAGTTGAATTATGCTACGCATGATTTAGAGTTAGCAGCCGTAGTGCATGCTTTCAAGACTTGGAGACATTTTCTCATCGGAAACCATTGTGAGGTGTACACGGATCACAAGAGTTTGAAGTATATCTTCACGCAGAAGGAGTTGAATCTCAGGCAAAGGAGATGGTTGGAGCTCATCAAGGATTAAGATATGAGATTGCATTATCATCCCGGAAAGGCTAACGTAGTAGCTGATGCGTTGAGTCGCAAGAGCCATGTCAATACACTCATGACCGGAGAGTTACCCCAGGAGTTAGCAGAGGATCTTCGCGAGCTATGTTTGGAAATAGTTCCGAGAGGCTATGTAGCAGCATTGGAGATTCAGTCTACTTTGATGGATAAGATCGGAAAAGCTCAGAAGACAGACAAGAAGATTGCCGAGATAAAGGAGAGGATGAGCAAAGGAAAAGCTAAAGGATTTCATGAGGATGAGCATGATACTTTATGGTTGAGGACCGCGTATATGTGCCCAATGATCAGGAGATCAGGAAGTTTTCTGCAAGAAGCCCATGATTCGCCGTATTCGATTCACCCAGGAAATACAAGATGTATCTGGATTTGAAGGATAGTTTCTGCTGGACCGGAATGAAGAAGGATATTGCGGAGTATGTAGCAGTTTGTGATGTATGCCAGAGAGTAAAGGCAGAGCATCAGAATCCAGCAGGTTTGTTACAGCCATTGCCGATACCCGAATGGAAGTGGGATAAGCTAGGCATGGGTTTTATCACGGGATTGCCCAGGACTCGTTCGGGCTATGACTCGATATGGGTTGTAGTCAATCGTTTGACGAAGATAGCTCATTCATCGCAGTGAAGACCACTTACACCAGTGCTAAGTTGGCAAAGATATACATGACCAGGATCGTATGTCTGCATGGAGTCCCGAGGACCATTGTATCAAATAGAGGAACCCAGTTTACCTCAAAGTTCTGGAATCAGTTGCATGAAACTTTGGGTACCAGGCTAGAGTTCAGTACAGCTTTTCATCCATAGACAAATGGACAGACCGAGAGAGTCATTCAGATTCTGGAAGACATGTTGAGAGCTTGTGCGCTAGATTATGGATCTAGTTGGGACGATAATTTGCCGTATGCAGAGTTCTCTTACAACAACAGCTATCAAGCCAATTTGAAGATGGACCCTTTCGAAGCTTTGTACGGAAGGAGGTGCAGGACACCGTTGTTGTGGGATGAAGTTGGAGACCGTCAGTTGTTTGGACCAGATTTGATTAAAGAGTCTGAAGAGAAAGTTAAGCTGATTCGCGATAGGCTCAAGGTAGCCCAATCCAGGCAAAAGAGATATGCGGATTCTAAACGCAAGGAGACAGTTTACGAAGTCAGAGACAGAGTTTATCTTCGTGTGTCCCCACTTCGAGGACTTAAGCGTTTTGGAGTTAAGGGAAAGTTAGCACCACGTTTTGTGGGACCATACAAAGTTTTGGAATGTATGGGAGAAGTTGCTTACAAGTTGGAATTGCCCGAAGGATTGTCAGGTGTTTATGATGTGTTCCACGTTTCCCAGCTGAAGAAGTGTCACGCAGAAATGGCCGATATACCTCTGAGAGATACAGTGCCACTGGAAGCGATTCAGTTGGACAGCGATTTGACCTACGAGGAGAAACCAGTGAAGATTCTCGAGTTTGCCAGCTGAGTCACATGCAGCAAAGTTATCAAGCTCTGCAAAGTTTAGTGGAGCCACCATACCGAGGATGAAGCCACCTGGGAACGAGAGGAAGACCTACGGAAGGACTCGCCACACCTATTTTCTAGCCAACCCGAATCTCGAGGGCGAGATTCATCTTAAGGGGGGTAGGTTTATAACATCCCAAATTTTCAATTTGGAATGTTATACATTAGATCATTATTGCATATCATATTTTATCTGCATTTTGGCTTGATCCTGGAATTCTACGCAACTCAAGGAACCACGAAGAGAGTTGGGGATTTCGTTATTTTCATATTTGAGTTTTCTCAAATTTTGAAAAGAGGATCGTTTGATTTTAATTATTTTCTCTTTGAATATTTCTTTTACAAAAATAAAAGAGAGGGGCTAAAATGACTTCCTCAAAATATTAAAATATTGGAGGTTTAATATTAAAATCAAATAAGAATTTTATTTGGAGTTTTATCGCTATTTTATTTGAGTTAGGAAAAATATGTGTTTTTCAAAATTGCATTAGAGGCCCAAATAAATGTTCACTTTGTCCGCTATATTTTTAGAGGACGGGAAAAATTTATTTCAGGATTTTTGGAGTCCGTTTAGTATTTCTTTTATTCGTTTTTCTGCGCGGAATAATGTAAAAAAAAGTTACCGACCTAGTCGGGCCGTGCCCGACTAGGACTTCGCCCAGCCGGCCTTTTTAAGCCGCGGAGGCCCGAGCCGCCAGCCCCTCACCCGAAACCCTAGCCCCGCCGCCCGCCTCGATCCGTGCACCGCGCCGCCGCCAGTCGCCGCCGCCGCCGCGTGAGTTCGCCACCGCCGCCCCGCCGGAACCCGCCGCCCGCCGGACCTCGCCGGAGGTAACCGTCGCCTTTTTTTCAAAACCCAAGATCCGTTTTTTTAGATCCGGTTCGGGTTTTTTTCGGTTTTCCGGTTTAGTTATTTAGCGGACGTACGTCTGTACGTTCGTTTTAACGAACGGTTTTCACCGTTTAGCCGCAGACAGCGAACGTTCGTTCGTTACCCTGTTCGTCAGTTTTTCCTTTTCTAATTTCCGCGATTATTTTCGATCGCGATTTCTGCCCTGTTTTTCGTTTTAGTATAACTTTTCGCTCGTTTATCGGAATCAGGCGATTCAAGCGCCTAGAGTTTCGTCTCGAAGCCCTCTTTCTGTTTAACCAACTTAAACAAGTTTTTGCTACTGTAAAATTTGACTTAAGTCCAGATTAGAAAATGAAGCTTGTTTCTTTCGCAGTTTGAGTTTCGTTGCTTCATTTGATTTGATTCTTTTTGCAAACCGGAGTTCTTAAGTTGAACTTTCTGGTTAGATCTTTTATTTGATTTTACCTGTGCTTCTAGTTGAGTGCTTATTGTATGCTTGTTTGTTTGCGATAGAGTACCCGGAGTGCGAAGCGTGCTACTACGAGTCTCTAGGTTTCACGGATCATCAACAAGGCAAGTAACACTTTGATCATACCTCTTTACTACCTAGTTTTATTGCATTAGATCAACCCTCAAACATTGCATGGCTAGGATTATGTTTAATATGTGGGTTTTGGGATGTAGATGAGGTAGTACCTATTGCCCTGTTTATTATAACACCCTTGGGAGTTACTTCTACGTTGCTTATATTGCTATGCTATACTTGTAGACGTGGATTGGGTTTGAGCGTATTTCATGACAGATGTGAGATTGTTAATTAATGGTTAACTTAAGGTGGCTACTTAAATACACATCTGGGTGGATTGAGGCACCTGGGGAACCCAGTGATTGCCTGCTTTTTTTTTGGAAATCCCGGGGTACCGTGTGATTTTCCTACGGACTGCCACCCAGGCTCAAAGGGATCATAAGATTATTCATGCTAGAAACTTCCGTGTGCAACCACAAGCTATTATGGGCTCTAGCATAGTTGATTAAGTCGTGTGAACTCTTATAGTGGTAGACTAGTAGATGTAGGGGAAAGTAGGTGTAACTGTCTACCCATCGTAAGGTGCTAACACTTCTGAAAGACTGTGTCTCGGTCATCCGTTTCTCAAACAACTTGTAGTGCGAGAAATCTAACGGAGGCGATCAAGTCTTGTGGGGAAAAGTACGCAAACCTCTGTAGAGTGTACAAACTAATCCTGGTTAGCCGTGTCCCCGGTTATGGACGTCTTGAGTATCTAGTTCTTGGATTATCATGTGGATCTCATCACTCTTAATTTTAACTTGATTGGGTTTAATGATGATGCTTAATTGGGATTGAGTTGGGTGAACCTTCTCAATGTTTAACAACCACCATGATAGTTAAATAAAATTTATTCCTTTGTTGTAGGGAAAACTTGGCTTTACCCAAAACTGTAACCATAGAGCTTTCCACCAGCCATATATGCATGTAGTTGATAGCATTATTCTGTTCATTACTCTCTTGTGTTACATTGCCAGCATAATCCATGTGTTGACCCATTTTCGGGCTGCAACGTTTATGTTGCAGACTTTTCAGACGACGAGTAAGGTGCCATAGGTCGTGGTCTTATACTCAGTGATGTCGTTGGAGTTGATGGACTCACTTTATCTTCCAAGCCTTCCGCTGTTATCGTATTTAGATGGCCTTAAGCCATATTTATTGTAATAAGTTCTATTTTGAGACATTCGATGTAATAAGTGTGTGATTGCTACTCTGTTATAAATCCTTCAAGTACTGTGCGTGTCAGCATTACCGATCCAGGGATGACACTGATGCACAGAGATCGGACTGTTTGAGGTCTGGTTGCTACAGTAGTATTGATACTCCATAGCACTGAGGGCAACTCCTCCACCCAACAACCCGGCGTCCTCTGCAAAGGGACCATAAGCTGGGGTTTTATGCCTCTCAAGATTTTGTGATTGGCTCTTTCAGCTAGACCATTGGACTGGGGGTGGGCCACAGATGAAACATCAAGACAAATATGTTCACGTTGACAAAATTATTTCATAGCACCTTTAGACATATTCGTGCCATTATCAGTGATGATGCTGTGAGGGTATCCAAAACGGAAAATCACCTTTTTGATGAATTGAACCGCCGTTGCCACGTCACACTTGCTGACCGGCTCTACCTCAACCCACTTTGTAAACTTGTCAACTGCCACCAAGAGGTGAGTCTTTTTGTCCTTGGATCTTTTAAACGGTCCAACCATATCCAGCCCCCAAACTGCAAACGGCCAAGTAATTGGAATCATCCTCAATTCTTGAGCTAGCACATGAGCTCGTTTTGAAAATTTCTGACAACCATCACATTTGCGGACCAAATCCTCTGCATCAGCATGAGCCGTCGGCCAATAGAACCCATGACGAAAAGCCTTAGCCACGAGAGACTTAGAGCCGGCATGATGGCCACAATCTCCTTCATTAATCTCTCATAGAATCTCACGACCCTCCTCAGGAGAAACACAATGTTGAAACGCCCCTGTGACACTGCATCGGTGCAACTCCCCATTGATAATAGTCATTGATTTAGACCGCCTGGTTATCTGCCTGGCCAAAGTTTCATCTTCAGGTAACTCACCCTGGGTCATATAAGCCAAATATGGAACTGTCCAATCAGGAACAGCATGAAGAGCCGCCACCAACTGTGCCTCCGGGTCAGGAACAGCAAGATCTTCCTCCGTAGGCAATTCAACTGAAGGATTATGTAAAATATCAAGGAAAACATTAGGTGGTACCCGCTTATGCTGGGACCCTAGCCGGCTTAAAGCATCAGCCGCCTCATTTTTCCTGCGATCAACATGTTCCACTTGATAACCTTTGAAATGACAAGAAATAGCACCAACCTCTCGGCGATAAGCCGCCATGAGTGGATCTTTGGAATCCCAAGTTCCTGAAACTTGCTTAGCCACCAAATCTGAGTCGCCAAAACACCTCACCAGGCTTAGATTCATCTCTTTAGCCATCCGAAGACCATGGAGCAAGGCTTCATACTCAGCTGCATTATTAGTACAAGGGAACATCAACCTTAAGTCATAACAAAATTTATCACCTCGTGGGGAAGTCAAAATAACTCCAGCCCCCGAGCCTTCCAACTGCCTGGATCCATCAAAGTGAATAGTCCAATATGTGCTATCCGGCTTCTCCTCAGGCATCTGCAACTCTGTCCAGTCGTTGATGAAATCCACAAGTGCTTGAGACTTGATAGCTATCCGAGGCATATACTTCAAACCATGGGGTCCAAGCTCAATGGCCCACTTGGCTACCCGACCTATGGCTTCTCTGTTTTGAATAATATCCCCCAAAGGAGCAGAACTGACCATAGTGATGGGATGACCGAAGAAATACTACTTCAATTTACGACTAGCCATCAACACGCCATAAACCAGTTTCTGCCAATGTGGGTATCTCTGCTTAGATTCAATGAGCACCTCACTGACATAGTAAACCGGCCGCTGAACCGGATGTTCCTTGCCTGCTTCTTTCCTTTCCACAACAACCGCTACACTGACGGCTCTGCTATTAGCAGCTACATATAACAGCAAGGGCTCCTTATCAATAGGATCTGCAAGGATCGGCGGCTCAGCCAACTGTTTTTTCAACGCCTCAAACGCCTGATTGGCAGCATCACTCCAGATAAAGTGATCTGTTTTCTTCATCATCTGATACACAGGGATAGCCTTTTCGCCCAACCGGCTTAAAGCTACAATAAGACCCGCCAAACGCTGGACGTCATTGATGCACGCCGGTTTAGCCAAAGAAGTGATAGCCTTGATCTTCTCCGGGTTAGCTTCAATGCCTCTTTCAGAAACCAAAAAACCCAAGAGCTTGCCCGCTGGCACACCAAAGACACGCTTGACCGGGTTAAGAATCATCTTGTAGACCCAGAGATTGTCACGACCGGTTTTCCAATGAAAATATTTATTGAGAAACCGATCCCTTTTACGGACTAGTAGAGAAGAATCCTTCCCACTGGTAGAAAATATCTTGATCACAGAAGAAAAACCAGGAGTACTAAATATAATACAAGGTTGAGCGGAGACGGCTCAACAATTTATTACAAGCACGCCAACAAGACATAAAGGCGGATAGGGTGGCCTAACTACTAACTCACGATAAAAACGGTGGTGGGTATGTCACAATGAAGTGGGTGACATGACTCCTGAATCTAACAGCTCTTCGAGCGTCGGAGTGAGGCTCGAGGAAACTTATTGTGGGTGGCGGAAGCGTATATAATACAAGTGACCAATATCCAGGATCGCACGGGACTGACTGGGACTCCTCTAGGCGTCAGACTCACTATCAAACTCTTCATCCATGAGATCGCCTTCGTCAACATCTGGCCAAATCAACAAGCCAGGTGAGTACTATGAAAGTACTCGCAAGACAGTTCGGACATAAGACATAACAAATGTAACTATGATGCATATGAACAGATTAATAGAGCGCACTCAAACAATGAGATAGCAATGCATGGGAAATAAAAGGAAGTCGGGCGGTAGTCCTCCCGAAATCCCAAAGTAATACTGAAGGCCAATTGAGTGTCTGAATGACTCCTCGGAAGGGTACAAATGAAATAACAATGCCGCAGTCGGGCGTCTGAGCGACACCACATAAAGGGCTTATAAAGGATAATTAAATAACAATGCGTGCCACAGTCGGACGTCTGAGCAACATCACGAAAAGGGCTTATATCAAAAGTAAATAACGAGCGTGCCACAGTCGGACGTCTGAGCGACATCACATAAAGGGCTTATATCGAAAGTAAATGACAAGAGTGCCACAGTCGGACGTCTGAGCGACATCACATAAAGGGCTTATATCGAAAGTAAATGACAAGAGTGCCACAGTCGGACATCTGAGCGACATCACATAAAGGGCTTATATCAAAAGTAAATAACGAGAATGCCACTGTCGGACGTCTGAGCGACATCACATAAAGGGCTTATATCTCATAACTTGGTATTTCAGTAGCTCATGAACACAACTCATTTCAAGGGAATATTCAGGTACGAGATAAATAACAGGGTTAGTCCATCCACAGGAATAACGTTCGACGGGTTTACCACTCAAGCTTGTTCACCGGGGATTTACCACGGAGACTGACATAGGGACTGACATGGATCTGTATATACTGGCCATGGTCCTTGACCATGGACACGATGACTCGGAAGGATTTGACTCTGCAGAGTTTGTACTCTTAACCACAGCCAACGGATTTCAGTAGCCCCAAGGGACTAGTTCCGTTTATGGTGTTTTAGGAGAAACTCATCTAACCAGTACACACCCATTCAACATTCCGATGCCAGGAATCACCCTCGGCAACGTTCAAGAAAAACTTTGAGACGGGGAGGCTACAACCTCGCGTAGCATGGGATCAAATTTATACCGCGCGCTCTAAGGGGTGCCCCCCTCTCGGTCCCAACCGGAAACACCCATGCCCCCTGACCGGATGACTGGCTTTAATCCAGGGCCATGGAACCCTCATCCCAGCCCCTCTATTTGGTGTGTACACGGAAAGAGGTTAACAACTTACTAAACCGTATTCTTTGTAGAAAACATGTGGCAGCACGAAAGGGGAAGAACGGTAACGTGGCTCAGTCCACGCTAACGTCGGAGCTTATCGGATGACGTAAGACTGGTATGCTACAACAATACCATCTTACTACCTTTCATGTCACCACATGATCAGGTCATCTCTCATCAAAGATCACAGTAACTTCGAAACACACAGATAGTTGCCTTGCATGCAACGAAAAAAACTCACCGATGCTCAAATGCCATGCACAAACTATTCACGCAAACATGCAAAACACCTACCATATCGAAGGTTCAAACATGCTTGCCTGGTTCGGAGAAGTCGGATTCTAGCTCGGCGAAGTTCGCGGCTCTGTCACCTCCTCCGGAACCTACGGTATAACGAAACCGTATACTAACGTGAAAATCGTTACGTGCATAAAAATTGTTCCAATTTTTTTTCCAAATAAATACTATAAAAAACTAGACAAAAATATAAGACTGGCAGAAAAAGAATCAATCAAAAAGCATCTTTTATTAAAAAGTTATAAGGGTTTTAGTCCAGGGACTAATCTGTGATGAAACAGAAAAGAACCAGGGACTTGACTGAGAAAACAGAAAACGGTTCGGAAAGAAATGCGCCAGCCCAAAGAGAAAACGCATTTTGCCCGAAGGCGCTTTCAGAAAATGGTTCGAGGGAGAGAAAGAAGAGAGGCTGACGGGGGGGTCCCACCCGTCAGGTTTAAAACTCCAACGGAGCTCGCCGGCGCCTGAAGGCTGCGGTGGTCGCCGGCGTTGAACCACGGCGAGGCAGAGAGATCGGAGGGTACCAAGAGGTTCAGGGTGTTCTTCCGCGTCAGTGGGTGGTGGACTTGGCTGTCGGAGAGCACCACGTCGACGGCGACACTTTCTCCGGCGGACGGCGGTTCGGGCGATGGTGGAGTACTCCGGTGGGTGCTGCAAACTCCAAATTGATGCGCGGGTCAGCAGAGTGGATGTACTAGGAGGCTACTGGCAAGAGCTGAGAGGTAGAGGTGCACGCACGGGGGTGAATCAAGCTGGGTCCCGAAGCGGGTCGAGGCGGCCGGAGTTGGGGAAGAAGGCTCCCTCGGGGGCTGCTCAGTGGCTTGGCGTGGTACTGGTAGTGTGTAGAGGTGGTGCGGGTTCGAGTTCGAGCTCGGGGCCTCCTTTTATAGGCGATCCGAGGGGGTGGCCGTGAACGGGATAGCTCCGGCGAGCAATTACGGCGAGGCAGAGGTTGGGCAGGGGGTTTAGGTGGCTAGGCATCATCAGGGACGATCACTGGCACCGTTCCTCCGCTAAACCTCGGTCGGGCTTGGTGTAACACGCCGGTCCTCGACGGAACGGCCGTACGGGCACGGCGGCGGCAGGGAGCGCGCTCCGCGCCTAGCAGTTCACGACGACGGACCGCAGCGTGCACGGGTGAGTGGATGGCCACGCGGCGGCCTCGGGTGGCTTGGGCGGCGCTGGACGGCGCCGTCCAACGCTGCGCCTCTCTGGCAGCCGCACAGGCCGCTGCTGCCGTCGCTCACGGGGTGGCGCACCTCCTCCTGCTCGTCACCGACGCCCGCAAGCCTCCAGGCGATCGTGCAGCGCAGGGATAAGAAGGAAGCACAGGGCGCACGGCGCCACCGTGGCCACTGGCGAGATCGAGAAGGAGCTCTGAAGAAAACAACAGTAGTCTCTGAAACTGTTAACTGAACTATCTGAACTTGACAGAAACAGTGCCATTCAGGTGTTCGACGAAATGATTTGGCATGGAGAAAAAAATTTCTGGAGCTGGGACTTGGTGAGGTGACCTCTCAATGCATCCAGAGGCTGCCTGAATTCTCTTAGATTTTTAGGATGAGAAAACAAATGAATTTCATCAAATTTGGCAAATAAGGTCCAAACTTGCAGCAAGAATAATTTTAAATATTTGAACTGGAGACAAGTGGATCATCATGGATCTTGGTTGAGGGCTCTAAGGACTAGCCAGGGAAATTGGTTTGGAGGCAAAACTCAAAGGAGAAAAGGTAGTTCCTTTGTAAATCTCCAAGAGCTAGAATAGAAGGCAGAAAATATTTTTGATAAGAAATAAATGGAGAAAAGATTATGGGGAGGTTCAACTTGCTG
The DNA here is from genome assembly GCF_002575655.3 of Aegilops tauschii subsp. strangulata. Classification (NCBI taxonomy): domain Eukaryota; kingdom Viridiplantae; phylum Streptophyta; class Magnoliopsida; order Poales; family Poaceae; genus Aegilops; species Aegilops tauschii. The sequence goes on from NC_053041.3 coordinate 401,011,576, forward strand.
GATTTGAAGTATATCTTGACACAAAGATGGAGAAAGGCTTTTGGGAGGGGATTTCCACTCATGTCATGGCAAGAGGTGATTTTTGAAAAGGGGAAAAGATCACTCCAAATGCCATGGGGCTATTTAAAAGATTTTCAAAAATAATTTCCCAAATGAAAAACATTTGGTGTTGAGTCCACAAAAGATGGAAAACCCTCCAAGACCAAAATCAAGTCTTGGGTGAATCCAAACAAAACACTTGTCATAAAAGAAAATTTTTTGAGAGGGAGAGTTCTTTAGAAGAAAATTTTAAATAACATCCCTCAAATCAAATAAAAGTTTTGAAAAAGCCAAATAAAAATTTTGGGTGTCACAGAGATTGTCAAAGGTCTCTTTCAAATCATCTATCAAGGTCTCCTTCTTCCTGGATTTCACAACAATATCATCCACATAAGCATGAACATTGCGTCCAATCTGGTCATGAAGGCAATTTTGAACACACCGCTGATAAGTCGCCTGGGCACTCTTGAGCCCAAAGGGCATAGACACATAGCAAAAGGCTCCAAAGGGAGTGATGAAAGCCGTTTTCTCCTGGTCCTTAACTGCCATCTTGATCTGATGATACCCAGAATAAGCATCCAGAAAACTCAAACGCTCACAACCCGCCATAGCATCAATTATCTGATCAATACGAGGGAGAGCAAAAGGATCAGCCGGACAGGCCTTATTAAGATCTGTGTAATCCACGCACATGCGCCAGGTGCCATTTTTCTTAAGTACCAGCACCGGGTTAGCCAACCATTCAGGATGAAAAACTTCAATGATGAACCCAGCCGCCAAGAGCCGAGCCACTTCTTCACCAATGGCCTTACGCCTCTCTTCCTTAAAACGACGAAGGAATTGCTTGACCGGTTTAAACTTTGGATCAACATTGAGAGTGTACTCAGCGAGTTCCCTTGGTACACCTGGCATGTCTGAAGGCTTCCATGCAAAGATGTCCCGGTTCTCACGGATGAACTCGGTGAGCACACTTTCCTATTTTGGATCCATATTAGCACTGATACTGAACTGCTTGGATGAGTCGCCAGGAATAAAGTCAACCAGCTTAGTGTCATCTGCCGACTTAATCTTCAACAAAGGTTCATGCTCTGTGGTTGGCTTTTTCAAAGGTGTCATATCGGCCGGGTCAACATTGTCTTTGTAAAACTTCAGCTCCTCTGTTGCACAAACAGACTCAGCATAAGCCGCATCGCCCTCTTCACACTCCAAAGCTATCTTCTTGTTGTCGTGTACTGTGATAGTGCCCTTACGACCCGGCATCTTAAGCTGCAAATAAACATAAAAAGGCCATGCCATGAATTTAGCATAAGTCGGCCGTCGAAACAGGGCGTGATAAGGGCTCTTGATCTTGACTACTTCAAAAGTCAATGCCTCAGCTCTGAAATCATGATCATCTCCAAAGGCCACTTCCAAAGCTATCTTACCCACTGGTTACGCCGACTTACCGGGCACCACCGCATGAAAAATAGTAGAAGACGGCTTAAGATCTTTGTCAGTTAAATTCATACTGCGAAAAGTATCATAATAAAGGATATTGATGCTGCTGCCTCCATCCATGAGCACTTTAGTGAACTTGTACCCTCCAACCTGAGGCGCAACCACCAAAGCCAACTGACCCGGATTGTCAACCCGGGGCGGGTGAACCTCGCGGCTCCATACAATAGGGTGTTCAGACCATCGCAAGTATCGATGGACTGCCGGCTCAACCGCGTTCACCGCCCGTTTATGAATCTTCTCATCTTGTTTACACAAACTCGTGGTAAACACATGATACTGACCACTATTCAGCTGTTTTGGATTGCTCTGATAACCAGACTGCTGCTGCTGCTGATTCCCTTGACCAGATTGCTGATTAAAACCACCTTGATTGCCTTGGCCCTGAAAACCAGAGCTTGAGCCGCCACCCCCAAATTCAGATCTATAAGAGCCGGATCCTGAGCCGCCATTCGGGCCATGATTATTCTGGAAAAACTGGAATTTTTGTACTCCCTCATGATTAAGCAATCTTCCCATAGATGACTGGCCGGCTTCTCTTGCGTACCGTGCTTCGGGCAAGGTTGATTCATCATTGCCTCAAGGTTGAACTTTGGCCCTCCAAACCGGGGCGTTGACGCTTTCCCCTTACGATGCTGATTATTATTTTGCGTATTGGTGTTAGCCACAAAGTCTAAACCGCCGTCGGCCTTCCGCTTACCATTGCCACCTTGACCCGCCATATTATCTTACTGTCCCTTTGCACTGCCACCCTTCTTCCCTTTGCCAGCCTTCTCCTCATCAGACTCAGGGTCTTTAGTACAATCAAAGTCGGCGTATTTAACAAGAGCCGCCATGAGCTCTCCCATATCATTGCGCTGGCGCCTAAGCCGCCCCGGCTTCTGCTTAAGGGGAAGGAAACAGCAATTCTTTTCCAACATTAGGACGGCTGAACCGGCATTGATACTGTCCGATGAGTGTATAACGGCCGAGATCCGGCACACCCAATTGGTTGTGGACTCACCCTCGCCCTGGACGCAAGAGTCTAAATCAAGAATCGACATAGGCTGCTTGCACGTGTCTTTGAAATTTTGAATAAACGTGTCTTCAATTCAGCCAATGATCTGATGGAGTTAGGGGGAAATCCTTTCAACCAAGTGCGTGCCGCCCATCCAACATCATGGTGAAGTACTTAGTACATGCAGCATCACTAACATCCAACATCTCCATAGCCATCTCATAGCTGTCAATCCAGGCCTCTGGGGGCTGATCTACTGTGTAATTAGGCACCTTGCGGGGGCCCTTGAAATCCTTAGGCAAGCGTTCATTACGTAGAGATGGCACCAAACATGGCACACCAAGGGTTCTAGAGGTCACTCATGCCTCCATAGACGCCGATGGGTAAGCCGGAGATTGTTGTTGATCCGCCAACTGAGCTACCAGTTCAGCCTCGCGCCGCGCCCTGCCCTGATCCACCAAAGCATGAGCATCATTTCCAGCACGTGGCGGGTCATGCCTACGAGGCTGGTTATGGTGCCGCTCACTGCTTGAAACTGCTAGCGAGTCAATATGCCTGCTATAACTCCAGCTTGGACGAGGGGTTGAATGAATCCGTTCACGGCTGTACGAATAAGCCGCCTATTGAGCCACCGCCATCTGAAGAAGCTCTCCAGCTCTCCGTAGCTCCATCGCGGCTGGAGACTCGCCTTCAATGGGGAGAGCCGCCAATCATGTAGCCGCAGCAATCATATTGTCGAGAGGGTTAGAATAATGACCCGGTGGCATCAAAACATGCTGAGGCGGAGTCAAATTCAAACGAGGCGGGTCTACATCACGTGGCTGAACCGGCGCTCCGGTCACAGGTGTCTCAACAACCCGGTTCACCACGGGCGGGTCACTGGTCCCTGCCCCAGGCGTGTTGAAAAGGTTTCTAGCCTCAAACTCTATGGGTAGATGGGTCTGGTGCCTCCTCCTCATAATAGTGTTTGAAGCATTCTGATCCAAGGTGAGCCAGAACGACTCTGCCTGGATCTGCTATGATTGTGCGTCCAAAGCGGCTCGCTCTGTCACCATCCTAGCGTTCTCAGCAGCCAATTCTTCCTTGGCTTGGGCTATCTCATCTCGTAGCTTCGCAACATCCACTTTGTGTTGTTCTTGAGTCTCCGGGGTTACCTCTGCCCCCATTAAAGTTGCCAAAGCATCCAATAGCTCGGTCAGAACCTGAGCCGCTGGCGCGCGGAGCCGCTCGCTCCAGCTGTCGCCGCAAGTATTGAACTGGAAGTCATGGCCACAACAGTTGTCGAATTGAGCACTGGTTGCGTACCAGCCATGAAGATCGCAACCCGGTTCGCCGGCTCAGAAGGGTCCGGAATACTGTCGCCATTGGAATAGCCCCCAAGCCCGCCGTCTTGCAATTGATATATGGAATTGGTCTCGCCGGTTGAGGACTCATCACCAGAGTAGATGGCCAACTCTCCACGGGACACAGATCCTTCCTCAAGATTCACTCCTTGAGTAAAACCCACGAAAGCATGCTTCACAGCGGGTTGGACCTTGGCGGGTCGTGCACGCTGAGCCGTCTCGACGATGTCGGTGCAGGTGTCTGGCTCAGGCCCCGACTCGCCGATCTTGCCGATGAAGACGTGGATTCCGCCAAAGGGGTCCTGGGACCCGTACTCAATTGAGCCGGCCTCGGGCACCAGCTAGCGTCGTAGATGTAGAGCTTGCCGCGATGACTCTTGGTCATCCGGCCCACGACGTATCCCTTGATCCCTGCGAAGTTGCCCTTCAATAACTCGAAACAACCGTGCGCTGGCCCCATGGTGGGCGCCAACTGTCATGGACTTAACACGGCAGATGCCCTAGCAAAAGGACTTAGGTGTGGAGCCATCGCAACTAGGTTAGCTTGAAGGGGTTAAACGGGACAAAGGACACCGAGAGTTTACCCAGGTTCGGCCCCTCTCAACGAGGTAAAAGCATACTCCTGCTTTAGGTTGTATTGCTTGGGTTTAGATTACCAGGGAGCGAATACGCTTGACCTAGTTCTCGATGAGTTGTGTCCTGAGTTAACCCGCCGCCGGGTCACCCCTTTATATACACAGGTTGATGCCCGACGGCTTATAGAGTCCCGGCCGGCTCATACAAAACATGTCCGGCTCGGTATCTAATTAAGCTTGCCTTACAATACAAATTAAACATATGGCGGTTCACACCCGTGGGCCTCGAGTCGTCCCCGGGTCTTGGGCCTTCAATAAGCCTGCTCTATGGACCGCCATATTCCCATCTTCTTGGGCCTCCTCATCTTAAGCCGCCAGTGGCATGACCCAGCCCCTCCTGGGCGGGTCATACCCAGTAGTTATATCCCCAACAGCGACCGTGGCTACGCGCGTATGGGGGTGTGAGTTATCCAACCTTCTAAGCCTTTCTACTGTTGCCATGGGCCTCCTTTTATAGATCAAGGGGTTACCACAATGGCAAAGTAGTCATTATGCACTGATATGATAGCAAACAGTGCTATCATATCTAACTTCGCGGGCTGACAGGGTGCATTAAATGCACCGCTCAATGTCACATCGTTGGTTACCCGACAAGGCTTGTCGGGCTATCTCGCCAGCTCCGCGCCTACTCGCTTGACACGTCGCAGGACGGGTGTCATCTGCAGGTATTTCCTGTAAGGAGGGGCTGCCATGTGGTGGATGGCTGCCACTTAGTCACTTTACGACGTGGGTCATGGCGGAGTACGTAGTTGGTGAGGTGGTTTTGCCTCCGCGTGTCCTGGCAGGCCCTGCCGGGATGTCTTGGACGTCTTCTTCCGGGGGTGGCCTCACCCCTTGCCGACCTCTCCTGCCCGGCAAAGGAGGCCCTTCTCCTGATGGTATCTTGCTTCTCTGGCTTCATCTTGGTCCCTCTGATCTGCATGTTGGTCCTTCGAATCTCTTGGCCCCTTGTACTCTGACTTGGGTTGGTGCTTCAATCTCGTCCCGGTGCGTTTGCATAGTCTGGACAACAAACCCAGGGTTTGTTGCACCAACAACAACCATATCAAGATCACAAAGCATTCAGACAGACATGAGGTTGAATCCTAAGGACTCGACAAGCATGACTTTGTCCATGTGTCGATTCTTTGAGATAGCAACCCTACCTAGACCCAATTCCTTGCTTTTGCCTTTGTCAGCGTGGGTGATATGCTTCAGATGCGATGGAGATAAAGCAGTGTCCATCAATAAGTTCTTGTCACCAGTCATGTGATTGTACATCCACTGTCGAGGACCCACTTAGTAGCTTTGGGTTGTTCATCCTGTAGATGAATTAGTGCATCTTACGAACTCATATACTTCATCAGTGAAGAATATGACATCAAATTCATCAGATTGAATTTCATCAAGCAGTACAACAGATATAGCAGTATGAGGACGTGAGAAATGAATATTCATTTCTTCATGATTAGCTTGCGTCCTTTCAAGCATATTCAGGTCTCCAGAAAATTCTTCATACGCTCAAGTTCGTCTGGAGACCTGACCCTGCATAAGAGCTTAGTTCTTTTTCTTCACCACCCACATCTGGAGGGGTGGCAAAGAGTTCATCATTCTGCGAGCTCCATAAGAGAAAGGTGGCATTGAAGCCAATGCACATTGTTTCACAGAAGAGGGGTTAGAGTAAGCATATGAATAAGCAGAGAAATTCTTCGAGGACTTATGAACATAATGATTTGAAGAATAATGCACATATTCATAGCTCTTAGGTTTTCCTTGCGAAACAGAACTGTTAGCACGATGATGTTCATATGAGGATTTGGATCCATGTGAGGAATTTGATCCACGTGAGGAATTTAGTCCATATGAGGACTTGGATCCATATGAAGAATTTGATCTGGGGTTCCTATTCTTCATAGGTGGTGTCATGAGAACATTCACCTGAAGACTTTCAAGGCACCTTTTGGGAACCCAGATTCTCTTCATAGGGGGACCGTTCCTGCAGTTCGTACCAACATATCTAGCAAATACTTCACCATTCTGATTTTTGAACAGTTTATAGTTGGAGTCAAATGACTCATCAGATGAATATGAAGATTCACATGTAAAACCAGATAAAGTGGATGGATCTACGGGAAGTTCTTTTGCAGCAACCCATGAGGTTTTGGGATACTGCTCAGGTTTCCAGTAGGTCCCATCAGCATTGAGTTTCCTCTTGAAGGAAATACCCTGTTTCCTAGGGTTCCTGTTGAGGATCTGCTTTTTAAGCACATCACAAAGAGCCTGACGCCCTTTGAGGATTTTGTACATGCCTGTCACATACAACTCCTTCAACCCTACATTGTCAGTGATACTTGTGGTATCCTCAGATGAGGAATTTGTGACCACAGAGACAGTGGAAGAATTTGCAGCAATAGAAGCATTTGAACTTTCAGGTGAAGAATTAGCAGATTCACGTTCAATGCATTTCAAACATGGTGGAATGAATTCTTCCTGAGCGGAACTAACCTGTTGAGCAAGAAATGAATCGTTTTCCTTCTGAAGGTCTTCATAACTCACCCTTAGCTTCTCAAGATCTTGCTTTCTTTGAAGAAATTCATAAGAAAGCTTCCAATGATCGGCTAAGAGAGTGCTATGATGACTCTAAAGGTTATCAAACTTAGACTAGAGACTTTTTAGATCGTCAGTCAGAGTTTGAACTCGATTCATTTCCTCACCCAACAGGCCATCGCTTTTATCTAGCAGATTTTGAACCCTTTCCAAGGCCTTTTGTTGTTTGGTAGCAATAGTAGCAAGCTTGGAATAGCTAGGTCCGAAATCATCATCAGATTCATCATCACTAGATTCAGATGAGGAGTATTCGGGTACCTTTGCACCTTTTGCCATGAGGCATGGTGCTGAAGATGATGGTTCAGGTTCGAAAGTCATCGTTTTGAGTGATTCCTTGAACTCATCAAACCAGGGATCATGACGAGTTTGATGACCTTCATAGACATCAGAGATTCGGTCCCAGATAAGCTTCGCATTGCAAAGATGCATAATGTGTCTGAATTCATCTCTGGATAGGCAGGAGCAGATGATATCCCTCGCCATAATGTCCAGCCGAGTGTACTTGTGAATATCATCAGCATGCGCCATCTTGCATAGATCTGTAAGGCCAATCTCAGTGATGGTCCACAGCTCGCACTGTTCATCGCCATGAGGCGTTTCCTCATCATGGTCTTCCACTTGGGATAATCGTGACCGTCAAAGATGGGGCACGACACTTTCTTCATACCTGCGATCGACATAACTAAATCTCCAGGTGGTTAAACCAAAATCACACAGAACAAGGGAGTACCTTGCTCTGATAACAATTGAAAGTGTGTTATATCGACTAGAGGGGGGTGAATAGGCGATTTTTACAAATTCATCACTAAGGAAATTCAACTTGAGGAATTTCCTAAGCAACGAACTACAAGCAGCGGAATAAGTACTCAGGTGCATGCATAACAAAGAAGTAGCATAGTCATCATGATGAAATGAAATGTACACAGAGCACAGGTAGCGTGTAAATAGGATAAGCAGGCTGAAGACAAAGTGACTAAAGAATTAGGAGTGAGGAAATTGAGAAAGTCTTCAGTCAAAGTCTCCAAACAGTAACGATCAAGTACATCAACACACGAATGAGGAAATGAAAGGGTTGAGGGAATAGAACCAGTAGCTTGGTGAAGACGATGATTTGGTAGACCAGTTCCAACTGCTGTGACAGTTGTACGTCTGGTTGGAGTGGCTAGATATTTAAACCTGAGGACACACAGTCCTCACCGTATTCTCCTTGAGCTAAGGTCACATAGACCTTGCCCAATAACTCATGGTAAGTCTTCAGGTGACTTCCAAACCTTCACAGACTAGGTCACTCGGCGATCCACAATTCCTCTTGGATGCTCAAGACCATGACGCCTAACCATCTGGAGGATGCACAATCCTCAAAGGTAACAAGCATCGGTTCCACATAGGAACAATCTCTTCAGTGATGCTTAATCACTTTGGGTTGTAGGTGTTTGGGTTTGGGTTTTCCTCACTGATGATTTTCGTCAAAGTCCACGGAAGATGGGATGCTCTAAATGCAAATGTCAGTTTCTCTCGGAGCAGCCAACCAGCTAGTGGTTGTAGGGGGCGGCTATTTATAGCCTAGGAGCAGCCCGACATGATAAGACATAAATGCCCTTCAATGATATGACCGTTAGGTGGGTAGGATATTTTGGACAGCTGGCGAATAGCATAGCAACGGTCGGAAATTTCAGCTCTCAAATTCCTCAGGGCTATCATGTTCCTCACTTGTAGGCAATCCGCACTGGCGAATTCCTAACTCCTCAGCCAGAACAAATTCCTCACATAACAGAAGATCTTTGTCTCTGTCACTGAAGAAATTGACTGAATTGTATGAGATTTCTAATGGCTTTGTCGGGACCCCGATTCTAAGTCACACCGATCTAGCATGTAACACCTCATATCACTTTGCGGCCTCACGCACGGTATTCCCACGGGTGTCGCCTTACCATGGCCCGGGACCGTTTGCGCCTTTTGGCTCACGTATATGATAGTGTCGCTAGCATCCATATGACAAAGAACCCAGGCCGGCATGACTAGTTGTGAACCCAAAGTGGCACTAACTTACGGGGACAGGCATACATGAAACAACATCGAGCATGTCGGTCAGCAGCGTGTGAATCCGGGCTGTAGCACTGGGCTAACAGGACTCCGGGAACCCGGGCTGTAGCAGGCTAGGCAGGACTCCTGATGTCACCGCGTGACATTTCCCCGAAGGGACAGACACAGGAACGAAGTGAATCACATGCCGGCCAGTCTAAGTGTTCCGGAGCAGTAGTGTTGGGCTAGCAGGACTCCGGTAAACCGGGATGTAGCGGACTACCATGGCTCGGTGGAAGCACTAGACTACATTTCCCCATAAGAGAGGCTACCAAGGATGGACAACTAGGTTGTCGGATCCCACACATAGCAATACACGTTACACGTACGCATAACATGCAAGTATGTGATGTACAACATGGCATCACAACATAACGCAAACTCATATAGATAAAAGGCCCAGAAGAGCCACATAGCATCAAGTACAAACAGGGGTCACATGACCCATCATTCAGAGCATACAAGCAACGGAAGCATTACATGTCTGAGTACAGACAACTACAAAAGAAAAGGGCGAGAAGCCTGACTATCTACAAGCCCCTCCCAAGGGTACAAGATCGTAGCTGAGGTACAAGCTACCCGTCAAAGTCCAAGCGGAACTACTAGTAAGACCGAAGTCTCCGCTGCAAAAACATAAATAAAGCAACATGAGTACAAAGGTACTCAGCAAGACTTACATCAGATCCTATCATACATGCATTTGTATCAAGAAGGTAGTGTGGGGTTTAGTTGCAGCAAGCCAGCTTTGACTCAGTGGCTATCCTGTTCTACGACTACGAGAACTTCTTTGAGGTAAGAAGGCGCACACGAGTCCACTAATCACCCACCTCAATACACCACTATGGATTCATTCCCGTCTCACTACGAGAAGCCATCCATAGCACTCACACTTATCTTGAGCATTTTAGAGTATCCACTTCAAGTTGTCTATGTACCACGTAAGCATCCAAGAAGTCCATAACCGAGGACACGGCTATTCGAATAGATCATGATAACCCTGCAGGGGTGTACTGCATCACACACGCTCTCGCCACTTACCGTCGCTACACGACATGTACTCGGCAACCTTCAAGCGGAAGCCCAACGTGGGTGTCGGCCACAGCCTACCTAAACACTCAAGTCTCTAGTCCAGGTTTATCGCCTATTCAGGTTCCATCCGCAGGGAGTCCGGCCGAGGTTTCCACAAACGATGTGTGCAGGGTTCCCGGACACCAAGCGGGCGACTCGGTACACCGTGCCACAAGCCTACCGCATCACAGCCCACCCCTTGGTCAGCGCTGTCCATGGCCTCCAGCTTACTACAAACACCAAAAACTACGTGCAACTCCTGGACAGAGGACAAGGGTGATTAAGAAGCCGAGGGGGTCCATTGGTTTCGGGCCCAATGCGTGGTAGTAGCTGAATCTTAAATCACGCATACAGATCTCAGTTCTTAGGGACGGTTTCAATGAAACAACCCACCATGTACTCCTACATGGCCTCCCATCGATACCTTTACCAAATCGTATTCAACACCTTACTCTCATTACCGAACACGCTTTCACTCTAGTTCATCACCCTGATGAGCCAGACCTGACACGACTCTAAGCGTAGCAAGCATAGCATTGTAGGAACACAACATGGCTCAAGCAACTCCTACACATGCTAGTGGGTTTCATCTAGTTACTGTGGCAATGACAGGTCATGCAAAGGAAAGTGGGTTCAACTACCGCAACACACAACAGTTTGAATCGCGTTGTCTTAATGCAGTAAATGAGAGCAGAAGCGAGAAGATGGGTTTGTATCGAAATGATCAATGGGTTGCTTGCCTGACGGAGTGATGGTGGGATACTACCCTTCAGTTGGATACTCGTGAATATCCTCGGAGGCAGGACCTACCACGATGAACACAACGAAGCACAATCAACAGCAAGCAAGGTGCAACAATATGATGCATGCATGAGACATGGCAAAATGGATGTATTGGGCTAATGCAACTAAGACCAGATGGGTTTGGACTATTTTGAATCAAAGATTCAAATTCCAAGTTCAAATGTGGTCCTTATTAGTGCTTTATCTTGTTCTGCATTAAACAGTAGGTTAAGTTGCTTAAACATGCATGAAACCAGTACAGATGGATAGAATGGATTTTTCTGATCAATTTTCATATATAAATCTATTCATTCTGAGCTATAGATTATTTTCTATGATTTTTTGAAGTTTGTGATATTTTCTGGAATTTCCTATATAAGAATAATTCCAGTAATTAAATTGTTTATTACGTCAGCGGTGTGTCATGATGACGTCAGCGGTCAACGGGGTCGTCCAGGTCAAACCTGACGTGTGGGTCCCCTGTGTCAGTGTCACTGTTAGTTAGTTAAACTAATTAGAATTAATTTAACTCTAACTCAGGTTAATTAGCAGGCGGGCCCCACTTGTCATTGACCCAGGGGAGGTCAAACCCCTGGTCAACTGGGGGGAGGCACCGGCGTTTAGCCGCCGGCGAGGCCAGACGTGGCGGTGGGGTGCGGGATCCGTGCTCCGGCGACCAAATGGGCGGCGGAGAGCATCTACACGCAGCTGGGAACGAGCCGCATCGATTGGTGGTGGTGGTGGAGCTCGGGGTCGCCGGAATCGACGCCGGCGACGAGCTGTGCGGCTGCCGGGGTACGGGTGTAGTCGAACCCGTCGCTAGAGAGCACGGCAAGGGGCGTGCGATGGTGCTACGGGCTCCTGGCGATGCAGTGAAGCTAACGGCAATGGTGGTGCGACCGTTGGATGGCCGGAGCCTCGTCGGCGACGAGCTCGGCGGCGACGCGTGCGGGTGAGCTACGTGCAGTTGCTACGGAGCTCGAGAGGGAGAATGGAGAGGATAGAGAGGTGGCCAGGCTCACGGTGGTTGCGACGGAGCGGACGGCGAGGTCGGGGCGAACTGCTGCAGTGGTGACGGCGGAGGGGATCTCTGGCGGTGGGCGGTGAAGGCGAGGTCGGAGCAGTGGCTTCAGGGCAAGCGAGCGCTCGGGGCTCAACCTGCTCGAAGGAGAGGGCGACGGCGGAGCTGCTGGACACGGTGGGGCGGCGCGAGAACGACGGTGGGCGCGGCTACGGCAACGGTGGCCGGTGACGACGGCGGCGCTCGGCCGTGAGAGAGAGAGCGAGGGGGAAGAGAGAATGGGCACGGGAGAGAGCGAGAGAGGTGCGGGGCGGCACGTGGCGTCGTTCGGGCGATCCAGGCGACGAGGGGAGAAGTAGGAGGTGGCGCGCATGTGCGCGGGCGGCGAGCGCGTGCCCCTGTCCTCCTGGCGCGAGGAAGGGGACGACTGGCACTGGCCAGTCAGCTGGGCCGGCACAGAGCCAGGCCAGCAAGTGGCCCAGGTAAGTCCAGGTAAGGGTTTTCCCCTTTTCGTTTATTTTCTATTTTTCTGACATTGGTTCTGATTTAGTAGAATACTAAATCATTTTATTTACTTCTGTCAATTTTTGCAGGGACCTAAGGGATTAATCCAAAGCCCCTCACCAAAATTCAGAATTTTTGGACATATATAAAATATATAACATATATATATCCAATGCAAATAATTACTGCATTAATTCCAAATGGCCAAAATAAATATTTATGAGCTCCTAAAAATATTGGTTTGATTTTTATCTCTGTCCAATATTTTCAGAGAGCAACATGAACATTTTCTTGGACCCTTTTGGAGCAATTTTTATCTGGGTCATTTCCAGAAATGATTCTGAGGGTTTCACAAATCCCCACTTCAAATTTAAATGGAATTTAAACATGATGCACACATCACTAGCTAGTCTAGGTCATACCAGAGCTAGGGATGTGGCAGGCTTCACTCGAAAGGATTGGGTAGGTGTAGGATTTTGAGATGAGCATCACTTGTAAAGTGTTTCCTTAGTTTTACCTCGACCCCCTTTAACAGTACGGTGTTTCCTATGACTCAAGAAAGAGAAAATGAAACTACGAAATCAAAAGTCTTCATGCTTCATAATCCTCGCATCAATATCGAAGTCTTCAAAGTCACACCAATTTCCTCACTTTCAAATTCTTCATGAAAACCTAAGTCTTCATCTAAAGAAATTCATTTTTAGGGGTCGACTTTCTTCATAAATATCAAACTCCTCATAGACTTATAGAACCTGTGTACACTCACAAACACATTAGTCCCTTAACCTATAAGTCTTCAATACACCAAAATCACTAAGGGGCACTATATGCACTTACATTTATTCACTTGTCATTGCACGAGAGTGTGGTGGTAATAGGGATGCCCAGTCCCGAAATGAAAAAGAAATTTACTTTATGTTGTCAAATAATAAATTCCTTGGAAAGTGTTGGTATGGAAGGCACCCGTGGATACGGTTAGCCATGGATTGTGAAAGAATGGTGGAAAAAGGTGATGACCCACAAGTATAGGGGATCTATCGTAGTCCTTTCGATAAGTAAGAGTGTCAAACCCAACGAGGAGCAGAAGGAAATGATAAGCAGTTTTCAGCAAGGTATTCTCTGCAAGCACTGAAATTATTTGTAACGGATAGTTGTGTGATAAGATAATTCATAACGGGTAACAAGTAACAAAAGTAACTAAGGTGCAGCAAGGTAGCCCAATCCTTTTTGTAGCAAAGGACAAGCCTGGATGAACTCTTATATGAAGCAAAGCGCTCCCGAGGACACATGGGAATTACTGTCAAGCTAGTTTTCATCATGCTCATATGATTCGCGTTTGTTACTTTGATAATTTGATATGTGGGTGGACCGGTGCTTGGGTGCTGCCCTTCCTTGGACAGGCCTCCCACTTATGATTAACCCCTCTTGCAAGCATCCGCAACTACTGTCGGGGATATACCCCGCGGTGTAACCCGGCCGGACTTGGCGACTCACTAATGACCCGCCCTGACTGGACGACTCACTAAGTGACCCGCCCGAGCCTGGCGACTCATGGGTGACCCGGAAAGCGGGTCAGAGGAGCGACAAGACTCGGTGGCCCAAAGGGCGGTTCATGGAAGGCCGGCTCATGTTATGTTATGCCGGCTTAAGAGGAAAGCATAAGGAATATTCCCTTACAAAGGAAGCAAGACTAGGACTCCACTTGTAATAGATAGTCATAATACTACTTGGACTCTACATGTAACCCGCCCCTCCAACTTATATAAGGAGGGGCAAGGCACCCCAAGAAGGAGAGGTTCCACAAGTTGGACAAGTTAGGGTTAGACACACAAATCTATAGCTCTCGAGATAGAGCACCCTTGTAATCATGTTCATCATCATCAATATCAATGAAGCAGGATGTAGGCTTTTACCTCCACTGTGAGGGGCCGAACCTGGGTGAAACCTCGCGTCTCTCGTCCCGCTCAACCCCTCTCAAGCTACTACATAGATGCGTTGGCCTCACGACTAAGTCCTTTCAACGAGGACATCTGCCGTGACAAATCCACGACAGTTGGAGCCCACCGTGGGGCTGGCGCATGGTAGTGTTGAGTTCTTGAAGGGATCTCTCCCAGGGATCGAGGAGCTCGCGATCATCCAGTGAAAAAGAGTCATCGATGCAGGTTTAAGTTTGAGAGGATTCACCACGATGGCTGCAGATGTTTGTCCGCCGAAGCCATCAAGTTGCAGACGTTTCTGTTAGAGTCGCCGAGTTGTTGCTTCTAATTAAATCAAAGAGTGCAGACACGTGCATTGTTTACATCGCATTAAGCATCAACCTGGTGTTTTCAAGTACTAGTACGCCACTAGAAGACAAGGAGAGAAGCTACGAGGAGATTAATTCCAGAATTGAGAAAAAGTTGCCAAGTTGGACTGGTCCTTGAGGCAACCTACAGCGTCCCTATCGGAAACCATCGTTGACCCGTCTGGAGGCTCGCGCGTCTGTGGCCTTGTCTCGCTGAGCCGCCTAGCCAGGGCACCTCCACCGCCACGAAGCGGCCTTGCTGCCGCTCTTTCCGTAGCCGGCCTCATCGAGCCGCTGTCTGCAGGTCACGGCCTTGCTCCCGCCTTTGAGTCGTCGTCGCCGTCTGAACGAGTCTGCCTCTGCTGTGGCCGGATTGTGAGTCGTTGCAACCCTTACGGCCTGCAAGTCGCCCTCGCCGGTGTGCCAAGCCACTGCTACGGTCGGCCCGCTTCAAGTCTTGTGAGCCGCCCGGCCTCGAGGTGCCTCTGTTCCCACCCCATGGGTTTCGCTGCGTCTGCCGGATTACCCATGATTCAACGACCTTGGCCTCGACACTGAGTCCGCTTCGGCCTTCAAGTCGCCAAGCCCCTCGCTGGCTCCGGCTCTTATACGCCGCCGTATGTGACCTGGCGGACCATCGAATCCGAAAAGAAATCAATTTATGTTGTTGCGCGGTTCTACGAAGCACCCGCCGAGACCGTATGGAGTTTCGAGGAGAGGCGACCCACGTCAGTACATGTGGCCTTGGTGCACGAGGTCAGCAGTCACCGGAGTCTCGGCCAGAAGCCATTAGCACCAGGATCGCGTGTGCGTGTGTGTTGCTACTACTACCTACTTCAACCAAGGAACACATCTCATCTCCCAAGGAAAAAGAAAAGAAACAACCGTGAGGAAGCAATCGGGGTATTCAAAATCCCTGCCTACGGACGTAATCAGGTGCACTCGTCTCCATTAAATTGCTCTGTGTATTAAATTAGTATTATACAAAACATATGTTGTTTGCTCGTGCTATTTTATGCTCGCAGATCTATTCAACTCAAGAGTTGATCCCTGGATCTCCCTCAAGGACGGATGGTAGGGACGTTAGCCACTAAGCTACAACTGGTGTTGGCACTGTCCAATGGACACGACTGGAGCCAATCGGCAAAGAAAAAGGAAAAAAGAAAAAGAAAAGGTGGAGCTAGTGTTACACCAGAAGCATCAATGCAAATATTCCAGTATGGACAAGCTGGCCAGAAAGGGCTTAAATCGCCATTGAAAATTACTTGAGATTATCTATGGACGTTATACATAAATCATTTATCGTCCGGACAACTCAGGTGATATTTGTCCAAGTTTATTATATTAACACATATTGTTTTTTATCAAAGAACAAGTACTCTGGCTTGTGATATTTTTTTATGCAGGATAATTGTTCACTGCAAGAGTGATGGTCGTGGATATATATCTCGCGCCACCATTATCATGTGCTAGCATTTGACTGTGCCATAATGCTTGATGAATATATGGGCAAACCGCCGCCTCTGCGGCCCAATTTATATTAACAAGGTGCGGCTGAATCGCCTGTCCGCGCGGCTTACCCCGCCTGCAATTGACTCACCCGTCCGCAGGCTTACAATGCCTCGGCCGACTCGCTCGTGATTGGTTTTAACTTCACCATAGTGATCATCAACTCCGCAGCGGATAATTTCTGGCTTAACATATCAGGTGAAATCCATCCAGTATATTTTTATATTATATATTGCTTTCTTTAAAAGAGCAATTACTCTGGCTTGCAAGTTCTCCAATGCAGGACAAGTTATATCACTGAGCTATTGAATGACTCATACCGGTTTATAACACGGTCAAATATGGGGAATCTCAAGCCAACTCCTTGAGTCGTCTTAAGACTCGGGGGCTACAATGACATGACTCGGCAAAATTGGCCGGTTTCAGTGAATTCAAGAACTCCGGGTCATTGGAGGGAAGATAACCCGGTCCCGGAGGCTATTGCTATATTGATGAAAATTTAAAGGCCGTCAGACAATTTCCGGCTCAAAATGAAGAATTCTGGTTTAAAATCCGGTTCAAGGGAAATATGTCTTCCACAAAGCTTTGAAGCTCTCAATATCCGGTTTAAAATTCCGGGTCAAAAAGAATTCATCTCTCACAAGTTCGAAGCTCTCAAAAAAATTAAGGGTTGCCAAAGAGAACTTGCTGCCACGATGCGCTGTTCAAACATGGGTATCCTGCCTATGGGCTTATCTTATTATGGTCACTTGGGGGCTTCCTGGTCATATTTGAATCATAGCTGTGAATATCCCTCTTGATCGGCACAATGCCACACTTATGGTCAGTTGGGGGCTTCCTGATCGTATTCGAATCATAGCTGTGAATATCCCTCTTGATCGGTGCAATGCCACATTTATGGTTACTTGGGGGCTTCCTGATCATATTCGAATCATAGCTGTGAATATCCTTCTTGATCGGTGCAATGCCACACTTATGGTCACTTAGGGGCTTCCTGATCGTATTCGAATCATAGCTGTGAATATCCCTCTTGATCGGCGCAACGCCACATTTATGGTCACTTAGGGGCTTCCTGATCGTATTCGAATCATAGCTATGAATATCCCTCTTGATCGGCACAATGCCACACTTATGGTCACTTGGGGGCTTCCTGATCGTATTCGAATCATAGCTGTGAATATCCCTCTTGATCGGCGCAATGCCACACTTATGGTCACTTGGGGGCTTCCTGATCGTATTCGAATCATAGCTGTGAATATCCCTCTTGATCGGTGCAATGCCACACTTATGGTCACTTGGGGGCTTCCTGATCGTATTCCAATCATAGCTGTGAATATCCCTCTTGATCGGCTCAATGCCACAAACCACTTGGGGGCTTCCTGCTCATATTTGAAGCATGGCTGTGAATATCCCTCTTGGTTCGACTCATACGCCATGGTTACAAAGCACGTGGGGCCTTCCTGTTCAAACATAGGTGTATTCACCAAAGAGAACATAGCGTTACTACCCGCGTGAGCTGGCTTGGAACACCAATCAAAATGTTGATATTTCATGATTCCGGGTTGATACTGGCCCTAGATTATAATTGTCAAGGCATCACCATGGTATTAATCTACAGCCGGCAGTATGAGCCAATTCTACAGGTATGTTTTCCTGCTATATAAATATGCGAGGTTTGATAACCCGCCCTGGCTTTTGACTTTAAGTCGCCACTATGTTTAGGCTTGAATGGCCTTAATTCTAGTCTTTTCCATAAGTGCATAAGACTATGTTCAGGTTGTTACCCGCCCTGGCTTTTGACATTAAGTCACCAGGGCATATGTTGCTTAAACTCTGTGCAGGATTTGAAGAACTATAACTTATGTAAATGATTAAAGTTCAAGCTCATCATCCAAATTGATGTTTCAAAAGGGTTATCCATTCTGGATTTTCTCGAAGGCTATAAGCCGCCGGGTTATAAAAATTCCGACTTACAATGAATGCGCATTAAGTCGCCATTGGCCAAGAGCCGCCGAGTATTTAAACTTCGGATTTACTTATCAACCGATAAGGTATTCAAATCTTTAATAGCCCAACTTGGCTGGATTTTCATGATGATATTGAATGATTGAGGTTTTCATACCAGATTATATTATTCAAATCTTGAATAGCCAAACATGGCTGGATTTTTATTATGGTTATCAATAACCAGTATTATGATTAAGGTTTCCAAAGTCGCTTCAGCACAATGGCTATTATTCATCAATGGATATGATTTATTCTACAATGGAAGGAATAGTCCCGAGTCGCTGCAGGCTTATGACCCGGCACTTGGGGGCTACATTATTCAAATCATGATTATATCAAATATGGAAGTCCCATGTCGCTGCAAGCATGCACCATGACACTTGGGGGCTAATGCAAGGTCATTTTTAACTTGCCTTATTGAAGACCCGACCCGTCACATTGTGATGAGCCGGCCCTTGGGGGCTACTAATTGCTCCTGTCAAAGGTAACCCGAAACTTGGGAGCTGCATCATTTGGTGTTATTAATTACTGCTCAAATCTACATGATCATATCTACAAAGTCCCTGCTCATTATTGCATAATGACCTGGCCCTTGGCGGCTACACTGGTTGAAGTTTTTATGAGCATAAGGCAATTACAAGTCCCAGGTTGCTGCAAGCATGACAACCCGGCACTTGGGGACTACATATGTGGAATATTCAGTTTATGACTAGTGACTGAGATGAACAACCCGGATTTCTTCAAGGTTGCGACATTTATATTGAAGCAAGTCTTAAGCTGTTACTACGTTCCCTTCTTAAGACTTGGGGGCTACAAGAGATATGCAAATAAGAGAGGTACATTTTCAAGCTTGATGTTAACAACAATTATGACCTGATGCCATCAATATTTACAACCCGACAATTTTGGTAATCATAAATTGGCAAGTTCTACATCTTCAAGCCGGCTGAAAATCAGATGAGTATTTCAAGACCAATATTTTTGTTAAGCATTGGGAGCTGAATCAAACGAATTATTCTTCACAATATTTTTCTATAAGAAGATAATGACAACAAATTGATTATGAAGCTGGTCTATTGATCCGGACTGTCCAGAAGAAGGAAATGACAAGAACTTAAGGATAATCAGGTACCGGCTTACAAGAATTTTTAACCCGAAGCACAACCTGTCTTTGTTCTTGTGTTTATTTTGCAGGATAAGTTTAACAAGGATAAATCCAAATTAAACTGGGGGCTAATGTCGGGGATATACCCCGCGGTCTAACCCGGCTGGAAGTATAACTCGGCCGGACTTGGAAACTCACTAATGACCCGCCCTCACTAGACAACCCACTAAGTGACCCGCCCGAGCCTAGCGACTCATGGGTGACCCGACAAGCTGGTCAGAGGAGCGACAAGACCCAGTGACCCAGAAGGCAGTTCATGGAAGGCCGGCTCACGTTATGTTATGCCGGCTTAAGAGAAAAGCATAAGGAATATTCCCTTAAAAAGGAAGCAAGACTAGGACTCCACTTGTAATAGATAGTCCTAATCCTACTTGGACTCTACATGTACCCGGCCCTCCAACTTATATAAGGAGGGGCAGGGCACCCCAAGAAGGAGAGGTTCCACAAGTTGGAAAAGTTAGGGTTAGACAGACAAATCTATAGCTCTCGAGATAGAGAACCCTTGTAATCATGTTCATCATCATCAATATCAATGAAGCAGGATGTAGGCTTTTACCTCCACTGTGAGGGGTCGAACCTGGGTAAAACCTCACGTCTCTCGTCCTGCTCAACCCCTCTCAAGCTACTACATAGATGCGTTGGCCTCACGACTAAGTCCTTTCAACGAGGACATCTGCCGTGAAAAATCCATGACAACTATGAAAGAAGAATTAGGATAAATCTAACCATAGGATGGAACATATAGATCCAAGTCAGCCCCTTATGAAGCAACGCATAAACTAGGGTTTAAGCTTCTGTCACTCTAGAAACCCATCATGTACTTATTACTTCCCAATGCCTTCCCCTAGGCCCAAATCATGGTGAAATGTCATGTAGTCGACGTTCACATAACACCACTAGAGGAAAGACAACATACATCTCATCAAAATATCGAACGAATACCAAATTCACATGATTACTTATAACAAGACTTCTCCCATGTCCTCAGGAACAAACGTAACTACTCACAAAGCATATTCATGTTCATAATCAGAGGAGTATTAATTATCATTAAGGATCTGAACATATGATCTTCCACCGAATAAACCAACTAGCATCAACTACAAGGAGTAATCAACACTACTAGCAACCCATAGGTACCAATCTGAGGTTTTGAGACAAAGATCGGATACAAGAGATGAACTAGGGTTTGAGAGGAGATGGTGTTGGTGAAGATGTTTATGGAGATTGACCCCCTCTCGATGAGAGGATCATTGGTGATGACGATGGCGATGATTTCCCCCTCCCGGACGAAAGTTCCCCCGGCAGAACAGCTCCGCTAGAGCGCTAGATTGGTTATGCCCAAGTTCTGCCTCGAGATGGCGGTGCTTCTCCCAAAAGCTTCCTTCTGATTTTTTCCAAGTCAAAACACATCATATAGCATAAGATGGGCATCGGGGGCCTGCCAGGTGGCCCACAAGGCTGGGGGCGCCCAGGGGGTAGGGCGAGCCCCCAACCCTCGTGGATGGCAGGTGGCCCCCTCTGGTGCTTTCTTCGCCCAATAATTTTTATATATTCCAAAATAATTCTCCGTGAAGTTTCAGGACTTTTGGAGTTGTGCAGAATAGGTCTCTCTTCATGTAAACCTTATAAAATAAGAGAGAAAAAGGCATACGTATTGCGATATAATGTGTAATAGCAGCCCATAATGCAATAAGTATCAACATAAAAGCGAAAAGGTCTCCAACACATAGTGCTTTCCAAAAGAAAAAGTGTAAAAAGGAAAGGTGATGATCACCATGATTCTTGTATAAATGTAGAAGATAAAAGTAAAAGATAGGCCCTTCGCAGAGGGAAGCAGAGATTGTTATGCACTTTTATGGTTGGGTGCACAAAATCTCAATGCAAAAGAACGTCACTTTATATTGCCGCTTGTGATAAAGACCTTTATTATGCAGTCTGTCACTTTTATTTCTTCCATATCACAAGTTCGTATAAAGCTTATTTTCTTCACACTAATAGATCATACATATTTAGAGAGCAATTTTTATTGCTTGCACCGATGACAACTTACTTGAAGGATCTTACTCAATCCATAGGTAGGTATGGTGGACTCTCATGGCAAAACTGGGTTTAGGGATGTTTGGAAGCACAAGTAGTATCTCTACTTGGTGCAAAGAATTTGGCAAGCATAAGAGAGAAAAGCAAGCTCAACATGTTGGAGGATCCATGACAATATAACTTCTATTCTGATATAAGCAAAGATAACTCATTATGTTGTCTTCCTTGTCCAACATCAAGTTTTTCGCATGTCATGTTTTAATGAGTGCTCACAATTACAAAAGATGTCCAAGATAGTATATTTATATGTGGAGCCTCTCTTTCTTTATTACTTCCTATTAATTGCAACAATGACCAAAACTATGTTTGTCAGCTCTCAATAACTTTTATTCATCATACTCTTTATATGTGAAGTCGATCATACTTTTATTCATCTTTTTATTCTTTCTTGTATTCCCTCAAGATCATAGAAAGAAAGCAAAGCCCTCAACTCAAAACTACTCTTTATTATATATAACTCATGGACTTGATTACATAGATAGAACATAAAGCAAAACTCAAAGCTAGATCATGCTAAAATTTTATTCTACTAGATCAAGATATAACCAAAAGGATCGAACTAAGAAAAACGATAAAAGGTAAAGGTGTGATGGTGATACGATACCGGGGCACCTCCCCCAAGCTTGGCAGTTGCCAAGGGGAGTGCCCATACCCATGTATTTATGTCTCTTTCTTCGGGGGTGGTGATGATGGAGTTGTTCATGATGTAGTGCCACACTTCGAGCGCAAGAGACACTCCAATCTACGAATGATGCTCTGGAGGGTGATGATATGCTCTTGCAACAGAATATTTTCACGAGTGGGATATTTATTTTGCACACGAACTATTTCAATGATCTTAAAAGCTTCAATTTTAGTAGGGGTAAGGTGATTATAGTATGGTTGAAGGATGTCTTCTTCTTCGGCTGCCGGAACTTGATCTCCCGCGACCTTCTTGATCTTATCACCCTCGTTGGTTTCCCCAAGTTCTTCTTTCTTCATCTCTATCTTCATTAGCCAAGCATTGTAGCCCGCATTGTTGGAGGAGGACGACGACATGATGCCTGGTCTTGAAAACTCTGGCAGAAAAGAACTCAAAACAAAAACAGTGTATTTTGCCATGGTACTGTGGTCAAAACCTTCAGGAGATTATATAATAAAATTTTACTGACCAAAAGAAGTATTGTGCAAGAAAACGGAGTCCGAAGGGCACACGAGGTGGCCACAAGGCAGGGGGCGCGCCCTCCACCCTTGTGGTCTCCTCGTGCAACTTTCGTACTAATTTAAATTTTCCTATTTTTTAATATTCCAAAACGGAGAAAAAATAGCATTGGAAACGTTTTGGAGTCAGTTTACTTACCGTACCACATACCTATTCCTTTTCAGAGTCTGAAACGTTCTGGAAAGTGTCCCTTATGTACTCCTCCAGTGTTACGGTGTCAATTATATTGGCATCAACATTTCTGGGATTACCTGAGATATAATGTTTGATTCTTTGACCGTTTACCACCTCCGGATTTGTACCTTCGGCATTGTTGATTTTTATGGCACCAAAATGATAGACCTCCTCGATAATGTAAGGACCTTCCCATTTAGAGAGAAGTTTTCCTGCAAAAAATCTTAAACGAGAGTTGTATAGCAAAACATGATCACCTTATTAAACTCACGCTTTTGTATCCTCTTGTCATGCCATCTTTTAACTTTTTCTTTAAATAACTTGGCATTCTCATAGGCTTGGGTTCTCCATTCATCAAGCGAGCTTATGTCAAATAACCTCTTCTCACTGGCAAGTTTGAAATCATAATTGAGCTCCTTAATAGCCCAATATGCCTTATGTTCTAGTTCAAGAGGTAAGTGACATGCTTTTCCATAAACCATTTTATACGGAGACGTACCCATAGGATTCTTATAAGCAGTTCTATAAGCCCATAATGCATCATCAAGTTTCTTAGACATATTCTTTCTAGATCTATTAACAGTCTTTCACAAAATCAATTTAATCTCGCTATTACTCAATTCCACTTGACCACTAGATTGAGGATGATAAGGAGATGCAATTCTATGGTTAACATCATACTTAGAAAGCATTTTACGGAAAGCACCATGCATAAAATGTGAACCACCATCAGTCATTAAATATCTAGGGACTCCAAACCTCAGAAAAATAACTTCTTTCAGCATCTTAATAGAAGTGTTATGATCAGCACTACTAGTTGGAATAGCTTCTACCCACTTAGTAACGTAATCAACAGCAACTAAAATATGTGTATACCCATTAGAGGAAGGAAAAGGTCCCATATAATCAAATCCCCAAACATCAAATGGTTCGATAACAAGTGAATAATTCAGAGGCATTTCTCTGGCATTCATCACAAGACAATACAAACTTATGACCATCCTTGAAGAGAGTAGGCCAATAAAAACCGGATTGCAATACCTTATGTGCAATTCTATCTCCAGCGTGGTGTCCTCCGTAAGACTCGGAGTGGCACTTGTGTAGGATCTGTTCATGTTCATGCTCAGGTACACAACGTCTAATAACACCATCTACTCCTTCTTTATAAAGGTGTGGGCCATCCCAAAATTAATGTCTTAAATCATAGAAAAACTTTTTGTTTTGCTGGTATGTGAAACTAGGTGGTATAAATTTAGCAACAATGTAATTAGCATAATCAGCATACCATGGAGTATTATGAGAAGCATTTATGACAGTTAATTGTTCATCAGGAAAGCTATCATCAATAGGCAATGGGTCATCAAGAACATTCTCTAACCTAGACAAGTTGTCTACAACGGGGTTCTCAGCTCCCTTTATATCAATAATATGCAACTCAAATTCTTGTAACAAGAGAACCCATCTAATAAGTCTAGGTTTAGCATCTTTCTTTTCCATAAGATATTTAATAGCAGCATGATGAGTGTGAACAATTACTTTGGAATTAACAATATAAGATCTGAACTTATCACAAGCAAAAACAACTGCTAAAACTTCTTTTTCAGTAGTAGCATAATTTCTCTGGGCACTGTCTAGAGTTTTACTAGCGTAATGAATAACATTCAATTTCTTATCAACTCTTTGTCCTAGAACAGCACCAACAACATAATCACTAGCATCACACATAATTTCAAAGGGTAAATTCCAATCAGGTGGCTAGACAATAGGAGCAGAAATCAAGGATTTCTTAAATATTTCAGATGCTTCTACACAATCATCATAAAAAACAAAAGGAACATCTTTTTGCAAGAGATTGGTGAGAGGCCTAGAAATTTTAGAGAAGTCTTTAATAAACCTCCTATAGAAACCAGCATGACCAAGGAAACTTCTTATACCTTTGATATCTTTATGACACGACATCTTTTCAATAGCATCTACTTTAGCTTTGTCAACTTCAATACCTCTTTCAGAAATTTTATGCCCCAAGACAATACCTTCATTAACCATAAAGTGGCACTTCTCCCAATTCAAGACAAGATTAGTTTCTTCACATCTCTGCAAAACTCGATCAAGGTTGCTTAAGCAATCATCAAAAGAAGTTCCGTAAACAGAGAAATCATCCATGAAAACCTCAACAATCCTTTCACAAAAATTAGAGAATATATTAGTCATACATCTTTGAAAGGTAGCAGGTGCATTGCATAAACCAAAAGGCATACGTCTATAAGCAAAGGTACCGAAAGGACAAGTAAAAGTGGTCTTTTCCTGATCATCTTTTGACATAGGTATTTGAGAAAAAAATAGAATAACAATCTACAAAGCAAAAATGTGTATGTTTGGATAGTCTTTCTAGCATTTGATCAATAAAAGGTAGAGGGTAATGATCTTTTCTAGTAGCTTTGTTTAATTTGCGAAAATCAATTACCATTCTATAACCTGTAACAATTCTTTGTGGAATCAATTCATTCTTATCATTAGGAACAACAGTAATACCTCCCTTCTTGGGGACACAATGAACGGGACTTACCCATCTACTATCAGCAATAGGATAAATTGTACCTGCCACCAGAAGCTTTAGTATTTCATTTCTTACCACTTCTTTCATCTTAGGATTTAACCGTCGCTGATGATCAACAACTGGTTTAGCATCATGCTCCAAATTAATTTTGTGCTAGCATAGAGTGGGACTAATGCCCTTAAGATCATCAGGAGTATATCCAATAGCGGCACGGTTCTTCTTCAGAGTTTTCAATAATTTCTTTCTTCATGCTCTAAAAGGTTAGCACTAATAATAACAAGATATATCTTCTTTTCATCAAGATAAGCATATTTCAAAGTATCAGGTAATTGTTTAAGCTCAAACACGGGATCACCCTTGGGTGGAGGAGGATCCCCAAGGATTTCAATAGGCAAATTGTGTTTCAACACAGGCCCTTGATTAAAGAATATTTCATCTATTTCCCTTCTTTCATTCATAAACATATCATTTTCATGGTCTAGCAAATGTTGTTCTAAGAGATCAGTAGGAGGCACGACAATAGAAGCAAGACCAATAATTTCATCCTTACTAGGAAATTCTTTATCATCGGGTTGTCTACAAAATTTAGAGAAATTTAAATCATGAGACATATCCCCTAAACTGACATTAACAATATCTTTCTCGCAGTCTATCTTAGCATTAACGGTATTCAAGAAAGGTCTACCAAATATAATGGGACAAAAATCATCTTGTGGGGAAGCAAGAACAAGAAAATCAGTAGGGTATTTAATTTTCCCACATAAGGCTTCAACATCTCTAACAATCCCAATTGGTGATATAGTATCTCTATTGGCAAGCTTAATAGTAACATCAATATCTTCTATCTCAGCAGGTGCAATATCATTCATAATTTCTTGGTATAAGGTATAATTAAGGAATTGCACTACACTAGCACCCACATCACATAAGCCATGATAACAATGACCTCCTATTTTAACGGAAACAACAGGCATGCCAACAACAGGTCTATGTTTATCTTTAATATCGGGTTTAGCAATCCTACCAGCTTCATCAGAGAAATAAATAACACGCCCATCAATATTATCAACCAAGAGATCTTTAACCATAGCAATACTAGGTTCAACTTTAATTTGTTCAGGGGGTGTAGGTGTTCTAGTATAACTCTTACGAACCATAGTTGAAGCTTTAGCATGATCCTTTATTCTAACAGGAGAAGGTGGCTTCTCAATATAAGTAGTAGGAACAATAGGATCAACATTATAAGTAATAGTTTCTTCTTCAACTTTAATAGGTTCTATTACTTTCACTTCAATGGGAGGATGAAATTTAAACCACTGCTCCCTAGGGAGATCAACATGAGTAGCAAAAGATTCACAAAAGGAAGCTACTATCTCAGAATCAAGTCCATATTTAGTGCTAAATTAACGAAAAGCATCGGTATCCATAAAAGCTTTAACACAATCAAACTTAAGGTTTATACCTGACTCCTTACCTTCGTCGAGTTCCCAATCTTCATAGTTGCGTTTAATTCTTTCCAATAAATCCCATTTAAATTAAATATCCTTCTTCATAAAAGAACTAGTACAAGAAGTATCGAGCATGGATCGGTCATTATGAGAAAACCGAGCATAAAAATTTTGAATAATAATTTCTCTTGATAGCTCATGATTGGGGCATGAATATAACATTGACTTAAGCCTCCCCCAAGATTGAGTGATACTTTCTCCTTCACGAGGCCAAAAATTATATATATAATTCTGATCACGATGAAGCAGATGCATAGGATAAAACTTTTGATGAAGTTCCAATTTCAATCGGTTGTAGTTCCATGGTCCAATATCATCGCATAGCCTAAACCATGTCAATGCCTTTCCCTTCAAAGATAAAGGGAAGACCTTCTTCTTGACAACATCCTCGGGCAAACCTGCAAGCTTAAATAATCCACAAACTTCATCCACATAGATTAGGTGCATATCAGGATGTAATGTTCCATCTCCTGCATAAGGATTAGCCAGCAGTTTCTCTATCATACCTGCAGGAATTTAATAATAAATATTTTCAGTAGGTGCAGTAGGTTGAGGAGCAACTCTTTGCTCTACCGGTCAAGGTGAAGATACCCCGAACAAGCCCCTCAAAGTATTATTTTCCATAGTAACAAGTGACAGTAAAGTTCAGCACACTATATAAATGTTTCCTTACCAAAGGTGCTTCACTCCCCGGCAACGACGCCAGAAAAGAGTCTTGATGACCCACAAGTATAGGGAATCTATCATAGTCCTTTCGATAAGTAAGAATGTCGAACCCAACGAGGAGCAGAAGGAAATGACAAGCGGATTTCAGCAAGGTATTCTTTGCAAGCACTAAAATTATCGGTAACAGATAGTTGTGTGATAAGATAATTCGTAATGGGTAACAAGTAAAAAAAGTAACTAAGGTGAAGCAAAGTGGACCAATCCTTTTTGTAGCAAAGTGCAAGCCTGGACGAACTCTTATATGAAGCAAAGCGCTCCTGAGGACACATGGGAATTACTGTCAAGCTAGTTTTCATCATGCTCATATGATCCGCATTCGTTACTTTGATAATTTGATATGTGGGTGGACCGGTGCTTGGGTGCTGCCCTTCCTTGGACAAGCCTCCCACTTATGATTAACCCCTCTTGCAAGCATCCGCAACTACAAAAGAAGAATTAGGATAAATCTAACCATAACATGAAACATATGGATCCAAATCAGCCCCTTACGAAGCAACGCATAAAGTAGGGTTTAAGCTTCTGTCACTCTAGCAACCCATCATCTACTTATTACTTCCCAATGCCTTCCCCTAGGCCCAAATCATGGTGAAGTGTCATGTAGTCGACGTTCACATAACACCACTAGAGGAAAGACAACATACATCTCATCAAAATATCGAACGAATACCAAATTCACATGATTACTTTAACAAGACTTCTCCCATGTCCTCAGGAACAAACGTAACTACTCACAAAGCATATTCATGTTCATAATCAGAGGAGTATTAATTATCATTAAGGATCTGAACATATGATCTTCCACTGAATAAACCAACTAGCATCAACTACAAGGAGTAATCAACACTACTAGCAACCCACAGGTACCAATCTGAGGTTTTGAGACAAAGATCAGATACAAGAGATGAACTAGGGTTTAAGAGGACATGGTGCTGGTGAAGATGTTGATGGAGATTTACCCCCTCTCAATGAGAGGATCGTTGGTGATGACGATGGCGATGATTTCCCCCTCCCGGAGGGAGGTTTCCCCGACAGAACAGCTCCGCCGGAGCCCTAGATTGGTTCTGCCTAAGTTCCGCCTCGAGATGGCGGCGCTTCATCCCGAAAGCTTCCTTCTGATTTTTCCAGGTCAAAACACATCATATAGCAGAATATGGGCATCGGGGGCCTACCAGGTGGCCCACAAGGCTGGGGGCGCGCCCAGGGGGGTAGGGCGCGCCTGTCAGTGCAACAAACCCTGGGTCTGTTGCCCGGACTGTGCACAGGCACGGGAACAAGATTGAAGCACCATCCCAAGTCAGAGTATAAGAGATCAAGAGATTCGAAGGACCAACATGTAAATCAGATAGACCAAGATCAAGCCGGAGAAGCAGGATATCGCCAAGAGAAAGGCCTCCCTTGCCGGGCAGGCGAGCCCGGCAAGGGGCGAGGCCACCCCCAGAAGC
Organism: Aegilops tauschii subsp. strangulata; assembly: GCF_002575655.3. Lineage (NCBI taxonomy): Eukaryota > Viridiplantae > Streptophyta > Magnoliopsida > Poales > Poaceae > Aegilops > Aegilops tauschii. Next base: position 401,040,801 of record NC_053041.3, read on the forward strand.
AGATAACCGAAGCACCCCGGCAGGACATGCCGGGGCTCACAGAAGAAAAACCACCTCACCAACCACTCAGCCACAACCCACGTCGTCAATCAGTGCAGTGTCAAGCCGCAAAGTTACTTAGTGGCAGTCATTCGCCACATGGCTGCCTCTCCGTGCAGAAGAAACCCACAGATGACACCCGTCCTGTGACGTGTCAGGAGAACAGGTGTGGAGCTGGCAAGATAGCCCGGCAAGCCTTGCCGGGCAACCAATGACGTGACACTAAGCGGTGCATTTAATGCGCCCTCTCAGCCCACAGAGTTAGGTATGATAGCATTGTTTGCTATCATATCAATGCATAATGACTACTTTGCCATTGTGGTGACCCCTTGATCTATAAAAGGAGGCCCATGGCAACCATAGAAAGGGTTAGAAGGTTGGATAGCTCACACACCCATACGCGTGTAGTTGCTGCTGCCCCAAGGCAACCCCTGCCGAGCAAGTGTACTACGCCCACCACCACCTTTTCCACCATCAATCCACCAAAGCGGGAGTAGGGTTTTACGCCTCACGGCGGCCCGAACCTGGGTAAATCGCCTGTGATCTCTGTCGTGCTGCCCCACGCCCCTCTGCTCTTTGTGCAACGCGTCGCCCCTGCCGAACCATCAAGGGACCCCCTGGTCCCGTAGGTGGCCATGGTTTTACCCTGACATCTTTGGAGCGCCAGGTAGGGGGCTCGCTTGTGCGAACCTGAAGGCGTGCGCAGCGCGTCATCTTCATCACCATCGCCATCTTCAACGACACCATCGACCATGGCGCCCAAGAAGAAGTCCGGTCCTGCAACTCACCCATCCATCTCGAAGGCTCCATTGCCCACGGCCTCCAACGCTGCGGGGGTTGCGGAAGCGCACGAGGACGCGGACGCCGCTAGGGAAGTGGTCGGAGCAGGCGGCGCCATCGCCACTTCTCCCGCGGCCGACGCAGGAGCAGGAGGCACCGGAGGAGAGCAGCATCAGCAACACCCTGACGGACACGCTCCCCAAGGTACGGGCGAGGGGGTTACTCCATATGCGCCCCTCTCCCCCGCCGATGGGCACAGCCACAGCAACGGCGCTCGGACCGGGGCGGACCGCCGCCCTCCGGCCGCCCCCACCATGGATGCGGTCGTCGGGCGTGCACCTCCCCCTGGACGGGCCGACCAAGCCGCTGCGCCCGACGAAGACGCTGGCCCTCAAGCACCTTCGCCGCACCATGCCCAGGTGGTCGCCCCGCATCGACAGCAGGGGTGCAGTATTACCGCTGCTGGCACCGTCAGGAGCCACGCGACGGTATGATCGACTTCATCAACATCCATGCCAAGCACTGCTTCGGAGGCCATGGCGCGAGCTCAGCTGCTGCTGAGGTTTCCGCCAGCGGACGAGCAGATGGATGAATGGTGTGCCACCATCCAAAGTCTGCTCGGTTTCGCCGAAGCTGGGGGCTCGCGGCGAGCTGGCCCGCCACAACCTCCCCAAGCAACAGCAACAGCTCATACTGCTGACCGTACAGAAGGGGCCATCCCCACGGTGCAGTCCCCGCCGCAGCAACCAGTGCGAGCGCAACAAAATCAAGATCACGACGATGTCTCGATGGCATCTTCTGACCCTCGAGTACGTCCAGGCCAACATTGAGCCCCGGAGGATGGGCGGAGAGGAGACGCGCGCATCGTCATCGAGCAGCGTCTCGATGACTTCGGCCGGACCGACGGGTGCGATGGCCTCAATGTCGATGAGCCTACGCTCGGTGTTGGCGGGTGCCTACCTTTCGAGGTTGGCTGCCCTGCCTTTACACGAGAGCTGCAGCAAGTCTGTTGGTCGTCCGTCCGCACATTCAAGCCAGAGATACCTGAGAAGTACGACGAGAGGCTGAACCCGGGAAAGTTCCTGAGCATCTACACCATCGCTGTTCAGGCTGTCGGGGGAAGAGATGAGAAGGTGTTCGCCAACTACTTCCATTTGGCCGTCAAGTCCAGTGTGAGGTCTTGGCTGATGCACCTACCGAAGAACTCCATTTCGTCGTGGGCTGACCTGTGCCATGATTTCATTGACGCCTTCACTGGCGGTCATCAAGAACCCGGCAGGCCCGGCGATTTGTAGCTTCTCCAGCATAAGGAAGGAGAAACCCTTCATAAGTATTTACAGAGATTCAGCAAAGTTCATGGAAATATCCCAAATATCCATTCGACAGCCATAATAGCTGCCTTCCAGTCCAATGTGCACAACCATCGTATTCGTTCCAAGATGAATGTGCGGTTGCCCAAGACTGTGAATGAGCTTTACACATTAGTGGATAAGTGTGCTCAGATGGAGGAGGGAAGGAGGTTGCCCGGAGAGGAAGATTGCACCAATGTTGATTCAGAGGATGAGGATGAATCAACTAGTCAGAAGAAGAGCAAGAAGCGCAGTAAGAAGCGAAGAGATAAGGCAGTGATGACTATTGATGGATCTGGTACGCCTAGTACCGGCAACAAGGCCAAGGCAGAGGCCCCCGACAAGGAAGCTGCCGTGTGCACTGACTGCCGGGAGGCCGCTGCTGCCGAGAAAGCCGGGAAAGGTGATGGGCCGTATTGCAAGATTCATCGGACCAAGGGCCACGACCTTCAAGAGTGTTATCAAGTTGAGCAGCTTGTCAAGAAGCAGATGGCAGAATATGAGAAGCGTGACAAGGAAAAAGGTCAGAATGTTGCTAGCGGTAAGGGCCGAGGTGGTGAAGTAAATCGCCCCGGCAAGCCCATTCGTAACCATGGAAAGCCCGCCATAGGTCGAGAGAAGGAAAACCGTGATGATGAGAGTGATGGAGGGGATGAAGAGGAAACCAGTGAGCAAGAGTCTCAGAAGGCCATAGACGCCCTGTGCATTGACGGAGGTGCATCTCTGCACACTTCTCACTGTCAGCTCAAGCGGTGGGCACGAGAGGTCAATGTTGTAGAACTAGCGCCAGAGGCCCGGAAGCTGCTCAAATGGTCCCGCACGCCCATCATCATTGACGAGGAGGATCATCCTGGTCGTACCACTGCGGTAGGATGTTTGTCGTTGTTGGTCTCCCCAACAATTCTCAACCTCGAGGTCACAAAGATGTTGGTGGATGATACGTCTCCAACGTATCTATAATTTTTGATTGTTCCATGCTATTATATTACCCCTTTTGGATGTTTATGGGCTTTATTTTACACATTTATATCATTTTTGGGACTAACCTACTAACCGGAGGCCCAGCCCGTATTGCTGTTTTTTTTGCCTATTTCAGTATTTCGAAGAAAAGGAATATCAAACGGAGTCCAAACGGAATGAAACCTTCAGGAGCGTGATTTTTGGAACGAACGTGATCTAGAGGACTTGGAGTGCAAGTCAAGAAGCAATCGAGGCGGCCAGGAGATAGGAGGGCGCGCCCCTGTCTCCTGTGCCCCTCGAGCGGCCACCGACGTACTTCTTCCTCCCATATATACCTACGTACCCCGGAAACATCCAGGGAACCAACGTAACCTTCTGTATCCGCGAAAAACAATTTCCACCGCCGTAACCTTCTGTATCCGCGAGATCCCATCTTGGAGCCTTCACCGGCGCTCCGCCGGAGGGGGAATCGACCACGGAGGGCTTCTACATCAACACCAAAGCCCCTCCGATGAGTTGTGAGTAGTTTACCACAGACCTTCGGGTCCATAGTTATTAGCTAGATGGCTTCTTCTCTCTTTTTGGATCTCAATACCATGTTCTCCCCCTCTCTTGTGGAGATCTATTCGATGTAACTCTTTTTGCGGTGTGCTTGTCGAGATCCGATGAATTGTGGGTTTATGATCAAGTTTATCTATGAGAAATATTTGAATCTCCTCTGAATTCTTTTATGTATGATTGAGTTATCTTTGCAAGTCTCTTCGAATTATCAGTTTGGTTTGGCCTACTAGATTGATCTTTCTTGCCATGGGAGAAGTGCTTAGCTTTGGGTTCAATCTTGCGGTGTCCTTACCCAGTGACAGAAAGGGTTGCAAGGCACGTATTGTATTGTTGCCATCGAGGATAAAAAGATGGGGTTTATATCATATTGCTTGAGTTTGTCCCTCTACATCATGTCATCTTTCTTAATGTGTTACTCTGTTCTTATGAACTTAATACTCTAGATGCATGCTGGATAGCGGTCGATGTGTGGAGTAATAGTAGTAGATGCAGGCAGGAGTCGGTCTACTTGTCGCGGACGTGATGCCTATATACATGATCATGCCTAGATAATCTCATAATTATTCGCTTTTCTATCAATTGCTCGACAGTAATTTGTTCACCCATCGTAATACTTATGCTATCTTGAGAGAAGCCACTAGTGAAACCTATGGCCCCCGGGTCTATCTTTTATCATATAAGCTTTCAATCTACTTTTATTTGCATCTTTACTTTTTGCATCTATATTATAAAATACCAAAAATATATTTATCTTATCATACTATCTCTATCAGATCTCACTTTCGCAAGTGGCCGTGAAGGGATTGACAACCCCTTTATTGCGTTGGTTGCGAGTTCTTTGTTTGTTTGTGTAGGTGCGTGGGACTTTTGAGGAGCCTCCTACTAGATTGATGCCTTGGTTCTCAAAAACTGGGGGAAATACTTACGCTACTATTGCTGCATCACCCTTTCCTCTTCAAGGAAAACCAACGCAAGCTCAAGACGTAGCAAGAAGGATTTTTGGCGCCGTTGCCGGGGAGGTCTTCGCTCAAGTCAAGATATACCAAGTACCCATCACAAACTCATCTCCCTCGCATTTACATTATTTGCCATTTGCCTCTCGTTTTCCTCTCCCCCACTTCACCCTTGCCGTTTTATTTGCCCTCTCTTTCCCAATCTTCTCCTCTCTTTTTCGCTTGCCTTTTTTTGTTTGTTTGTGTGCTGGATTACTTGTTGCCATGGCGCAAGATAATACCAAATTGTGTGATTTCTCCAATACCAATAATAATGATTTCCTTAGTACTCTGATTGCTCCTCTTAATGATGTTGAGTCTTGTGAAATCAATACTGCTTTGCTGAATCTTGTTATGAAAGATCAATTCGCCGGCCTTCCTAGTGAAGATGCCGCTACTCATCTAAACAACTTTGTTGATTTGTGTGATATGAAAAAGAAGAAAGATACGGATAATGATATTGTTAAATTGAAGTTATTTCCGTTTTCACTTAGAGATCGTGCTAAAGTTTGGTTTTCGTCTTTGCCTAAAAATAGTATTGATTCTTGGAACAAGTGCAAAGATGCTTTTATCTCTAAGTATTTTCCTCCCGCTAAGATTATCACTCTTAGGAATGACATTATGAATTTTAAACAACTTGATCATGTGCATGTTGCCCAATCTTGGGAAAGAATGAAATTGATGATTCGCAATTGCCCTACTCATGGTTTGAGTTTATGGATGATCATACACAATTTTTATGTCGTTTTGAACTTTGCTTCTAGAAATCTTTTAGATTCGGCCGCGGGAGGCACGTTTATGGAAATCACTTTAGGAGATGCTACAAAACTTCTTGATAATATTATGGCTAATTATTCTCAATGGCACACCGAAAGATCTTCTAGTAAAAAGGTGCATGCTATAGAAGAAATCAATGTTTTGAGTGGAAAGATGGATGAACTTATGAAGTTGTTTGCTACTAAAAATACTCCTCTTGATCCCAATGATATGCCTTTGTCTACTTTGATTGAGAATAATAATGAATCTATGGATGTGAATTTTGTTGGTAGGAATAGTTTTGGAAACAATGCTTATAGAGGAAACTTTAATCCTAGACCGTTCCCTAGTAATTCCTCTAATAATTATGGAAATTCCTACAATAATTCTTATGGTAATTTTAATAAGATGCCCTCTGATTTTGAGAATAGTGTGAAAGAATTTATGATCTCTCAGAAGAATTTTAATGCTTTGCTTGAAGAAAAATTGCTCAAAGTTGATGATTTGGCTAGGAACGTTGATAGACTTTCGCTTGATGTTGATTCTCTTAAACTTAGATCTACCCCTCCTAAGCATGATATCATTGAGTCTCTCAAAGCAATGAGAATTTCCATTGATGAGTGCAAGGAAAGAACCGCTAGATTGCGTGCTAAAAAGATTGCTTTGTAAAGGCGTGTTCTTCTAGTTTCCATGAAAATAAGGATGAAGATCTTAAAGTTATTGATGTGTCTCCTATTAGATCTTTGTTTTGCAATATGAATCTTGTTAATAATGGGACTGGAGATGAGTCAACTTTAGTTAGAAGGCGTTCCAACAATTCGGAGTTTTTAGATCTTGATGCTAAATTTGGTAAAAGTGGGATTGGAGAGGTCATGACTTTAAATAGCATTGAACCCACTATCTCGGATTTCAAGGAATTTGATTATGATAATTGTTCTTTAGAAGGCTGCATTTCCTTGTTGCAATCCGTTGTTAATTCTCCTCATGCTTATAGTCAAAATAAAGCCTTTACCAAACATATCGTTGATGCCTTGATGCAATCTTATGATGAAAAACTTAATTTGGAAGTTTCTATACCTAGAAAACTTAATGATGAGTGGGAACCTACTATAAAGATTAAAATTAAATATCATGAGTGTTTTGCTTTGTGTGATTTGGGTGCTAGTGTTTCCACGATTCCGAAAACTTTATGTGATATCCTAGGTTTCCATGATCTTGATGATTGCTCTTTAAATTTGCACCTTGCGGATTCCACCATTAAAAAGCCAATGGGAAGAATCAATGATGTTCTCATTGTTGCAAATAGAAATTTGGTGCCCGTAGATTTTATCGTTCTTGATATAGATTGCAATCTTTCTTGCCCTATTATTCTTGGTAGACCTTTCCTTAGAACGATTGGCGCGATTATTGATATGAAGGAAGGGAATATTAGATTCCAATTTCCATTAAAGAAAGGCATGGAGCACTTTCCAAGAAATAAAGTCAAATTACCTTATGAATCTATCATGCGGGCTACTTATGCATTGAGTGCCAAAGATGGCACAACTTAGATCTATCTTCGCTTTTATGCCTAGCTAGGGGCGTTAAACGATAGCGCTAGTTGGGAGGCAACCCAATTTTATTTGTGTTTTTTGTTTTTGTTTCTGTTTAGTAATAAATTTTGCATCTACCTTCTGTTTAGATGTGTTTTCATGTTTTAATTACTGTTTGTGCCAAGTAGAACCTATAGGATAACCTATGGTGATAGTTAATTTGATTCTGCTGAAAAACAGAAACTTTGCGCGCACGACAAACAATTTAGTAAATCACAGAAAAGTGATTTTGCGTTGATTCTTTTTGCTGTAGATCAATAGACAAATTTTCCAGGACTTCCTATTTTGGTAGAATTTTTGGAGTTCCAGAAAATTGCGTTAGTTACAGATTACTACAGACTGTTCTGTTTTTGACAGATTCTGTTTTTCGTGTGTTGTTTGCTTATTTTGATGCATCTATGGCTAGTAAAATAGTTTATAAACCATAGAGAAGTTGGAATACAGTAGGTTTAACACCAATATAAATAAAGAATGAGTTCATTACAGTACCTTGAAGTGGTGTTTTGTTTTCTTTCACGGAGCTTACGAGATTTCTGTTGAGTTTTGTGTTGTGAAGTTTTCAAGTTTTGGGTAAAGAGTTCATGGACTATGGAATAAGGAGTGGAAAGAGCCTAAGCTTGGGGATTCCCAAGGCACCCCAAGATATTAAAGAATAGCCAAAAGCCTAAGCTTGGGGATGCCCCGGAAGGCATCCCCTCTTTCGTCTTCGTTCATCGGTAACTTTACTTGGAGCTATATTTTTATTCGCCACATGATATGTGTTTTGCTTGGAGCGTCGTGTATGATATTAGTCTTTGATTTTTAGTTTCCCACAATCATCCTTGCTGTACACACCTTTTGGGAGAAGCCCACTTGATTGAAATTTATTAGAATACTCTATGTGCTTCACTTATATCTTTTGAGCTTGATAGTTTTTGCTCTAGTACTTCACTTATATCTTTTAGAGCACGGCGGTGGCTTAATTTTGTAGAAATTGCTAGTCTCTCATGCTTCACTTATATTATTTTGAGAGTCTTTTAGAACAGCATGGTATTTGCTATGGTTATAAAATTGGTCCTAGAATGGTAGGCATCCAAGTTGGGTATAATAAAAACTATCATAGGAAGTGAATTGGATGCTATGATCAATTTGATACTTGATAATTGTTTTGAGATATGGAGGTAGTGATATTTAAGTCATGCTAGTTGGATGATTATGAATTTAAAGAATACTTGTGTTGAAGTTTGTGATTCCCGTAGCATGCACGTATGGTGAACCGCTTTGTGCTGAAGTCGGAGCATAATTTATTTATTGATTGTCTTCCTTATGAGTGGCGGTCGGGGACGAGCGATGGTCTTTTCCTACCAATCTATCCCCCTAGGAGCATGCGCGTAATACTTTGTTTTTGATGACTTGTAGATTTTTGCAATAAGTATATGAGTTCTTTTGACTAATGTTGAGTCCATGGATTATACGCACTCTCACCCTTCCACCATTGCTAGCCTCTCTTGTACCGCGCAACTTTTGCCGGTACCATACACCCACCATATACCTTCCTCAAAACAGCCACCATACCTACCTATTATGGCATTTCCATAGCCATTCTGAGATATATTGCCATGCAACTTTCCATCGTTCCATTTATATGACACGCATCATCATTGTCATATTGCTCTTTGCATGATCATGTAGTTGACATCGTATTTGTGGCAAGGCCACCTTCATAATTTTCATACATGTCGCTCTTGATTCATTGCATATCCCGGTACACCGCCGCAGGCATTCATATAGAGTCATATCTTGTTCTAAGTTTTGAGTTGTAAGTAAATAAAAGTGTGATGATCTTCATTATTAGAGCATTGTCCTAGTGAGGAAAGGATGATGGAGACTATGATTCCCCCACAAGTCGGGATGAGACTTCGGACTTTACAAAAAAAAGAAAAAAAAGAGAAAGGCCAAAATAAAAAAAAAGAAAGGCCAAAGAAAAAAAGAAAAAATGAGAAAAGAAAAAATGAGAGAAAAAGAGAGAAGGGACAATGCTACTATCCTTTTACCACACTTGTGCTTCAAAATAGCACCATGATCTTCATGATAGAGAGTCTCCTATGATTGTCACTTTCATATACTAGTGGGAATTTTTCATTATAGAACTTGGCTTGTATATTCCAATGATGGGCTTCCTCAAAATGCCATAGGTCTTCGTGAGCAAGCGAGTTGGATGTACACCCACTTAGTTTCTTTTGTTGAGCTTTCATACATTTATAGCTCTAGTGCATCCGTTGCATGGCAATCCCTACTCACTCACATTGATATCTATTAATGGGCATCTCCATAGCCCGTTGATACACCTAGTTGATGTGAGACTATCTTCTCCCTTTCTGTCTTCTCCACAACCACCATTCTATTCCACATATAGTGCTATGTCCATGGCTCACGCTCATGTATTGCGCGAAAGTTGAAAAAGTTTGAGATCACTAAAGTATGAAACAATTGCTTGGCTTGTCATCGGGGTTGTGCATGATTAAATACTTTGTGTGATGAAGATAGAGCCTAGCCAGACTATATGATTTTGTAGGGATAACTTTCTTTAGCCATGCTATTTTGAGAAGACATGATTACTTTGATTAGTATGCTTGAAGTATTACTATTTCTTATGTCAATATGAACTTTTATTTTGAATCATTTGGATCTGAACATTCATGCCACAATAAAGAAAATTACATTGAGAATTATGCTAGGTAGCATTCCACATCAAAAATTCTGTTTTTATCATTTACCTACTCGAGGACGAGCAGGAATTAAGCTTGGGGATGCTTGATACGTCTCCAACGTATCTATAATTTTTGATTGTTCCATGCTATTATATTACCCCTTTTGGATGTTTATGGGCTTTATTTTACACATTTATATCATTTTTGGGACTAACCTACTAACCGGAGGCCCAGCCCGTATTGCTGTTTTTTTTTTGTTGCCTATTTCAGTATTTCGAAGAAAAGGAATATCAAACGGAGTCCAAACGGAATGAAACCTTTGGGAGCGTGATTTTTGGAACGAACGTGATCAAGAGGACTTGGAGTGCAAGTCAAGAAGCAATCGAGGCGGCCAGGAGATAGGAGGGCGCGCCCACCCCTCCTGGGCACGCCCCTGTCTCCTGGGCCCCTCGAGCGGCCACCGACGTACTTCTTCCTCCTATATATACCTACGTACCCCGAAACCATCCAGGGAGCCAACGAAAAACAATTTCCACCGCCGTAACCTTCTGTATCCGCGAGATCCCATCTTGGAGCCTCCGCCGGAGGGGGAATCGACCACGGAGGGCTTCGACATCAACACCAAAGCCCCTCCGGTGAGTTGTGAGTAGTTTACCACAGACCTTCGGGTCCATAGTTATTAGCTAGATGGCTTCTTCTCTCTTTTTGGATCTCAATACCATGTTCTCCCCCTCTCTTGTGGAGATCTATTCGATGTAACTCTTTTTGCGGTGTGTTTGTCGAGATCCGATGAATTGTGGGTTTATGATCAAGTTTATCTATGAGAAATATTTGAGTCTCCTCTGAATTCTTGTATGTATGATTGAGTTATCTTTGCAAGTCTCTTCGAATTATCAGTTTGGTTTGGCCTACTAGATTGATCTTTCTTGCCATGGGAGAAGTGCTTAGCTTTGGGTTCAATCTTGCGGTGTCCTTACCCAGTGATAGAAAGGGTTGCAAGGCACGTATTGTATTGTTGCCATTGAGGATAAAAAGATGGGGTTTATATCATATTGCTTGAGTTTGTCCCTCTACATCATGTCATCTTTCTTAATGCGTTACTCTGTTCTTATGAACTTAATACTCTAGATGCATGCTGGATAGCGGTCGATGTGTGGAGTAATAGTAGTAGATGCAGGCAGGAGTCGGTCTACTTGTCGCGGACGTGATGCCTATATACATGATCATGCCTAGATAATCTCATAATTATTCGCTTTTCTATCAATTGCTCGACAGTAATTTGTTCACCCACCGTAATACTTATGCTATCTTGAGAGAAGCCACTAGTGAAACCTATGGCCCCCGGGTCTATCTTTTATCATATAAGCTTTCAATCTACTTTTATTTGCATCTATATTATAAAATACCAAAAAAATATTTATCTTATCATACTATCTCTATCAGATCTCACTTTCACAAGTGGCCGTGAAGGGATTGACAACCCCTTTATTGCGTTGGTTGCGAGTTCTTTGTTTGTTTGTGTAGGTGTGTGAGACTTTTGAGGAGCCTCCTACTGGATTGATACCTTGGTTCTCAAAAACTGAGGGAAATACTTACGCTACTATTGCTGCATCACCCTTTTCTCTTCAAGGAAAACCAACGCAAGCTCAAGACGTAGCAGTGGATGGCAGGGCCGGGTTGAATCTGATTTCCCCGGCAGTCATCAGCAAGCTTCAGATATGAGAAGATGAGCTAGAGGTTACCAGCACGTTTCAAGGAGTTAATCCCGGCAGGAGCCGTCCTAAGGGAAAGATCACGTTGCCGGTAACGTTTGGGGGAGAGCTGAACTACCGGACTAAGAGGATTATGTTTGATGTGGTTGATCTCCCCCTGCCGTACAATGGGATTCTTGGATGCCCAGCCTTGGCTAAGTTCATGGCAGCATCCCACTATGCCTACAACACCTTGAAGATGCATGGGCCACTGGGAGTCATCACCATCCCATCAGATGAGAAGGATGCAATTATTTGTGTGGACAAGATGTACCGGGACGCTGTCGCGGCAGAGGCAGCGGCAACAGCAATTCCCGCCAAGGAAAGCAAAGGAAAGAAGACAGGCTGTAAGGCTCCAGCAAAGAGTCCGGGAAGCGTGCCCCCACCGAGTGCACAACACCCATTGACAATGCGCCGGAGTGTTCTAATAGCAAGAGATCCAAGGTTGCCGCACCCCAAGTGAAGAAGGTCCCGACATAGCTGGCTGGCGTTGATGGTACTTTCACTATTAGCGCCACCCTCAATGACAAATAGGAAAGCGCACTCGTTGCCTTCCCACGGGCGAATATCGATGTGTTTGCCTGGCAACCATCTGATATCCCCGGTGTTCCCGGGGAGGTAATCGAGCACCACCTTGCTGTCTGCCCACACGCCCGACCTATCAAGCAGAAAGTCCGGAAACATGCCTTGGAGAGACAGCAGTTCATTGCAGAAGAGATCAAGAAGCTTGAGGCAGCTAGTTTGGTGTCGGAGTAATGGGCCACGGGTAGCCTAACCCGAGTCCCTGAACCTTTCAAGACATTGGGCCGACTACGCCCCACAAATATCCAGAATGAAGCGTCGCCTCCTGGTGGCCGGCTGGCTCAAGTGGCCGGCTGCCGGAAGGCGGCCAAGCTCTAGAAGACGGCACAAAGATGAGCCGACTCTAGAGAGGCCGGCTCCTAGCAGGCGGCCACGGCGCCCTCAAAGTATGCACCCCCATTAAGAGGACAAGACAGGATGTGGCTACAGTATAGCCCATCTCCCCCGTATCCAGGACAAGGCGCGGCCACAGTGCCCCGTACCGGCGAAGATCTCTGCATGACACGGCACTGTTGCCACTCCTCCCTTGACGTCACTCCTGACAGGCAGAGCCCTGTTCCCACGACGGCCTGTCGGTACGGCCTGCAGGCGACGGGCCCTACCAGGCAGCGAGAGCCCGAAAGACGGCGGGAGCCTGACCAGTCAGACCTGAGGGAGGCCGGCCTCTAGCAGGCGGCCCTCTCCTCCCTTGCGGTCCGCGCGCCATTAACCAGATGAGACACGGTGTGGCTACAGTGATCTCCCACCAGGTGGCGGGACTGTAGCCACGCTCCCTTGACCAAGCATGCGTCATCAACATTGCGGCTACATTAATTAGCCGCCGACCAGACCCGCAAGCGGCGCAGGCGGCCTGTCGGCTCCGTACCCGACCAGTTGGCGGGGCCCACCAGGCGGCGGGCCCCAGCAGCCGGCGGAGAAGCCGGCGGCCAGAGTCGCTGACGGTCGGGTCCTACACCCAGCCTGATTACCATTGTACCCCTGGGGGGTAGGCCTATATAAACCCCCCAGGGCACCCATGCAAAGGGTTCCCAACCTGTTAGAACTAGACTCACACATAGAGGGAGGAGAGAGCAAGCCTTGCCCTCTTCTACCTCTAGCATACAGCTCCAGGAGCGCGATTGTATTCACTAGTGCCTTAGTGATCATGCGGAGACCCCCAGAGCAGGACTAGGGGTGTTATCTCCTAGGAGAGCCCCGAACCTGGGTAAAGTGCGCCGGCGTACGTGTCTACGCCTCATCTCGCTTCCAGGCACCAGCGACGTTCTACTCGCTCCCACCATGATAAGCCATCCTTTGGCCTATGTCGCACCCAACCCCCGACATTTGGCGCCCACCATGGGGCGAGGTGCACCGTCTACCAAAGACCTGTTCTGGACGAGAACCTTGTTCCTTCCTGGCGAGCGTAGCCAGCCCGGCATGCCAGACGGCGTCTGTGCCGACACGCTGCACGGCGCAGGGGTCGCGTGCGCGGCGAGCTGCCTCGCCGACCTTGTCGGCGAAATTCGCCTCTCCGACGAGCCCGCATCCGACGCGGGCACTGTTGACCCCGAGAGCCGCCTCGTCAGCCTGCTTGACCAGCTGCACGTCGCCAGCGAGCCTGCTATGGACTTGGAGTCGGTCGGCTCCACCGACCCGATGCTCGTCGACTCCGACACGGCGTCGCTCGACGCGTTCCCCGCCAACGTGGTGGTCTACGACGAGCCGCTTCCTCGCGCAGACAGCGGCGGCGGCACTGTCACGGAGGTGCTCGTCATCAGCCACAGCGAGCACTCTGGCGGAGGTGGCCAGGATCCGCTGCAAGCGGCGCTGCAAGACCTGACTGCGCCCATTCCAGAAGATGCCGATGCCGAGACGCTGGAAAGCGCCAACAGGCTGGCCAGCATGAGACGCCTTTCGGAGGCCTACCAGCGTGAGATGGACCGTGCCGTCGGCAGCACGCCGGCTCCTGGTGGGCCTAGCCGCATCGGCGTAATCCGGCAGCGTGGCGCGACCATAGCCAGCATGTTCGGGACAGATCGTCCCGTCTACGCCACGCCCGCAGAGAACATACGAGCTGCCCAGGCGGCAGCAGATGAGCTAGACAAGCTCGAGGGCGACGAGCGTCGCCACATGACGGAGCGCGTCCAGCAGCTCCTTGATGCAGCTGCTGAGCAGCAAGAGGCCGGCTGCCGCACCGAAGCGCCCAACTAGCGAAACGACGATCCGCCTCCTCGCCGAGATCAAGGCGCGACATCCCGGACACCGACTGGTGGCGTCCGCGGCAGAAGAGACAAGGAGCCGGCTACCAGCCGCAGCCGGACTCGGATCACCATCAAGCGCGACCAAGACGGCCGCCACAGAGCAGTGGAACGACGGGACGACTGTCCGCCTCCTCCCCCCCCCCCCCCCGCAGGGAGAGGCGCCCTTCCCCACCGCCTATTGACCACCCAACACTCAGCGCATCGGCCACCGAGAAGGAGTCGGAGAGAACGATGCCCGCCACCGGATTGACCGCCTCAACCGATCCCTGGCGCTAGAAGAAGAAGACGCATTGGGTCCGCCTTGCTTTGGCCCCCTCATCTGAGATGAGCCCTTCCCCAAAGGGTTCACGCTACCAAGAGATACGCTCAAGTACACCGGCTCCGTGAAGCCAGAGAACTGGCTGGTCGACTACTCCACGGCCGTCAGTATAGCAAACGGCAACAAGCGTGTTGCTATGAAGTATGTTCCGCTCATGCTCCAGGGCACCGCCCGGACGTGGCTGAATAGCCTGAAGCCCCGCAGCATCAACAGCTGGGTTGATTTCACCGAAGCTTTCATCCGTAACTTCACCAGCACGTACAAGCGGCCGCCCAAGCCACGCCAGCTCTCCTTGTGCGTCCAAGGCCCCAACGAATCAACTCACGACTATCTCACGCGTTGGGCCGAGCTGCGCAATTCCTGCGAGGGTGTGCACGAGGTGCAGGCCATTGAATACTTCACTGCCGGGTGCCGGGAAGGCACCCTCCTCAAGCACCGGCTTCTCTGCGACGAGCCGGCGACCCTCGACGACTGCTGATCATAGCAGACAAGTACGCCACGTCCGACTCCTCCATGAAGGCGGAGATTCAAGTTGATGCATCTGGCAAAGTAGCACCTCAAGCTCCTCGGACTCCAGCTGGTGACACCAGTCGGCGTCAGCAGCAAAATGACAGCAAGCATAAGGCCACGCAGCCGGCTTCCACAAGCCGGCAGCTGGCGACAGTCGAAGACCAGCAGACGGAAGGGCGGCGTCCTCTCAAGCGTCAGAAGGGCGGCAAGCCCAACTGGCTGCCCGCCTTCTCGTATGAGCAGACTCTCGATGCACCCTGCAAGTTTCACAGCGGCGCGAAGCCATCCAACCACACCACCCGGAAGTGCCATTGGCTCACCAGAATCGCCAAGGGAGATGGACTCCTGCCTCCTCCGCCTGCCGGCCCGCCGCTTCCTCCTCCCCAGCAGGCGGCGGCCTGGCCAGTCGGCGCTATACAAGATGAGTATCCTGAAGAGCATGGAGCCTATGTCGTGTTCACCAGCGTGGCCGACGACAAGCACAGCAGACGGCAACGACAACAAGAAGTACATGCAGTAGCATCAGAGACCCCCGAGTTCATGCATTGGTTTGAGAAGCCTATCAGTTGGAGCAGAGCTGACCACCCGGAGGTGATGCCCTCCCCTGGTTCTTATGCCCTGGTCTTGGACGCCACCTTTGCAACAGGCGGGCTGCCCGCTTCTCCCGAGTTCTGATAGATGGCGGCAGCAGCATCAACATCCTATACCGAGACACTATGGAGAAGTTGGGAATCAAGCAGAGGCAGCTTCAGCCTAGTCGGACTGTATTCCATGGAATTGTCCCTGGCCTTTCCTGCTCACCGATCGGCAAGATCCAGATAGACGTCCTCTTCGGAGACAAAGATCACTTCCGCCGAGAGCGAGTCTGGTTTGAGGTGGTGGACCTCCAGAGCCCCTATCATGCACTACTTGGCCGGCCTGCTCTGGCCAAGTTCATGGCGGTCCCCCACTATGCTTACCTCAAAATGAAGATGCCGAGCACCAAGGGAATCCTGACCATAGTCGGATACTACAAGAAGTCATCCGCCTGTGCAGCAGACAACAGCCGGCTGGCCGAGTCCCTCGTGATCGCGGCCGAGAAACGGCTCCTTGACCGGGTTGTGGCAATGGCAGGCAAGCAGCCGGAAATATCGCCAAACCCCAAGGAGTCGGAGGCTGAGGGCTCGTTCAAGCCGGCGAAAGAAACAAAGAAGATACCCTTGGACCCGGAGCACCCGGAGAGGCACACTGTCATAGGTGCAAACCTTGACAGCAAATAGGAAAGCGAGCTCGTCAATTTCCTCCGTGAGAATCGGGACATCTTTGCATGGTCTCCCAAAGACATGCCAGATGTTCCGACGGATTTCGCCGAGCACAAGCTACATGTCCGACCTGGTGCCAAGCCAGTCAGGCAGCCCTTGCGCCGCCTGTCAGAAGAAAAGAGAAGAGTCATTGGAGAAGAGATAGCCCGGCTTCTAGCAGCTGGCTTCATTATGGAAGTATTCTTCCCAGAGTGGTTAGCCAACCCAGACCTTGTACTGAAGAAGAATAAGCAGTGGCGCATGTGTATCGATTATACCAGCCTCAACAAAACCTGCCCCAAAGATCCATTTGCTTTGCCAAGAATTGACCAAGTGATAGATTCCACAGCCGGATGCGAGCTGTTGAGTTTTTTGGATGCATACTCAGGGTATCATCAGATCAAGCTGAACCCGGCCAACAGGTTGAAAACCGCCTTCATCACACCATTCGGAGCCTTCTGCTACCTGACCATGACGTTCGGCTTGAGGAATGTCGGTGCCACGTTTCAGCGTTGCATGCAGAAATGTCTCCTCAAGCAACTCGGCAAGAACGCCCACGTCTATGTGGATGACATTGTGGTGAAGACGGAGAAGCGAGGCACCCTGCTTGAAGACCTCAAGGAAACCTTTGAAAATTTGCGCCGTTTTCAAATCAAGCTCAACCCGGAGAAATGTGTCTTTGGAGTACCAGCCGGCCAGCTTCTTGGCTTCCTGGTCTCAGAGCGCGGCATTGAGTGCAACCCTGTGAAGATCGAGGCCATCGAGAGGATGGAGGTACCCACCCGACTGCTAGACATGCAAAAGTTCACCGGCTGCTTGGCATCCATCAGCTGTTTCATCAGTCGGCTAGGCGAAAAGGCTCTCCCCCTGTACCAACTCATGAGGAAGACCACTTTTTTCGAGTGGAACGACAAGGCGGATGAAGCTTTTCTCCAGCTCAAGAAGATGTTGACCACTCCGCCTATCCTGGCAGCTCCGACTGCTAAGGAGCCCATGCTTCTCTACATCGCCGCCACCAGCCGGGTGGTCAGCACAGTCATAGTTGTGGAACGCAAAGAAGAAGGCAAAGCACTACCAGTCCAGAGGCCAGTGTATTACCTGAGTGAAGTGGTGTCCGCCTCCAAGCAGAACTACCCCCAGTATCAGAAGATGTGCTACGGCGTGCATTTTGCCGCCAAGAAGCTGAAGTCGTACTTTCAAGAGCACCCAATCACTGTTGTCTGCACTACTCCACTTGCCGAGATCATTGGAAGCCATGATGCTTCGGGCCGAGTGGCCAAATGGGCCATAGATTTGGCCCCATACACCATCTACTACCAGCCTCGCACCGCCATCAAGTCCCAAGCACTGGCCGACTTCCTTGTCGACTGGGCCGAGACCCAGTACCTGCCACCAGCGCCGGACTCCACCCATTGGCGGATGCACTTTGATGGTTCCAAGAAGCGCACCGGACTGGGAGCCGGCGTTGTCCTCACTTCTCCCAAGGGTGACAAGCTCAGATATGCATTGCAAATCCATTTTGCCGCCTCCAACAACGTAGCCGAATACGAGGCACTCATACATGGGCTCCGGCTTGCCAAAGAACTCGGCATTCACCGGATCCTGTGCTATGGTGACTCTGACTTGGTGGTCCAGCAGTCGTCAGGCGACTGGGACGCCAAGGATGCAAACATGGCAAGCTACCACTTCCTCGTACAGTAACTCAGTGGATACTTCGAAGGGTGCGAGTTCCTCCATGTGCCAAGAAATGACAATGAGCAAGCAGATGCCTTGGCACAGATCGGCTCCACCCGGCAAGCGATACCAGCCGGCGTCGCCCTGCAACGCCTCCTCAAACCGTCTATCAAGTCGTCGCCAGAATCAGACTCCATCTTCGTGTCGGCTCCTCCTGAAACAGTGGGATCCGACTTGAGGACCCCAGCAGCCGGCGCGGGGACTTCGGCAGGCGGCCCGGGGACTGCAGCAGTCGCACCCGGCCCGGGGACTTCAGAACTCGGCCAGGGGATTGCAGCAGTCGGCCCGGGGACTTCATCAACGCAGCAGGCGGCAGCCGACTCCAACCCGCCGCCTCCCGGCCCAACTGCCCTCGTGCAAGTAGCAGTCATAGCAGTCGAAGAAATAGCAGCACCTTCATGGGCGCAGCCCATCCTCAACTTTCTGGTGAACAAGGAGCTGCCGACTGATGAGATCTCGGCCCGACAAGTGCAACGCCTGGCAGCAGCATACACCATCGTCAACAGAGAACTTGTGAGGCGCAGTGTCACTGGTGTGTACCAGCGCTGCGTGGAGCCGGAGAAAGGCCAAGCAATCCTCAAAGATATCCACCAAGGCGAGCGTGGTCACCACGTGGCCTCAAGATCACTTGTTGCCAAAGCTTTCCGCCATGGATTTTTCTGGCTGACTGCTCTAGAAGACGCCAAAGACTTGGTCCAGAAGTGTAAAGGGTGCCAGAAGTTCCGCTCCAAGCCACATTTGCCGGCTTCTACACTCAAGACCATCCCCATTGCTTGGCCCTTTGCCGTCTGGGGGCTGGACATGGTGGGACCATTCAAGACAGCACGCGGCGGCATGACTCATTTGCTTGTCGCCATGGACAAATTCACCAAGTGGATAGAAGCAAAGCCAATCAAGAAGTTGAATGGTCCGACTGCTGTAACTTTCATCGCTGACATCACCACTCGGTATGGCATACCGCACAGCATCATCATCGACAATGGCACAAATTTTGCCAAAGGTGCCTTGGCTCGTTTCTGCGCGACGCAAGGGCATCCGACTGGACTTAGCGTCTGTTGCCCATCCGCAGTCAAACGGCCAAGTGGAGCGAGCAAACGGCCTCATTTTGTCCGGCATCAAGCCCCGACTGGTCGAGCCTCTGGAGCGTTCGGCCGGCTGTTGGCTCGATGAGCTGCCGGCCGTCCTCTGGAGCCTGCGCACAACTCCGAACAAGTCAACCGGCTTCACGCCTTTCTTCCTCGTCTACGATGCCGAAGCCGTCATCCCGACGGACATAGAATTCGACTCCCCTCGAGTCACCATGTACACCGAGGAGGAGGCCAAAGAAGCACGAGAAGACGGCGTTGATCTGCTGGAAGAGGGTCGGCTGTTGGCACTCAGCCGGTCCACATCTACCAGCAGAGTCTACGCCGCTACTACAACCGAAAGGTCAAGCCAAGATCCTTCCAAGAGGGAGACCTTGTGCTCCGGCTGATCCAGCAAACAGCCAGCCAGTACAAGCTCCCGGCACCTTGGGAAGGCCCCTTCATCATCAGCAAAGTTCTGGGCAACGACTCCTACTACCTGATCGATGCTCAGAAGCCCAGAGCATGCAAAAGAGACGACTCCGGCAAGGAGACAGAGCGGTCATGGAATGCAAATCTCCTTCGAAGATTTTACAGTTGATGCAGTATGTACCATGCTACCTTTTGTATTAAAGTACGAAGACTCCGGGTCCCTCGAGAAGAGCTCGGGGACTACCCTCTTTTATCTATATGATAAGTATTATGCCTATGAATGTGTTATTTCATTTTTTCCGCCTGGCACCGGGTTCGATCAGTCGGCCCGGGGGCTCACCGCCTTGCACTATGTAATGCTTCCTACAGCTAGACAAGTAGTGTGTCGGCACTTACACCTTCTCCTGCCAAGGCCGCAGCTCGCAGAGCGACCGTCCGGTAGGCAGGAGTTAAAGGCAGAAAAGGGTGCCCACATGAAAAATGGCTAAGGACCAAAAAGCATGTACATAGTTGAAGCCGGCTTCCCGCCTCACCGATCGGCTGCTGAACAGCCGGCCGGCCGGCTTCTACTTAAATTGCTAACGCTCTAGTCGGCTAAGTACTTGTCCTCCCGAAAGTGGCCAAGTACTTGACCCAGCCACAGTCCGCAGAGCGGCTGTTTGGCTGGCAAGGCGGCAACCAAGGGAGGGCGGCAAAGGAAAAAAGCTAAGGAGCAGAAAGCAAGGAAAGATAGAACTCGGCAAAAATATTTACATATCAAAAGGCCCTTGGCCAGCATTCAACAGAGTTTGAAATACACCCCGCAAGTGGAATTGTGCAAATTTAACAAAGTTTGTCGAGACTGGTAAAGCAGGAAAAGTAAAGATAAGACAGCAGTCTAGGGAGCAGCTGAGGGGGCCGGCTGGTTGGCGGAGTCGGTGGTGCCGGTTGGTGGAGTGGACGGCCGATCAGTCTCCGCTTGGTCGCCTCCAGCAGCAGTCGGCGCGCTCGAGTGCGGCTCGTTGCTCGAGGCGTGATCAAGCTGAGGCTGGCCGTCCGCTCCGACCTTTGGCGCATCTTCTCCACTCTCCTCGTCCTCCTCGTCTTCTCCCTCATCGCTGGAGTCGATCACCTCGGCCGAATCCTCGCCATCCTCCGGGTTCAGCCCGAACCACTTCGGTGGTGCCTCGGCACCATTCTCAGCCAGCTCAGGGATGAAGATGCTGGTGTTGGTGTACTCGGCAATCGCCGCCGCCCGTTTGACAAGGTCACGCTCCACTTCCACCAGCTCCTCCTGGGCCTCCTGCCGAAACATGGTCAACTGAGCTAAATTTAGCCCAGGGTACCATGCCTTGACGAACTCCAAGGCCCGGCGCGCTCCAACCCGGGCCGAGGAACCCTTCCAAGCCTCCAGACGGCCGGCCGCTACCTCAAGCCAGTCAGCAGTCCGACTGGGAGTGGACGGAGCCGGCATGTCCGGCCAGAGGGCGGAGATCGCCTGGGCCCCGACACGCTGAAGATGATGCAACATCCGATGAGCCGGCCGAAGGCGGGCCTGGATGCTGAGAAGCTGCTCGCTAAGGGTCCGGGGGGCATCGGCAGCGATCTGCGCGCCCTCTGCCCTCTGTTCCTCGCGATAAGCCTCAATAGCCTGGTTGGCGGCGCCAGAGTGGCCCGGGAAGAAGTCTGCACGAGCAGAAAGCAAGTAAGATAGGAGTCAGAAGCTAGAAGTTGTCCTGGTCAGTAGCCGGTGGCTCGAAGAAAGAAAAAAGAAGAAGCTTACCATCAACCATGTCTTCAACACTACCGAAGCCGACAGTCAGCAGCGTCTCTTTGTCGGCCCAGGCAGAGCGTTCGGTCTCGAACTCGACAAGGAGATTGGACTCTTTCACCTCCGCCTCCTTCTAAGCCTTCTGGAGAAGCCCCGCCTGCTCCGCCAGTTGCGTGACCAGCCGGTCACGCTCCTCGGCCAGCTTGCTGCACTCTGCCTCCTTGGCACGTAACGCGGTGTTGGCCTCGCCCAGCTGCTGCCGCAGGACGGCGTTGGCCTCTGCAAAAGAAGAGGAAGAAAAGACATCAGCAATCAACAAGGAAGAAGTACAGTTGCCGGGGAGATTCGGCCCGACTGCTCAGCAGTCGGCCCGAATCTCAGGGACTACAGCCCGCGGGTGCGCTGTCGCGCCCCCGCAGAGAAAGAAGTTACCAACGATCAGCAAAAAAGAAATGCAGTCGCCGGAGAGATCTGACCCGACTGCTCAACAGTCGACCCGAATCTCGGGGACTACAGCCCGCGGGTGCGCCAGCGCGCCCCCGCAGGAAAAGAAGATGAATACTTACTCCGGCTATCCGACAAGTCGGCGGTCCGCTGGTTCAACTCTCGGACGTTGGAGTTGAAGGCGGCCGCGCGAAAGTTATGATAGTCCTACGGTGAAGATATCAGACAACATTAGCACTTGGAGCTTGCAAACTAAAGTTCCGAGCCGCCTGCTTGGCAGCTGGCCCGAAACTCGGGGGCTACACCCAGTGGATGCGCTGGCGCGCCCCGCAGAGAAGTACAAGAGTCAAAGACGAAGAAGTAAGAAACAAACCCGAATGGCTGCTCGCGAATCCAGGAACGCCTTGTTGCAGTGCTTGAGAGCGTCGGCCTCAGCTCGGATCTTGGCCTGGACGTCCATGATCGCCTTGTTTAAGGCTCCCGTCCCGCCTTCCCGCACCCAGTCGGCAGGCGCGGCACTGGTCGCTTCGGCATCCGGGGCTGACGAGCTCGCGGCGTCGGCCTCCAGCGGTCGTGGCGCTGAGGCTGCCTTCACAAGACGACGGCGCGTTGGTGTGAGGGCCTTAGGATTCGGGCCCGTCACCACCTTGTTTCCAGCTGGTGGCGCCGGTGGGGCAGCCGGCTGCTTGTCTCGCGCCCTTCCAGATTGCGGTGGCACGACCACGTCCGGCATGGCAACGTCACCGCTCTCCCGCTCCATGTTCGGGTGCCCGTCGCCGGCTCCCCCAGTCGGCGCCGTGAACTCTGGTGGAGGCGGCGCGGAGTTCATAGGAACGATGAATAGCGGCTCCTGGCGTTGCGCGGCGTCTTCAAGCCGCTTCTTCGCTGCGGCATCAGCCTCGGCCTCCGCCAGCTTCTTCAGCGCGGCGGCCTCCGCCTTCGCTAAGCGGGCGGCCTCCTGCTCCTCGCGTGCCTCCCGCGCGTTTTGCTCCTGCGCCTCCCGGAGGTCGGCGGCTGGATCAATTCGCCGGGTGGTGGTGGAGGTCTCCGCCGACCCAATGACGGAGGCGGCGGCCGACTTCTCAAGAGAGAGCGGGGCCCTAAGTCAAGGAAAGTAAAGCAAGAAAGCTTAGACGGAATCAGCAAGAAAGGAAAAGCACAGGAAAAGATACTTACGCCGACACCATCGGAGGCGCCTTCGGGAGCTTCTGAAACTTGGCCGCCTTCGCTGCGGACTCTTTCCGCCTGGTCGCAGCGGTCGGGTTCTTGGCCTTCTTCGGCGCACTGCCAAACAAGATGACACCCTGTTTACGCTTGCGTGTGCCACCTCGAGCAGTCGGCTCGGCGGAGGGGCCCGCGTCCGCCTTGCCGGCGCCTCGCGCAGGGCGCGGCTCGTCTTCCTCATCGTCATCGTCGGGCCAAGTCTCGATGCCGCCCCCTTCTTCGGAGCCGCCTGCTCCGTCATCGCCACCTATAGCGTCGTCCTCTAAGGCGGCCGCCCCAAGTCGGGGTCATCCACGTCATTCGCCTCTCGGTCCGACTGGTAGTCTCCACCCGGCCCTACGATGGCAGCCATCGCCGGAGACATGTAGATCTGCATCCCAAAGATTGACTGTTCAAGACCAAAATCAAGACCAAGACAAGTACTAAAAAGAAAGAGTAGAAGAACTTACAGCAGGCGGCGGGTTGGCGCGGGAGTATGGCCGCTTGCCGAACCGCCATGACCCCTCCGACAGCTTGAGGTCGGCGTTCTCGTTCACCATCCGGGCCACCTCGGCAGTCGGCATGTCCTTCGTGCACATCCGGCTCGGGTCGCGATGCCCGCTCATCCAACAGATCAGATGAGGCCGGCCTTGGAGCGGGAGAACCCGGCGCTCGACAAAGGCGACCAGCAGGTCGGATGCTACGAGGCCCTCTGCCTCCGTCAACACTCGGAGCCGGCTGATGGCGGCAGCGGCGTCGGCCGATATGGGCTTCGGCTTGTAGCCCCAGTTGGCCCGAGGCTCAGCCGGGGGGCGGCTTCGTAGGGCGGCAAGTTGATGAAGTTGATTGCTGGGTCGATGTTCTCCACATAGAAATATGATTTCTGCCACAGTTTCACCGGCTGTGACAGCTTGATGGCGGGGAAGACGTTCTTCGGCGACGACCGGTGCACCGTGACGAAGGCACCGCACTGGGCCGCCTTCTCCTTGGTGGAGGTGCCCAGTTTGGTGTAGAAGAAGGCCCCCCACAACTCGATGGTGGGGAGGATGCCGAGGTAGCCCTCGCATGCCGTGACGAAGGCGGACAGCAGCGTCATGGTGTTGGGCGTCAAGTGGTGCGGCTGAAGATGGTAAAATTCCATGAAGGAGCGGAAGAATCCGCTCACCGGCAGGCCGAAGCCGCGGAGGAAATGCAAGCGAAAGACGACCCGCTCACCTCCTCGCGGCGCCGGCGAGATCTCCACCTTCGGCGGCACGCGCACCTTGACAAAACCCTCGCCCGACAACCGCCGTGTGGCATGGAGGAAGGAGAGATGGTCGTCGATCACGAGCGAGCCATCCCAGTCCCCTCCCTTCTCGCGCATCATGGAGACCGAGCAGGATCGAGCGGGAAGCTTGGGGTGAAAGAGCCTGACGGCGACGAGCTGCGGCGGCGCCTTGGCGGAGCGTGGAGGTGCGGCAGCAGCAAAGGAGGAAGAAGATGAAAATGGGGGGAGAAGGGCGCGCGTGCTCCGCCGCTCCCCCTCCTCCCCTTACTTATAGCCCCCGAGCTACGAAGCCGAGGGGGCGAGGCGTGGGATCATGGGATTAACTGCACCCACGACCCCACGACCCCGCGTTTATTTCGCCAGTTACTGCGCAGTAACTCCCCTTGGAATCGCAACCGCTCGCCTCGGCCGCAGCGGATCCGCCCGCGCGCCGAGGCCCGGTAGTGGCGGGCCCGGCCTGCTGTCACGTCCCATCATGAGCGTGGGCTGGCAGGCTGGCCTGGCTGGCTGGCGCCGCATGGTGTACTTACAGCGGGCGGCAGGCCTAGAGGCTTAGCAAGCACGCCACCTGGTTCCAGCCTTGGCGTTTCGAAATCATCGCACGAAGCCGCCTGGTCGCGTCCGACTCCCGACAGGCGGCGTGCCGGGAGTCGAACAAGGCATTCAACAAGAGCATTCGGAGAAGGAAACTGTTGAGGCTTCTCGTCTTATCAGCCGCGACGCCTCACCAGTTTTGGGCACTACTGTCGGAATAATGGGCCACGGGTAGCCTAACCCGAGTCCCTGAACCTTTCAAGACATTGGGCCGACTACCCCCCACAAATATCCAGAATGAACCGCCGCCTCCTGGTGGCCGGCTGGCTCAAGTGGCCGGCTGCCGGAAGGTGGCCAAGCTCTAGAAGACGGCACAAAGACGAGCCGACTCCTAGCAGGCGGCCTCCAGAGAGGCCGGCTCCTAGTAGGCGGCCACGGCGCCCTCAAAGTCTGCACCCCCATTAAGAGGACAAGACAGGATGTGGCTACAGTATAGCCCATCTCCCCCGTATCCAGGACAAGGTGCGGCCACAGTGCCCCATACCAGCGAAGACCTCCGCACGGCGCGACACTGTTGCCACTCCGCCCTTGACGTCACTCCTGATAGGCAGATCCCTGTTCCCACGACGGCGTGTCGGTACGGCCTGCAGGCGGCAGGCCCTACCAAGCAGCGAGAGCCCGGAAGACGGCGGGAGCCTGACTAGTCGGACCTGAGGGAGGTCGGCCTCTAGCAGGCGGCCCTCTCCTCCCTCGGGGTCCGAGCGCCATTAACCAGACGAGACACGGTGTGGCTACAGTGATCTCCCACCAGGCGGCGGGACTGTAGCCACGCTCCCCTGACCAAGCATGCGTCATCAACATTGCGGCTACAGTAATTAGCCGCCGACCAGACCCGCAAGCGGCGGACTCCGCACCTGACCAGTCGGCGGGGCCCACCAGGTGGCGGGCCCCAGCAGCCGGCGGAGAAGCCGACGGCCAGAGTCGCTGACGGCCGGGTCCTACACTCGGCCTGATTACCATTGTACCCCTGGGGGTAGGCCTATATAAACCCCCCAGGGCACCCATGCAAAGGGTTCCCAACCTGTTAGAACTAGACTCACACATAGAGGGAGGAGAGAGCAAGCCTTGCCCTCTTCTACCTCTAGCATACAGCTCCAGGAGCGCGATTGTATTCACTAGTGCCTTAGTGATCATGCGGAGACCCCCAGAGCAGGACTAGGGGTGTTATCTCCTAGGAGAGCCCCGAACCTGGGTAAAGTGCGCCGGAGTACGTGTCTACGCCTCATCCCGCTTCCAGGCACCGGCGGCGTTCTACTTGCTCCCACCATGATATTTCATCCTTTGGCATATGTCGCACCCAACCCCCGACATGTGGTCAGAGGAGTACCACACCCCACGTGGTTGGCAAATCCAGTGGTAGTCCAGAAGGCTAACAGGAAGTGGAGGCTTTGTATAGATTTCACAGATATCAACAAAGCTTGCCCGAAAGACCCATTTCCCTTACCACGCATCGACCATATTGTGGACTCCACTTCAGGTTGTGATTTGCTCTCCTTTCTGGACGCATACTCTAGGTATTACCAAATCTTCATGTTCAAGGAAGACGAAGAGAAGACGTCGTTCATCACTCCATGCGCTACACAGAAACATAGAGGCCTATATGGATGATATTGTGGTCAAGACCAAGGATAAGGCCACCCTTATTCAGGATTTGGAAGAAACATTTGCTAACCTGTGCAAGATCAATATGAAGCTTAACCCGGAGAAGTGTGTGTTTGGTGTTCCTTCAGGCAAGCTGCTTGGGTTCTTCGTATCCCATCGCGGGATCGAAGCCAACCCCGACAAGATCAAAGCCATTGAGCGGATCCAAGCGCCAAGGACATTTAAGGATGTGAGGCGCCTGACAGGATGTGTTGCCGCGCTTAGCAGATTCATCTCCAAGTCTGCCGAGCGCACCTTGCCGTTCTTCAAGATCTTGAAGAAGGCCGGCCCTATGAAGTGGACCCTAGAAGCAGATGCAGCTCTGCAAGAGTTGAAGGCCTACTTGTCCTCTATGCTTGCCTTGGTTGCTCCCAAACCCAGGAGCAGTTGCTGCTATACTTGGCGGCAACCAACCAAGTGGTTAGTGCAGCCTTGGCAGCGCAGCGAGAAGTGGATGAGGCAGAAAGTGAGCAGAGACCGACAGAGTCAGAGAAGGATCAGGACAGCAGTGAGCACGGCAACGATAGCAACCCCAAGGACGCGGCAAGGAAGAAAGTGGTGTAGCGCCCAATGTACTTCGTCAGCTCCCTGTTACAGAGGGCTAGATCAAGGTACTCTGGTGTGCAGAAGTTGATCTTTGGCCTCGTTATGGCCTCAAGGAAACTTCGCCACTACTTCCAAGCCCATGAGTTCATGGTTGTTACTCGTTTCCCATTGCAAAGGATACTCCAAAACCCAGAGGCTACCTGCAGAATAGTGGAGTGAGCTTTGGAGTTATCCAGCTTTGGTTTGAAGTTTGAGAGCACATCAACTATTCAGAGCAGGGCACTGGCAGAGTTTACTGCAGAATGGACGCCAACCCCTGATGAGGAAGTGACAGAAACAGTTATCCCCGGCAAGGAAGCGCCCCAAGAATGGATTATGTATTTTGATGGTGCCTTTTCCCTGCAAGGTGCAGGAGCTGGCGTGCTTCTTATCGCCCCCTCCGGGGAGCACTTGAAGTACATCGTCCAAATGCATTTTCCCGGGAAGAGGCAACCAACAATACAAATGAGTATGAAGGACTCCTTGCTGGGCTCGGGATTGCAGTTGAATTGGGAATCAAGAAGCTGATCATTCGAGGAGATTCACAGCTTGTGGTGAGACAAGTCAACAAGGATTACCAAAGTCCATTGATGGAGGCATACGTCGAGGAAGTGAGGAGATTAGAGGAGCACTTTGACAGATTGCAAAAAGAGCATGTACCCCGTGCGGAAAATAGCATTGCTGATCATCTGTCAAAGTGTGTTGTGCAGAAGCTTCCTGTGGAACCAGGAACTTTTGTACTCCATCTCACTCGGCCCTCTGTATCCCCAGCAACAATGGCCCGGAAGAGGAGAAAGTTGGACACCGGAAAGCCTCTCCTGGTAGAGTCGTTTGCTCCTGGAAGATTCCCTGCCGGAAACAACTCCTCACAGCCTGCCGGACCACCCCCTCCAGCCAGGTCCACGAACCTCACGAAAGAGGCTGGTGCTCCCGCCATAGAGGATGTGCCGCTAGTCCTTGTTGCCGAGCCCCAGGCTCCAACTTGGGCAAGGCACATTGTCCACTTTCTCCAAACCGGAGAGCTTCCCGGCGACCAAGATGAAGCTGAAAAGATAGCCCGGAGGGCCAGTATATATCAGTTTGTCGATGACACTCTATACAGAAGGCGGCCCAACGGTGTGAAACTGAAGTGTGTCTGCCGGGAAGAAGGAAAGGAACTGCTGACTGAGATTCACAGAGGAATGTGTGGCTCCCACATTGGATCAAGGGCATTAGTTGGGAAAGTATTCTGGCAAGGATTCTATTGGCCCACAGCCCTCTAAGATGTGGTCAAGCTAGTCACGACATGTGAAGCCTGTCAGTTCCATTCCAAGAAAACACACCTGCCTGCCCAAGCTCTTCAAACAATCCCTCTATCATGGCCATTTTCGGTCTGGGGGCTCGATATCCCCGGCCCCTTCCCCCGAGCAATCGGGGGCTTTGTATTCTTGTTCGTTGCCATCGACAAGTTTACAAAGTGGCCGGAAGTGACTGCCATGAGAAAGGTGACTGCTCAGTCAGCTATCAAGTTCCTGAAAGAATTGGTGTGTCGTTTCGGAGTTCCGGCAAGGATCATCACTGACAAAGGCACCCAGTTCATGAGCCACGCCTTCATGCAATATGTTCATGCCCTCGGATGCAAGATCTCATTCGCCTCTGTGACACACCCCCGAAGCAATGGACAAGCTGAGTGGGCGAACGCAGAAGTGTTGCGTGGACTCAAGACGAGAACTTTTGATACGCTGCAGAAGCACGGCAGATGGTGGATCGAGGAGCTGCCGATAGTTCTCTGGTCCCTTAAAACGACACCAAACCGAGCTACCGGGCAGACTCCCGTCTCCCTGATCTATGGGGCAGAAGCAGTTATCCCCACGAAACTCATTTACGGGTCGCCTCGAGTGCTTGCCTATGATGAAGTAGCGCAAGATCAGCACCGGCGTGGCGACGCTGTGCTACTCGAGGAGAACTGTCTCCGGGCTGCTACGCGTGCTGCACGCTACCAGCAAGCCCTGCGTTAATATCATAGCCGTAGGGTTCATGCCCGCTGTTTTGAGGAAGGTGACCTTGTCCTTAGGCGCGTTCAGTCCGCCAAGGGTATACACAAGTTGTCACCGAAGTGAGAAGGCCCTTACCGGGTAGCACGAGTCACCAGACCTGGCGCAGTCCATCTAGAGACCGAAGATGGCACTCAGTTGCAAAACTCATTGAATATTGAGCATCTCTACAAGTTCTACCCGTATGGCGCGGCTGTCGGGCCCTGCCCGGTATCCACCCTTTTGTACAGGCCTTGCCTCAGCTGCATGTAACCCCTTGTACAAAGCCGGGGTGACGAGCCCGTGCAAGAGAAAATAAAGAAGCGCTGTAGGGGGCCCTCAACTGAGATTGCATGCATGCATGAGCACACCAAGATCATTGCATAAGCATTTCATGAGCATTTGCATATGCATATAGATAGGATCGCATCCTGCATTCATTCTCATCTACATGAAGTTGCAGGTTCCTGTCGTAAACTTGGCTTCGACAAGGAGTTGAGAAGATTGCCCGACACAGTGATCCCCGGCTAGACAAACAGATAAGTTTTACCTCCTGTCCATTAGTATTCTGTAAGGCTATAACTTAAGCATGAGAAAGACCCGCCACTCTTTTGAGACTTAGTTGCTCCCATCCATGACTCGAACGTTGCTTCGGTCAGAATGGTCGTAGTAGCCTTTGGGAAAAAGAAGTTGGCGGGGGGCTGGTCCCTCTGTCTATTCCCCAGCAGACGCAGCTCTCCGGCAGACAAAAAGGGTACCGACAGGATAGCCTGCCGAAGAAAACTTGTTTATTTACATTAAAGAGGCATCTCACCTCTGCATGGACATACACATGCGCAAGTTCCCGACAAGGTTCATCTTTTTCATTCATATGCTAATACAAGTACAAGCATTACAGTACACAAAGACGAACACGAGGGATTACATTATTTGAATTAAGACTTGGCAATTGCCTACAGATTTAAGATTGAAAAAAGATAAGTGCTCCGTAATGCCCTTTCTTGTCCCTCTCCTCCTAGGCACGCTCGTCGAAGGCGAGGAGGGCAAAAGGAGCACCTGGGCGGGAGCCCAGCCCGCTCCCATCGGGCTCCAGGAGAGGTAGCCCGGCGAGAAGGGGAGAGCGAGGGAACGCCTCGATGGAGAGCACGGCAGAAGGCGGCCCCGTCAACCACCGTCACCAGGGCCGGCAGGACTCGGCTGGGCTAACGGAGCTGCAGCCCGGGAGGAAGCCTGCCGGAGTCCAGCTAGAAGACTGCTGGAGGAGCCCGGCAGCACCATCCGCACCTCTGCATCCAACTCCCCAGCAAATCGCACTGCCGGGGAGGAGACGCAGATGCAGATGATGGTGCTACCGCCTGATGAAGATGGTGCGGGCGACGATCAGCCGGAGTCAGAGTCGTCGCTCCCCCGCCCGCTGCCGTTGTCATCGTTGTCACTGTCCTCCTCATCGCTTTCGCTCGAGGAGGAGCTTTCGTCGTCGGTCGAGCTCTCCGTGCAGCACCCTAAGCGACCTCCTGATCGCCCGAAGATCTTGACGGAGAGCAGGCCGTTCTCCATTAATTTGAACTGGAGAACGTGCCCCTTCGATAAGCCGTGGGCACGGGCAAAGGTCTTCCAGCCACGACGGAGATACATCACATGAGGGGCGGGGAAGTCAACGTCAACCCTCATACCTCCGTTCCCGCAGCCCCTCATGTGCAGCCGCAGAGCGCGCCGTTGCTCAAGCTCCATCTCCCGCGCAAAGGGAGTTGGGAGGCGAAGATGACCACACAAAGGCTTGTATAGCCTGATGATGAACTCCCGAGGTTGGTCACTGACGTGGCCTTCCATCGGGGGAGGAGCCGCCGGCGGGGGCGCCACCAAGGCACCGCCCCGCCCTCCTCCTCGGGCGCCACGACGACCGCGACCTCGTCCCCTTCCCCCCTCCTCGCGGACGATTCCACTGCCTCAGGGTCCAGGGGAGGAGGGGCGCGCTGTCGAGCAGAAGCCCTCGTCGCCGCCGCCGGGGCACCTCCGCGCCCTCGCCCTTGCACCATGACTAGAAGAGAAGGATCTCGGAGAAGAAGGAGAAGTGTGTGTAGAGAAGCCCTGCCCCGACTCCTTTTTATAGGGGAACGAGGCTACGGGCTGGCTCCTCATACGGGAAGCGGCCGTCCCTCTCCTCCAATGCAACCTCTCTGCACCCACTGTGGCTCTGAGGGTCGAGACCGACCCTCTGCTCCAACCATCGATGCTTGGTTTTCAGCCATGTCACTCCTCCCCGTGCCCTCCACTTCCACCACCTACCATGCCCAATGCATGCGGAACACGTGGCAGGTGCGTGCAGAACGGGAGGCACGTGGGATGGCAGTTTTCGCCCCGTGATCGTGGGGCGAGGAGAATCCACGGGCCACGATCCAAGTTCTTCCATGATTAGCTTTACACGACGGGCGGAGAAACCGGAAACCGACCCGGAATCAAGGCTAATGAAGAAGCAAAAGCGACCTCAAGAGACCAGACTCTTCAGCAACCCTTGCCTATGCACTTATTAGGCCCTACCCAGACGACGCTCGGCAACGCATTCGGGGCAGGCCCGGGAGCTTCTGTCGGTGCAACAAACCCTGGGTCTGTTGCCCGGACTGTGCACAGGCATGGGAACAAGATTGAAGCACCAGCCCAAGTCAGAGTACAAGAGATCAAGAGATTCGAAGGACTAGCATGCAGATCAGAGAGACCAAGATCAAGCCAGAGAAGTAGGATATCGCCAAGAGAAAGGCCTCCCTTGCCGGGCAGGCGAGCCCGGCAAGGGGCGAGGCCACCCCTAGAAGCAGATAACCAAAGCACCCCGGCAGGACTTGTCGGGGCTCACGGAAGCAAAACCACCTCACCAACCACTCAGCCACAACCCACGTCGTCAATCAGTGCGGTGTTAAGCTGCAAAGTTACTGAGTGGCAGTCATTCACCACATGGCTGCCTCTCCGTGTAGAAGAAACCCATAGATGACACCCATCCTGTGACGTGTCAGGAGAACAGGCGCGGAGCTGGCAAGATAGCCCGGCAAGCCTTGCCGGGCAACCAGTGATGACACTAAGCGGTGCATTTAATGCGCCCTCTCAGCCCGCAGAGTTAGGTATGATAGCATTGTTTGCTATCATATCAATGCATAATGACTACTTTGCCATTGTGGTGACCCCTTGATCTATAAAAGGAGGCCCATGGCAACCGTAGAAAGGGTTAGAAGGTTGGATAACTCACACACCCATACGCGCGTAGTCGCTGCTACCCCAAGGCAACCCCTACCGGGCAAGTGTACTACGCCCACCACCACCTTTTCCACCATCAATCCACCAAAGCAGGAGTAGGGTTTTACGCCTCATGGCGGCCCGAACCTAGGTAAATCGCCTATGTGATCTCTGTCGTGCTTCCCCACGCCCCTCTGCTCTTTGTGCAATGCATCGCCCCCCTATCAAACCAGCAAGGGACCCCCTGGTCCCATAGGTGGCCGTGGTTTTACCCTGACAGCGTCCCCACCCTTGTGGATGGCAGGTGGCCCCCCTCTGGTGCTTTCTTTGCCCAATATTTTTTATATATTCCAAAACAATTCTCCGTGAAGTTTCAGGACTTTTGGAGTTGTGCAGAATAGCTCTCTAATATTTGCTCCTTTTCCAGTCTAGAATTCCAGCTGCCGGCATTCTCCCTCTTCATGTAAACCTTATAAAATAAGAGAGAAAAGGCATAAGTATTGTGATATAATGTGTAATAGCAACCCATAATGCAATAAATATCAACATAAAAGCATGATGAAAATGGACGTGTCAAAAGGAATAAACTTTATTTTATGTTTGGGAACCGCTTATGATGTATCTAGCATGGAAAGTATTGGGAACAACTCGGTCATTCTCATTTACAGGAAAAGCATGCCTCTCAAAATATTTTATCTCTCAATTTAAGCTTTGAGCTCTGGCACCTCTACAAATCTCCGCTTCCCTCTGCGAAGGGCCTATCTATTTACTTTTATGCTATTTTTATTTTTATTTGAGTCTCCATCTTCTCTTATAAAGCACCAACTAGGGAGCACTATGATCATACTTGTGCATTGGATGTAGCTAATATTCGAGTGTGTTTCGTGAATGGATCAATGATTGAGCATGATGGGCTAGGGATTGCTTTCTTTAGTGTTGATATTCTGAAATACATGGTTGCTTGTTGATATGCTTGAATATTGAAGTCTTCATGTCAGTTATAGATATTGCTTTGAACCATCTAAAAGTCCAAATGTCCATGCTACAAAGAAAAGATTATGTGATGAACATGTTAGGCAGCATTCCACATAAAAAATCTGTTTTTATCATTTACCTACTCGAGGACGAGCAGAAATTTAGCTTAGGGATGCTGATACGTCTCCAAAGTATCTATAAATTTTGATTGTTCCATGCTATTATATTATCATTCTTGGATGTTTTACCTTCATTTGATAGCAACTTTATATCATTTTTTGGGACTAACCTATTGACATAGTGCCCAGTACCAGTTGTTTTTTGCTTGTTTTTTACTTCGCAGAATATCCATATCAAACGGAGTCCAAACACAGCGAAACTTTTTGGAGATTTTTTCAGCCCAGAAGACAACTTGGAAGCCAAGAAAGTGCACGAGTGGAGGCCCATGGGGCCCACCACCCACATGGGTGCGCCAGAGGCCCCTGGCGCGCCCTGATGGGTGGTGGGGCCCATGGAGGTCTCCTCCACCGCCTCTCAGCTCTATAAATACTCAAATATTCCAGAAACCCTAGGGGAGCGATCAAAACACAATTCCAGCCGCCGCAAGTTCCAGAACCACGAGATCCAATCTAGAGCCCTATTTCGGCACTGTGCCGGAGGGGAACACGGTCACGGAGGGGTTCATCGTCCTCATTGGTGCTCCTCTGATGATGCGTGAGTAGTTCACCATAGACCTACGAGTCCATAGGTAGTAGCTAGATGGCTTTTTCTCTCTTTTTGATTCTCAATACAATGTTCTCCTCGATGTTCTTGAAGATCTATTTGATGTAATGACTTTTTGCAGTGTGTTTGTTGGGATCTGATGAAGTGCGAGTTTATGATCAGATCTATCTATGAATATTATTTAAGTTTTCTTTGATCTCTTATATGCATGATTGTTATAGACTCGTATTTCTTCTCCGAAACTATGGTTTGGTTTGGCCAACTAGATTGATTTTTCCTTCAATGGGAAGAGGTGCTTTGTGACGGGTTCGATCTTGCGGTGTCCTCACCCAGTGACAGAAGGGGTAGCGAGGCACGCATGTATCGTTGCTATTAAGGATAAAAAGATGGGGTCTATTCCTACATGAATAGATCTTGTCTACATCATGTCATCGTTCTTATTGCATTACCCTGTTTCTCCATGAACTTAATACACTAGATGCATGCTGGATAGCGGTTGATGTGTGGAGTAATAGTAGTAGATGCAGGCAGGAGTCGGTCTACTAATCTTGGACGTGATGCCTATATACATGATCATTGCCTTGGATATCGTCATAATTATTTGCTCTTGTATCAATTGCCCAGCAGTAATTTGTTTACCCACCATATGCTATTTTCTCGAGAGAAGCCACTAGTGAAATCTACGACGCCCGGGTCTATCTTTTATCATATTATTTTCAGATCTATTATTCCAAAAACCCAAAAATACCTTGCTGCACTTTTTCTTTACTTATTTTATTTTGTGTTTTTGCTAGATCTATTTATCCAATCTCATACAATTTAATCTATCTTTTTACCATGGAGGGATTGACAACCCCTCTTACGCGTTGGGTTGCGGGTATTTGTTCTTTGTGTGCAGGTACCGTTTACAAAGTGTTGCTTGGTTCTCCTACTCGATTGTTAACCTTGGTTTCATAACTAAGGGAAATACTTGCCATAGTTGTGCTGCATCATCCCTTCCTCTTTGGGGAAATACCAACGCAGATTCAAGCCACGTCAATGATATTTAAAACACTTTTCCTTAGGGAGATCAACATGAGTATCAAATGATTCACAAAAAGAGGCTACTACCTCAAAGTCAAGTCCATATTTAGTACTAAACTTATGAAAAGGATCGGTTTCCATAAATGATTTAACACAATCAAACTCGGATTTTATACCTGACTCTTTACCTTTGTCGAGTTCTCAATCTTCAGAGTTGCGTTTAATTATTTCTAGAAGACCCCATTTGAATTCAATAGTTTTCTTCATAAAGGAACCAATAGAAGAAGAATCGAGCATGGATCGATCATTATGAGAAATTCAAGCATAAAAATTATGTATAATAATTTCTCTTGAGAGCCCATGATTAGGGCATGTGTACATCGTGTACTTAAGCCTCCCCCAAGCTTGAGCGGTACTTTCTCCTTCATGAGGCAAAAAATTATATATATAATTCTGATCACGATGAACCAGATGCATAGGATAAAATTCGGATGAAATTCCAATTTCAATCGGTTCCAATCCCACGTTCCAATATCATCACATAGCCTAAACCATGTCAATGCCTTTCCCTCCAAAAATAAAGGGAAAACCTTCTTCTTAAATCCATCCTCGGATAAACCTGCAAGCTTAAACAATCCACAAACTTCATCCAAATCGATTAAAGTGCATATCGGGATGTATTGTTCCATCTCCTGCATAAGGATTAGCTAGCAGTTTTTCTATTATATCCGAAGGAATCTCATAATAAATATTTTTAGTAGGTTCAGTAGGTTGAGCGGCAACTCTAATTGCTAGGTGAAGATACTCTGAACAAACCCCTCAAAGGATTACTTTCCATAGTGACAAGTGACAGTACATTTTAGCATGTAATATAAATGTTTCCTTACCAAAGTCCACTCACCAAGGGCGCTTCACTCCCCGGCAACAGCGCCAGAAAAGAGTCTTGATTACCTACAAGTATAGGGGATCAATCGTAGTCCTTTCGATAAGTAAGAGTGTCGAACCCAACGAAGAGCAGAAGGAAATGACAAGCGGTTTTCAGTAAGGTATTCTCTGCAAGCACTGAAATTATCGGTAACAGATAGTTTGATAGCAAGGTAATTTGTAACGAGCAATAAGTAGTAACAGTAACAAAGGTGCAACAAGGTAGCCCAATCCTTTTTGTAGAAAAGGACAGGCCAGAACGGTCTCTTATAATAAGCAAAGCGTTCTCGAGGACACATGGGAATTTCATCTAGTCACTTTCGCCATGTTTCTTTGATTCGCGTTCGCTACTTTGATAATTTGTTATATGGGTGGACCGGTGTTTGGGTGGTTTTTTTACTCGAACAAGCCTCTCACTTATGATTACCCCCTCTCGCAAGCATCCGCGACTACAAAAGAAGAATTAAGATAAATCTAACCATAGCATGAAACATATGGATTCAAATCAGCCCCTTACGGAATAACGCATAAACTAGGGTTTAAGCTTCTGTCACTCTAGCAACCCATTATCTACTTATTACTCCACAATGGCTTCCCTTAGGCCCAAGTATGGTGAAGTGTCATGTAGTCGACGTTCAGATGACACCACTAAAGGAAGCAACATCATACATATTATCAAAATATCGAACGAATACCAAATTCACATGATTACTTATAACAGGACTTCTCCCATGTCCTCAAGAACAAAAGTAACTACTCACAAATTATATTCATGTTCATGATCAGAGGGGTATTGAATAACATCAAGGATTTGAACATATAATCTTCCATCAAATAAACCAACTAGCATCAACTACAAGATGTAATCAACACTACTAGTAACTCACAGGTACCAATCTGAGATTTTGAGACAAAGATTGAATACAAGAGATGAACTAGGGTTTGAGATAAGATGGTGTTGGTGAAGATGTTGATGAAGATTAGTCCTCCCACAATGAGAGGCTTGTTGGTGATGTCGATGGCTTTGGATTCCCCCTCCTGGAGGGAAGTGTCCCTGGCGGAATCGCTCCTGCCCAGGTCCTGCCTCGAGACGGCGGCGCCTTGTCCCGAAAGTCCTCTCTATATTTTTTCTAGGTCAAAACCCTTCATATAGTAGAAGATGGGGGCCTAGGGCCTGCCAGTGGCCCCACAAGGTACTTGGGCAAGCCCAGGGGGTGGCCGCGCCCAAGTGCCTTGTGGGCAGCTAGTGGGTCCCCTCTGGTATTTCTTTGCTTCGGTATTTTTTATGTATTTCATAAATTCTCCGTGAAATTTCTACTCATTTGGAGTTCTGCAGAATTGGTATCTTTGATATAGATTTTTCAGGTATAGAATTTCAGCTGCCGGCAATCTCCCTCTTCATGTAAATCTTGCAAATTAAGAGAGAAAATGCATTAGAATTGCATCGCAAAGGGTTACAATGATAAAAAACATTATAAATAACAGTAGGAATACATGATGCAAAATGGACGTATCATCTGCCACTAGCCACGCAACTGCAAGCGTCGTCCTCAACTGCAACTGCATGTGTTCAACGCGTATGCAACTACGTGTTGTTTTGTGAGGGTGGGGAGAGAGAGTTGCATGTCTGTTGCTAGGAACGTAACTGCAATTGTCGCCCCCGACTGCAATTATATGATGTTTTGTCAAGGGATTGGGAATTACATGTCTACTATGGGAAACGCAACTGCAAGTGTCACTCGGACTGCAACGACATGTCTTCAAAGGTGCAACTATGGAGTATAATGTTTCTTTTGCCTTGTTTTGTTCTGTCTTGTTGCATGTGCCTTTTTCATTCTTTTATCTATCTTAGTTTTCCCATTTTTAAATTGGGCACGACGCACCACACCCGGTAGCCTACGCACAACTAGAGTAGTACGTGCTTTATTTTATTTTTACCTAGTTTCTTTTCTCTTTTTATTTTAATTTTACATTGTGCATCACCCTCGTATCCCCGTGTGCAACCATGCTGAACACACGACTAAAGTTGCACAGTCCTGTTTTTTCATTTTTCATAAATATTGTCTCCGTATCTAAATTGTGTGCCTTGCTATTTTAATATTTTCATATGTTAATTTATCCACTTGTTAATGTTCCTTTTTTTGCACTTTTAATATTTTCATATCGTTGAAAATAATTTATGTTTACTTAAATGGGCGTATAGTCATATATAATGAGTCGGCTGGGTTTGATTTTTTGGTGGGTCTTTGATTTTTTTATTCTGGGGATTTTTTGTGATGCGTTGTGTTTTTGGCAAAATAATTGTACTTTTAGGTGACGGTCTTTCGTTTGGGCAGTAGACACACAATACATTGCCGTTTGCATTTTTGTGGTACATATAAGCGTTTGATTTCGAAGACCTCATAGAACAACTCATGTTTTAGAGTAATTTCCTCGGCATGTTTAATTTACACTCCTTTTTTTCATT
Source organism: Aegilops tauschii subsp. strangulata (assembly GCF_002575655.3). Taxonomy (NCBI): domain Eukaryota; kingdom Viridiplantae; phylum Streptophyta; class Magnoliopsida; order Poales; family Poaceae; genus Aegilops; species Aegilops tauschii. Next base: position 401,079,262 of record NC_053041.3, read on the forward strand.
ATTATATTTTCCTCAGTTTTTTCATCAATTGAGCAACCTATTTCCCTTCTGGTATAGCTTAATTGCAACGATGCACAGAAACAATTTAGCCTAGCTTTCCCGTCGTTCTGATGATTTTTTGCCAGCCGAACGTGACGTGAGAGACGTGCTACAACCTAGTCCAGTTTTCTTTGAAACTGTTAATCTAGTAGTTTTAAAAAATATTAAATATGTATATTAAATGATGGTCATGTATTAAAAAATTATCAAACTTGTATTTGAAATATGTTAATCAAGCATTTGAAAATGTTAAAATGTGCATAGAAAAATTGACCACATATTCATAAAAAATCTTCTATTTGAAAATTATTAATCAAGCATTCGAAAAAACATAAAAATGTATATACAAAACAATGTTGACCATGTAATACAAAAATATTAACCAAGCACTTGAAAATGTTAAATGTGTATGAAGAAAATGTTCAGCATGTACATAAAAAGTATACAATGTGTGAAAAAAGTTGATCATGTATTTGGAAATTTCTAAAAACGCATTTAAATAATTTAAACATGTATTTAACTTTTTCAATCAAGCATTTGCATTTTTTAAAATGCGTATAGAGAAAATGTTGACCATGTAATAAAGAAATCTTAATCTTGTGTTTTGAATAATGTTAATCAAGCATTGAAAATTTCAAAATGTGTAGAAATTTTTTGACCATATATTTTGAAAATGTTTATTTTCTATTTAAAAAATGGTAATGAAGCATTTGAAAATATTAAAAAATATCTATAGAATTCTTCTGACAATGTGTTCAAAATTATGGAATATGTATCTGTAAAATGTTAATCATGTGTTAGAAAAATGTTCTTGACATATAAAAATGTATGATGAAAACCAAAAGAAACAAAGAATACCAAAAAACTATGAAACGAAAAAAGAAACTAAAAAAGCAAAGAAAAAAGAAACGAAAAAGAGAACAAAGAAACAAGTGCAAAAATAATGAAGGACAGTGCGAACCTACACATAAATACAGAAAAACAAAAAAAAAACTGCTGAAATGCGTTGGAAACAAGGAAAGAAACAAAAAAAACCAAAAAATGACGAAATGAAAAAGAAAATAAAAAACAACAAATAGAAGAAAAACAGGCGCAAGAAAGAAAAAGAAAAAAGGAAACAAAAATCCAGAAAAAACCTTAAAAAGAAACAAAAACAGATGGGAAAAAGAGAAAACCATGAAAACCGAGAATGAAATGAAGGAAATAGGTTGAAAACAAATAAAAAAATGAAGAAAAACCGTTGATGAAACAAAAGAATACGGAAGTAAGAATAGAAAAATGAAAAAAGAAAAAATATCAAAGAAAGCGGTGCCAATGCGAGTGCCTCGATCGAGACCAGATCGAACAGAAAAAATCCAGACAAAACTGGGTTGTTCCAATGGCTAAACGTGGGGGAAAGCTTTCATTCGACATCAACATATATCTTGTTATAAGCGTGATATAGTCCCCAGCGACAAAAGTCTACATTAGAGTTTGGGGATTTGGGCGAGCAAGGCTAGGAAGCTCAAATGATTTTGGGCCGATTTGGGCATATTGATTTTTGTATTTTGAATGTTGGTTACTTTTTTTCTATAAAGTTGGACAAACTTTACGAAGGTTGGCTTTAGACAAATGTTATACGCTAATTAAAAAGTAGCGGAGGGAGTACTTTGTTTATGACTTAATTTATGTACCAATGACTTAATTTATACCGATGGCCTAATGAGCACGTTTTGTGTACCAATGACTTAATTTATTCATTAATTTTTACATTCAAAATTCTCTCTCCGTTCATAAGTATTATATGTATTGAATATTTAAATATAGACTACATATGTAGTGAAATGAGTGAACAAACACACTAAAAATGAGTTAACTACAGTAGTAGAGAGATACTTTCAGTTTCCTAGACCATTCCCGAATTCTCACAGGAAGACCGGTGCGACAACAGCGTCAAAACTGAAATAGAAGACCTGAAAAACGAGAGGAGGAAAAAGCTACACAAATCACATAATACTTGGCGCTACTGAAGTCATTTTCCCTAGCCAACTTCCCTTTGTCATCTTGCAAACGGCCCAGAGCTTGTCCACATCTCCACCCTCCCATCCACAAGAAGGCCCAACCCAAGCTTTCAGGAGCCCCACCTGTCAGTAACCCACCTCAACCCTAGAACCGCCATTCCTTTACCTCCATCTTGACCCCACATGTCATCCACCCATCTACGCCCGAAGATATATATACCCAGCTGGGCCTAAGCCCACCACGCGCCCCCTTCCCCTCTCCAACCTCCCAAAAATAAAGGAGAAAAAGTAGAGAGAGAGAGAGAAACGCGAAACCCCAAATCGATGGCCGCCGCCGCCCTCCTCCGCCGCTCGCCGGCGGCGCGCGCCCTCCTTTCGCCGGCCCTCTCCTCCCGCCTCGTCGCCTCCAAGCCCCACTCCTCGTCCCCCGCGCCACCGCCGCCATCGTCGAAGCCCGCCAGCACCAAGACCTTCTCGATCTACCGCTGGGACCCGGACTCCCCGTCGACCAAGCCCCACCTCAAGGACTACAAGGTGGACCTCTCGGACTGCGGCCCCATGGTGCTCGACGCGCTCCTCAAGATCAAGAACGAGCAGGACCCGTCCCTCACCTTCCGCCGGAGCTGCCGCGAGGGCATCTGCGGCAGCTGCGCCATGAACATCGACGGCGACAACGGGCTGGCCTGCCTCACCAAGATCTCCTCGGAGGCGGCCGGGGCCTCCACGATCTCGCCGCTCCCCCACATGTTCGTCGTCAAGGACCTCGTCGTCGACATGACCAACTTCTACAACCAGTACAAGAGCGTGGAGCCGTGGCTCAAGCGCAAGGACCCGCCGGCGGCCGGAGGGAAGGAGATCTACCAGTCCAAGGCCGACCGCGCCAAGCTCGATGGCATGTACGAGTGCATCCTCTGCGCCTGCTGCTCCACGTCCTGCCCGTCCTACTGGTGGAACCCAGAGGAGTATCTCGGCCCCGCCGCGCTGCTCCATGCCAACAGGTATACCCGCACCTTCCTCATAGGCACTTGATACTTGATATCGTGAATTGTGATGATATGCTGAGTATGTTGCGTCTGTGTGCTAGATCTACTCGATTACTGAATGACATGTGATTGTTGGATTGGTGTGTCATGCTGTGAAGTGGTTATGGGATGATACTGAGGGTGGTTTTATCTCGCTTAGGTAGTTATTAGGCGTGCAACTAAGTGCGTTTTATCTAGGAGAATTGTTCGCTTTTCTGATGTGGCGATGTATTACTTGGTCCATTTTTGCAATGATCATCTGGTACTTCTTTGCTAGCTCCCTGGCAAAGCGGTGTAGATGATTGTTTGGTGGATAGTGTGAATTGCCCATTTGGCTGAAGAATGCCTATACAGTTTAGGGCCTCAGTGACTGTTTGTATACTTTTTGGGTTCATGTATGCAATGATCATCTGCTACTTTTTTACTAGCTCCCCGGTGAAGCGGTGTAGATGAGCATTTGGTGGAAGAATGGCTGATACATTTTAAGGCATGAGTGACTGTTTGTATTCTTTTCTATCTGGTCGTTGGCTGATTGATTTGGAAGTTGATGCCACCTCTGGAAATAATCATGAGTTTGTAGTTTTAGTAAACTGCTTCTTCATGACATCATGAGTCTTTTTCCTTAGTCTGATTCTTGATGACATTGGAAGCCCTAGTTTACCCCCCCCCCCCCCCCCCCACACACACCCACCCACCCACCTAGAGTAGCCTGTTTCTTGACGAGGCCTTGATTTGGAAGTTACTTTTGTTTGTGGTGGCTTCTCTTTTAGTATAGAGCATGCCAGTTCCTTACCAGCAAATTATGGTTATGTTCTACCAAAATTAAAATGGTAATTGTCTAATATATTTAATGCCTTTTGCTGTAAGCTTTAGGATGTTGTTAAGTCCATGACACGTTCACCCGTTCAACCTTTTTAGGCTTCCGCTGTGGGGGACGCTATTGAAACCAAAACCCAGCAAGCTTCCGCTGTGGGGGACGCTAATGAAACCACAACCCAGCATGTTCATGCACGTCCAAGCACGAGGATACCATGGGGTCTCAGTCTCAGAGAAGAGAAACTTGCGGGATCACAAACGTAGAATTCTTGCAGCAAAATATGAGCTGAGAGGAAAGCTTTATAAGGCTGTCTGTAGGGACCCTGAACTTCCATCAGATATGCGGGATAAGTTTCGCTATAAGTTGTCCAAGCTGCCAAGAAATAGTAACATGACACGTCTTAGAAACCGCTGTATTTTCACGGGCCGCTCTCGTGGTGTCTACCAGAAATTCCGCATGTCTCGTATTGTGTTCCGCACCTTGGCAAATAAGGGTGAACTGATGGGTGTTAAGAAAGCGTCTTGGTAGATGTTACCAGATGGGTAGAACAAAGAACTAGCTCTTCAGTAGTCCAGCAAAATAAGGTTGCCCTCTTTCAGTGTTTGATTCCTGAAACTATCTGTCAAGCTTTGTTTTGCCAGCAAACGGCATGGTTTTCTCTTTATTTAGTTGAAGCAGTGTAATGTACTGTTTTTTTTTATGCTATTCAGCATTTATGAAGCTAAAGATTCTGTTGTTTAAGGTTTCTACGAGCTGGCTGTTTGATTCAGTATTTATCTGATCTGGCTTTACTTGATGTGTGCACTGAGATTTCATATCTGATCCTCTGATTTATCATATTTGTCACCATGTGCCTGTCATAACATATAATCTAAAACATGATCTGATATAAGGCACATGAAAATTTGACTAATAATTGCAACTCCCCTTAGTCAGAAGAAACTGGAAACAGAAAACAGATGTGTTGGGTTTTTAGTTGTTTGTCACTTGTGCAAGCATCATCTCATTTCACATATCTGCAAGTGTTTCAAATGCCTTCAGCCCTGTTCCTTTGGATTGGGTTGACGACTGTAGTGTTCGAGAGATATAAACACATTCGTCCTTCCAGGTGGATCCAAGACAGCCGTGATGAGTTCACAAAGGAGCGCCTCGACTCCATCAACGACGAGTTCAAGCTGTACCGCTGCCACACCATCAAGAACTGCACGCATGCCTGCCCCAAGGGACTGAACCCGGCGAAGCAGATCGACACAATAAAGAAGCTGCAGCTCGGAGCCTGAGTGAGGTCTACTACCCCGTGGAGATGTGGAAAATTGTAATCAGCCTGGCATTTGGTTTGTTTTGGCTCCGTGGTGACAAATAATGGGTGGAAACGCAGGATATTCCCAGCTTGACGATTCCGTGTAGTTCGTGAATAATTGCTACCAGATTTTATTCTTTTCGTGCTGTATCTAGTTTGGTGGTTCTCCGTTGATCATCTTTTGATGTCCATGCATCAATTAATTCATAAACTTTTGAATTGTTGCCAACGTTTGGATGTTGCATATGTGTTGTCTGCTTCCTTCGTCTCAGGGACATAAGCACTTTCAGTGTTACCGAGTTTACCTCGTCAACCTGTTTTAGTTCTGCAAATAATCATGGGTCTTCTCCTCCATCGCTCGGGCTTGTTGCCGACGTAGACGAAGAGGAAAACAGTCGAATGCACGAAGATTAACGTCATTACGTGTACTTTTAACTGAAATCACCGTAAATACCTAGCGACGTTTCAATCCAGATGATCTCCGATCTTGTCTTTTCTCGAGACGAATACGATCTTGTCGTTTGGTACCATAGGGCATTCTAGAGTACGCTTATATTCCTACGGCGAGATATCTCAATTTTCGACTCATTTCACCACTCTACCCTACTTCCTCTCATCAAAGTCTCCATGTAAATCGTGTGGTCCCCACGTCGTTGCTCCCACAGCCAATGGCATTGCAAGTTGCAGGCCGCGAGATAAGCTTTCAAACCTCGATCGCACACTCGCTGCACAAGATAAGCTAGCCACATCGTTCCTTCTAGAAACGCACTGGAGGGCATCGCATTACACACCCTCGCACCTCACACCACTCCTCCATCCACCTTTTTGCCAGCGTGAGAGCTTCTTCTTTCTTGCGAGGGAGAGAGGGTAGCGAGCAACCAGGGAGCTAGGCGTCAATGGCGACCATAGCCACGATGACCATGCTCAAGCCCGCCAAGATCACGGCCAGGTCGGCGCCTTCGTCGCCGTCGTCCAGCGCCAAGGTGGCGTCGCCGAGCATCTCGCTGCGCAGCCTGCAGAAGAACGCGGCCAAGAAGGGAGCCCTGGCCGTGTCGCCGGCGGCCGCGGCCATGGCGAGCGCCTTCTTCACCTCGCTGGCCTCGTCGGACGCGGCGATGGCGTCGCAGCGGATCGCGGACGTGGCGGCGGCGGCCCCCGCGGACGACAACCGGGGCCTGCTCCTGCTCTTCGTGGTGGCGCCCGCGCTCGGGTGGGTGCTCTACAACATCCTCCAGCCGGCGCTGAACCAGCTCAACAAGATGCGGTCCGAGAAGGCGCTCGTCGCCGGGCTCGGCATCGGCGCCGCCGCGGCCGCCGGCCTGGCCGCCGTGCCGGAGCCGGCCTCCGCTGCCGTGCAGGAGCTGGCCGCGCTGGCGGCGGTCGCGCCGGCCGACGACAACCGGGGCCTGCTGCTGCTCTTCGTGGTGGCGCCCGCCCTCGGCTGGGTGCTCTACAACATCCTGCAGCCGGCGCTGAACCAGCTCAACAAAATGCGATCCAACTGAGCGCGCGTACGTCGTCGTCGTGGCATCGCATGCGGTCCGGCCGAGTGGGTTCGTATGTGTGTGTTCGTCTATTAAGAGTCGTGGTAGTAGCGTGGAACGTGGTGTGAGTGCCCGCTTGCATACTCTCTAATCTTGTTCCTTCCATTGATCAAATGCAGTACAGCTCTTCTTGTTTCTCTTCTGCTACGTTCAGTGCAATGTTCTCTTCTGCTACATTCCATGCTGGATTGGGTTTTTAGGGCAACTCTAACCAATCCTGTAAAAATAAAGGACGATCCTTAGCAAATGTTTTTACTTCAGATTTGACCGGTGCTAGCCGATCCACAATATATAACGAGTAAAGTTACTTTTTGTTTACGTATTTCGTCGAACATTTGTCATGCGTGTCCGCGATGATGGTGACCACATCGAAAACGCTGGCGTCCGCCATCGTGATCGTGCTCGGCGAGGATGGAAGGCGGCGTTGGGGTCACTCTAGAGCCACCCGTGGAAGCCCTCGACCGTCTCCCTCGGCCATCTCCCGTGCACGTCTTCCTGGCCACGTTCCTCCCGGCCGTCGCGGCCGTTCTGTACCTCATGATGCGGCCGTGCTCTGTGTACCTCGTCAACTACTCCTGCTTCCACACCAACCCCAGCCACCGCGTCTCCCTCGACACATTCCTCGAGCACGCCAAGCTCGTCATCTTCATCGAGGGGGCCTTCATTGACGAGCGCAACGTCCGTCTCATGACGCGGCTGCTGGAGCGGTTCGGGCTCGGGAAGGAGACGTGCGTGCCCCCGGCGCACCACTTCGTCCTGCCGTACCGGAACTTGGAGGCCTCAGTGAGGAGGTGGAGTTCATCATCCTTTCCGCCATTGACGATCTTCTTGCCAAGACGGGCATCAGCCCCGACGCCATTGACTTCCTCGTCGTCAACTGCAGCCTCTTCGTGCCCATCCCATTCTTCACCGACATGATCATCCACAAGTACAAGATCCGCAACGACATCTGCTATGTGCACCTGTCCGGGATGGGGTGCAGCGCGGGGGTGGTCGTTAGGTTGAGTTCTTCGTCTACGAGGTCACCAGGAGGTCACCGTCGAGGTCGTTGGCGAGGCCGGAGGTCGCCGCCATCGACAAGGAGCTTCACGCAAATCGCCGGCCAGCCACAAGAAGGCCTTTGCGTGAAGACAATTTATCCTCGGCCGCCATCAGACGGAGTATATTTAGGGATTCGATAGGCTAAGAGCATTACTAGTGGAACCCTCGAACCCTCAAATTCTTAAAGCAGTTTTAAGGGTTGAGAAGTGCCACTTTTTAACATTTTTAAAGGTTGAAAAACAGGGGCAAATACTAGAACCCTTAAACCCAACCCTTAAACTGCTTTAAGGATTAGATTTGAGGGTTCTAGTCTTTGCCTCGACCCCAACCTTTAAATCTATCATTTGACATCTTATAATTTATGACAACAAGAACACAATCAACTTCCAAACAAACTACCAAATGACAATCATTGATGCATGGTTTAATAGTTTACATCACAAAATCATCATCTTCCTCTTCTCATCGGCACCATCACCAAAAAGTTGCACCTCGGCGCCATCTCCTAGACCACAAGCGGGCTCCATCAAGCATCTCCATCGGCACCGGTGGAGTCGTACACACCGCCATCACCACAACTACTCATCGGAGTGTCACCTCAAAAAGTAGAGGACGCAACACAGAACATCCTCTTCCTCTCTGCGATGTCCTCCTTGGTGTCCTTCCGCCATTGCAATTGGTCTTGATCCATGTCCTTCTTGGACATCATAATGTGCTCTTTCTCTTCCACCATGAGTTCTTTGCATACCTTTGCGATGGATGAACCCACTATTCTTCGGCTTGATCCTACAATAGACGTCCTCGATCCTTTGCCAATACCGTTTACCGGCTTGATCGGTGTCGGCGGTTGCATCCATTCCCACAGCTGCCCAAGCACGAACCAAGAGGACATCTTCCGGCTCGGTGTAGTTTGTCGACCGCGCGTGTGGGCGGGAAGCGGCGGTGAATGCCTCCTCCTCTATCTCGGCCACCTCCTCCTCGTCATCCCCTTCATCCTCCTCATCTTCCTCCTTTTCCTCCAAGTCGTCACCAACCCTAAAGGGGTCTAGGGGCGGAGCTCCGAGGTCCACCTCCGCGTTTTGGAGGAGGTCCATGAACGAGGATGGGGTTGCCATTTCCTCGAACACCTCGTGCGCGGCGGGAGGAGGTTCGGCGACGGCGGCGGGCGGGGCCGCGGGCTTGTTCCGCGGCACGGGCTTCTTCCGCGGCTTGGTCACGGCCGGGGACGAGCCGGCGACCTTGGAGGCCGCCCCTCGCGGCCCATGAGAGGCCGCCTTCGGCCGGCTCTTCTTGGTGGCCGGGGCGGGCGCCGGGGAGGCGGCGAGGGCGGGCGCCGGGGCGGGAGCCGGGGAGGCGGCAGGAGGAGGTGCGAGGCCCGCCCGCCGCCGCTTGGCCCCGACGTGGGTCGCCGCCACCACGTCGGCCACGGTCGGGCGGGCGGGGGCGGGGGCGGGGGCGAGGCGGGCGGGACGGGCGGGGCGGGCGGGGGCACCGTGGCGGCGGGGCCCTCCATGGCCGGCGCAGCAGGAGGCGGCGGGAGGCGGCGGGAGGAGGAGGCCGGGAGGAGGAGGCAGTTGGCTCCCGCGTGAGAGAGTAGGAGAAGTGCGGGTTGGGGGGAGATTTTCCTCTCAACCCCTACTTCTTCAGGTTGCAAAGTGGTTTGAGGGTTGGACCTCTAAATTTTTTTTACGGGTTTGAGGGTTTAGAGGTTCTAGTCTACGGCGTTTTTTCGGTGAAAACTGTAAAAAAAAACGGTTATTTTTAGGGGTTTGAGGGTGCGGCGTAAGAAAAGAAAACCAAATTTATTCTTCCTTACGGTCGAATAAGGGATCGGTTAGAATCGCCCTTAGGAGGTGCTTTGACTATAGTCACGATGTGCCAAGAAACTTTCAAAAGCCTAGGCAAACCGCAAGTCACAGAGTGTTTAGGATGTCATCTTTTTCTTCCAAACCGCTAATACTCCCGTTCTGGTTTATTAGTCTTTATTGTATTTTGTGTCAATTTTTAACTATAGATTTAACTAACAAAATGTTTATGCATGTTATAAAAAATTATATCATTGAAAACTATGTTTAAATATGAATCTAATGATATAATTTTTGTTGGCATGCATTAACATTTATTTATTAAATCTTTGATCAAACTTTGACACAAATTATAAAGATGACCAATAAACCAGGACCAAGGTAGTATATCACTAGAGGATTCATTATCGCTCTAGTGGAGTTTAGCCGTTTGTGGCACCAGATCTGTGGTTTGGCTTCGAGCAATCTTCTAGCCTCACTGTACTACACGGTCCATGCTACTAGTACCGTCCCTGCATCACAGGGCAGAGACACTGGACACATGAAACTAAAAGATCGGCACTTTCGAGGAAATCGATAGCCGTGACACAGTACTACTACACGCTAGTGGGTTAGTCAAGGTCAATGGTATTCGCGTTGCACTGTGTGCGTCTCGGCTTTTGCATCGCTCGCTCGCTAGCCCGCGCGTGTCAGCCGTCCAGTGAGGCCCATTTCCCCGTCCTCCTCCATCTCCCCGAAACTGTCAGGTCCGGTTTGACAGATGCCAAGCCGCAGCTCTCGTGAACAAGACGGTGGCCAAGCCTTCAGCTTTCCTTCTCTTTTTTATCAGCTATCCTTCTTTCTTCTGCCGGGGGTGAAATGGTAAATTGATCTTAGGGCATCTTCAACTCTGACCAACATATTTGCTCCCGCATCCATCTGCACACAGGGAGGCCTGTTATTCGCACACAACCACGTCATCATGTACCTCCAACGCCGAGGATGATGCACTGCAGCTCACGTCTAAGAGAGACCTGTCCGGAAGCACGGTACGCAAGCAATCCGACAAATGCTTTTGGAGATCCGAAACCCCACACGCCCGAGAGATACCTTGTCTTGACGCGCAGCGGCTATGAACTGCCCTAGGTCGGTTCGCACGCCCCTAAAGCCTCGAGGATCGCTGCCCTTCAATACGACGAACGAGCGAAGAATGAGAGAGAAAGAACAAGGGAGAGATATAAGATTTAGGGTAATAAGTAGACGGGTTTTGTCGTTTATGTGTTGTTGTTCAATCGGCCGGCACCTCCCGTCTATACGAAAAAGGGTTTCCCCCGCTTTGTATTACAAAGCAACCATCCGATACAACCAACGATAGGTGCTGGGGCGGAAGCAGCACAATCACGCCCAAAAGAAAAGAAAGAGAAAAAAGAAAAGAAACAAATGCCGATAAAGGCGGATCGACAAAAAACGACGAAGCCTCGCGACCGCTGCGTCCACCGGAAATCGCCCCCCCCCCCCCCAAGCTCCGAGACTCCGAAGCGCCGGTACCAATCAACACCTCCAAGAAGAGACGCGACGATGACGACGCTGCTGCCAAGGGTTTCCCCTGGTACGCGGTGAGGAGAGAGGAAGGGTAGCCCCGCCGCCCTCCAGAAAGGTCCGGTGGTACCCTCAGGCGCCACCGCATCGGTGTCGGCCAAGCCAACAGGGATTTCTCCCGATCACATCCTCCACCTCAGGCACTCCAGGGCTCGCCACCAAACTGACCACCACCCTGCGCCAACACGGACACGAAGCTTCCCACGCTGTCTCACCACGGCACCGCGAAGATGGCCTGCATAACGAAGAAGGGGAGCAGGGACTAGGGCAGTAGCACCGTCAGCATACTAGAGGGCCCCACCTCCACCGTCCACGACGGTAGCCGACCGGACGCCAAAGCAGGAGCCTACCAGGCCCGTGGCCCCACAGGCCCGGCCGGGCCCTTAGAGGCCCGGACAGCTCCCGCCTCCGCGCCGCAGCTGGCACGCCGTCGGCGCCGCTGCTGGCATGCCGTCGGCGCCGCTGCCCCCCGTCCGAGTTGCTCCTCCTCACCACACAGACGGCGACGAAGCCACGCCGGGGGACGGCCCGCTAGGACCCAGATGGGGCCCGCGGGCCCCGATCTGGGCCGGGGGCGCGCCACCGGCCAACCTGCGCCGCCACGCCGTCTCGCCGCCAAGGGGCCGCACCACCACCGCGCGTGCCACCGGCCACCGCTGCCGGGACGCCGGGCCGTCATCAAGCCGAGGAGCACCGCCGCCGCCCCTATGCACCGGGTAGGGAGCCGTGCGTGCGGGGACAGGCAGGCCCCGCCGCCGCCAACACCACCCGGCCAAGCGCCGGGGGCGCCCGTCGGTGGCGGCAGAGGGAAAGAGAAACGAGGGCGGCCGAAGAGGGGGCGGGGTTCGCGCCGCCGCGGCCACTGATAATCCCCAAGTGCAGGGAATCATCGTAGCAATTCCCAAAGGTGGAAGTGATAAGTATGGAGTGTCGAACCCACAAGGAGCTAAAGGTAAGATCAATATTCTCTCAAGTCCTATCTGCCACTGATACGACTCTACGTACACCGAAAGTTTGCTTCCAACTAGAAACGAGAAATAAAACTACGTTGTGGGTATGAAGAGGATAACTTTGCATGATATCGGAGAGTTAAAATATAAAAGTAGGTGCTGTTATCATAAAGTTAGAATATATTACTAAATATTATAAATAGCGAGTGTGGAATAATGATGGATCGGTGTGCGGAATTGTCCTAGGCAATTGTCACTAAAAAAAGACACTTCCGTGATGATACGTGTTTGTCACAGTAGGTCGCATTTTTTGTCATGCATGTACATCGATGACAAATTTATGACAGAATCAAGATAGTCATACCTGTGCTGTCGTAGAAGTGTTCCATGACATTACCAAAATTATCATCACGGAAGTGTCCACTTCCATGACAATAAATCGCGCGTCACAGAAGTGCTTTCGTCAAGGGCGACCGACAGATGGCATCCACCATAACGAACGCCGTTAAGCTATCGGGTCCGTCTTTGGATCCGATAACCCGTTAACAGCCCCGACCAATGGGGATTTTCCACGTGTAAAATCATCATTGGCTGGAGGAAACATGTGTCGGCTCACCGTTGGGACAGATGTCATCCACTCATTGGACACAAAGCGCCTATGATACATTGACACGTGGCACGGCCCAACAGAGACCCATTCCTGTGAAAAGGCCGACCCGTTTGACTTGGTCAAAAGGTGGCGGGCCGGCCCACGGCAAGCCTGTTAACGGCCTGTTCGCATATAGCCCATTTACAGCCCGCTAACCCAGGGCCCGTTTACGGCCTAACCGAATTAGGCCCAGTAGCGTCATCTGGGCCGTCCAATATAATTCCAGCCCGTTTTAACTTCCGGCCCATGTATGGCCCATGACGTCTTTTGGCCCATATGAGGCCCTTATTACTCTCGGCCCATTAACGGCCCGTGGTAAAACTGGCCCGTAATGAACAGTGTATCACTTTATACCCGTTAACGGCCCGTGGTGGAACTGGCCCGTAATGAACCGTGTATCACTTTATACCCGTTAACGGCCCGTGGTGGAACTGGCCCGTAATGAACCGTGTATCACTTTATACCCATTAACGGCCCGTGGTGGAACTGGCCCGTAATGAACAGTGTATCACTTTATACCCATTAACGGCCCATTATTCCGTTGGGCCGTTTCCAGCCCATGTTATCTTTCGGCCTTCTCGGGGCCCATTTATTCTTGGGCTCATTTCCACATTCGTTTACTTACGGCCCGTTACTGTCATTTTCTGCTTGTGGGCCAAATTCAGCCCGTGGTTACAGTCGACCCGTTTGTGGCCCGTTAATACGTTGGGCCGTTTTCATAGCGTCATCAAATACGGCCGATTAACGACGACCCGTTATGGTCGGCCCATGAACGGACGATTCCAACTCTAGCCCGTTTACGGCCATAAAGCGGTATGTTATTGGCCCATGTTTGGCCAATCGATCATACGACCCGTAGAAGGCCCATTGATAATACGGCCCGTAGAAGGCCCATTGATGATACGGCTCGTAGAAGGCCCATTGTTTCTACGCCACGTAGAAGGCCCATTGTTTCTAAAGCCCGTAGAAGGCCCAGCGTCACTACAGTAAATATGTAGCCCATGGTTATTGTGGCCTAGTTTAAAAAAAAGGTTATTGCGGCCACTAGCAAACCGCGGAAAAAGAACAGCACTGACTACAAGCAAACAAATAAACAAGACAACAAGGAAATAAATAACCAAGCAACTTATGCTAGGCTATCACGGCTATTACACATATTACATCCACTGGGCATCGAAGTTCGCCACCAGTGCAAATATAGGGAACAAAGCAGCATATCATATACACTAGTTGTCAAAGTTGGCGACCAGTGCAAATAAACGCCGCAGCAAAACATGTCCAGAACTGAAACCACTTCAGAAGATCTCAAGAAACAATATCCTGGGTACCCATAATGCTGGCAAGATGCTTAGCAAGCTTATGAACTTTCTCTTGTTTGGCGCTTAAATCCTCCAGCGCTTGCTGTTGCACCAGAAAGTATGCATCTGAATTCTGCAAGGACTTCCTCAGTCCTTCAGCTTCCTGTCGAAACACATCTGATCGATGTCTTTCAACTTGAAGCTGAGACTCAAGAAGACAAACTGATTCAGGCAGCGAGTTCGAAGAGCTTGTGCCAGCGGTAGTGGCCAGTAACTCGAACACTACATCAAGACAGGACTTCTGGGTTCTCTCACTGTCGTCAAGGTAGTTTTTATCAGCTTTCTTGGACACCAACAGGGATGTCTCACTATCTTGAACCTTATCTGCATTACTTCCTTCACCATTGCATAACGGGGTATTGTTCTCCAATATTTTGTCCGCATTCTAAAAGAGAAACAAGCAGACACATCACAGATTTACCATGTTGTATATGAAACTCATTTTGGTAAATCAGTTCAGTAGTAAAGTGCACAAGATAACAACATGAAACAAACATATATCTATGTACCATGGTCACTTTATGGTCTATATCATTCTAGTTTTTGGTGCCAAATCAAGATAGACACACAGTTCAAATAATATTTGTTCAAGACAAAGCAGAATAGACAGAATATAAGTGTGGGAAACTATAGAGACACTTGTAATGTGCATGACATGAGAACATAACTGTTTATTCAATTGAAACTGAAATCAATATAGAGCAAGTTACAACAGCAAACCAGTTAAAGAAACAAGTTTAAAACATACCTGTTGCACCATTGGAGTTTCAATTCCATCCTTCAAATTTGAAAATAGTTTGTCTGAGTAAATACAGTGATGCAAGAGCAAAGGAGTATGAACCATAGCTACAGAACCTGACCTGAGAACAATTCTTCTTCTCCTTTAAGCGTTGAGTTGGGATTCGGAGTGGTGGTCCTCGTGCTTTGGGCACTGCAGTTCCCTTACTAACTGCTCGTGTTTGGGTGCTCTGTGGTGGAGACGGTGCTGTGTCAACTGGAACTGGGTTACTATCTGCTAGGGTTGGGGTTAGAAGGGGTGTAGTTGGTTCTCTGTCCAACTGGGTAGGCGTACAATCTGCGAGAGTCTGGGTTATGTGTGGTGGGGCTGGTTCTTGGGCAAGTACAACCGTGGTTCTATCTGCATCAACTAGTAGCACTATCTTTTCCGAAGACCGTGTTGTTACTCCCTTAGATACTGCCATCACCCTCTCCAATTCAAATGGCTGATAAACAAGAAAAGTAATTGAATGTACATACATTGTATGATAGACAGGTGCAATGGATAGTGGGGAATAAAAGAGGGCATGAAATAATTCACATTTATGTTGTCTAACCAAACATGATAGCATGACACAATTTCACATATATGATGGCTAACTAAACAGGATAGCATGATACAATTTCATATTATGATGGCTAACTAAAAAAGATGGAAAGACATAGTTCAAAATATGATGACTATGTAAACAGGATGACATGATATAACTATATAATGTGTTTATTAAATAGGTTGGCATGCCATAATTCACGTACATGCCGCCTATGGAAACATGATAGCATGATATAATTCCTGGATAGAATGACATAATTCAAAATATGATGACTGTAAACACTAAACAAGATGAGATGATATAACTATATGATGTGTTTATTAAATGGGTTGCCATGCCATAATTCAGACAGATGTTGTGTATGTAAACATGATGGCATGATATAATTCAAATATATGATTTATATAGTAAGCAAGTAAGCAGATGGCAATCCATATATGATGTAAAAACTAAGCAATGCAAGACAACATGCATGACATGGGTAATATAACCCTGTCAAGTTTGAGCATAGACCTCAGGGGGGAAATAGGACTGGTCATTAGTCTCTGAATCCTCCTCTGAGGAGCTCTCTGTATCCAGCAAGATGTCTGCTTCAGCAGGTAGCATTGTCTGCTCTGAATACCTTGTTTTCACTCCAGATACCTCCATCACCGCTTCAAATGGCTGATGCACAGGAAGAGTAGTTGAATATACAAACGTTGTCAACAAATGCAACACGTAATACAAAAAAATGATAGCATGATATAATTCACATACATGATGATTGGCTCAACAGCATGGCATTGCATAATTCACATATATAATGCCTTTGCAACAAGATAGCATTGCATAATTCACATATAGAATGTCTTGCAACAAGATGGCAATGCATAATTCACATATATGGTAGACACTAAACAGGTGGCATTCACACAAAGCATGTCTAAACTAATCAAATGACATCGCAATGCAAGACACCATACGCACGATATGAGCAACATAACCCTGTCAAGTTAACTAGAGCATACACCTCGGGGGGGCATAGGACTGGTCATCTGTCTCTGAATCCTCCTCTGAGGAGCTATCCGTAACCAGCGAGATATGCGCTTCGTCAGATAGCATAGTCTACTCTGAAGACCTTGTTTTCACTCCAGAATTTTCCATCATCATACTGATGCACACGAAGAGTAGTTGAATGTACTAACATTGTTGACAAATGTAATACGTAATGAAAAAAGGATGGCCTGATATAATTCACATATAGATGACTGGCTAAGCAGGATGGCATTGCAAAATTCACATATATGATGCCTGGATAAACAAGATGGCATTGCATAATTCACATAAACGATGAATAAACTAAACAGATGTCATTCACACAAAGCATGTCTAAAACTAAGCAGTTGACATATTTGATGTATAAAGGAAGCAATGCAAGGCACCATATGCATGATATAACCAACATCAGCATGCCAAGTTAGAGCGAAGACCTCATGGGGTAAATAGGAGTGGTCTTCTGCTTCTGAATCCCCCTCAGAACAGTTATCTTCCTCTTGATTACGATCCAAAATGGGTGGAGGGGGGGCTGCCTTTGCGCCACCATGGAGCGACATCTGCATGAAATTTTATTGCCACGCAAGGCTCGTCTCTTTTGCTCTACATGTTCAGTTCCATTGTGTACAATAACTGACATGCATAGGAATAAAACATAGTGAGATTATGTAAGGAGTGCATGCACAAATCCAGAGTGATGGTAGCAAACTGTGGATAGACCCAAAACCAATGATAGCAGGCAGATAATAGCTTTAGTTAAAAAATACAGATAATGGCTCCTTTAATGTTTGTTTGCACCCAACATGAAACTCATAGTAGACACCCGAGATTAACCAGATAGTAGACAGACAGTACTGATTGCTGCCCCAATATGTACCCCACAACCATTTAAAAACTCAAGTTTCAGCATAAGTTTGGACCTGACTCGAAGTTTAATAGGTGAACACGACGATAAAGTAGCATGTCATCATATTAAGCGATGCATAATGTAAGCAGACACGGAAGAGTCTGACCTCTCTTGCGTGCAGTCCTCAAGGTCATCTGCTCAGTTGATGATGGTAATGCAGTTGTCGTGGCTGCCGACGGCGGGGAAGAAGATCTGAGGCGGCGAAAGACAGTCTGGAGAGCGGATCCCTGCTGTGGTGAACCCTTCCGTCGTTGGAGCAGCTGAGCTGGGGTGGAACATAGCACCGCAGGAGTAGGACAAACCACAGAAGGTTTTCTTTGACACATATCTGTAACAGAAGTAATTGTGTAAGGGCTTGTTTGAATTTGAGGATTCTAACAATGCAGGGATAGGAAATAGGCAGGAATAGGATAGGAATGCACGTGCAAAACAGAGAATTTAAAAACACAGGATTTCTGCCAATCTGGGTGTTTGGTTCACAAGAATTGGAAGATCACAGGATGCAAAGAAGTATGGTGAGATTAAGTCAAACCACAAGAAGTGTACAACCTCTTTGGCGAAGCCATGTCGATCTCAACGTGATTGGGTTGGCCGGTGAGGATGCTCCGGCTGACTTGGCTGTCGGAGGAGGGGAAGAAGATCTTAGGCGTCTGGAGATGGAGCCTGAGGTACTGCTCCGCTGTGATGGAGGGTTTCGTCGTTGGAGCAGCTCTGGTGAGTTGTACGACGCCGAGGCTGAAGCAGGATAAGAGAGACAACGTTAACCTGAGTGGAATTCTAATAGCATCTCCAATAGATGACGTAAAATACATAACCACAAAGTGCAAGATGTATACATCAGCCGCTCATCTCTGAACTTAACTGTCGAAACTGAACTTAACCGTCGAAACTGAATTTTGCTGTCGAAACTGAATTTTACTGTCGAAACTGAACGCACTAGAGGTGAGGCTACACGTCAGTCGACTGACTTTTTCATCTCTGGTCAGTCGATTTTGCAGCCGTTGGATACGAAATCAAGGGCCTGCAGTTCATCTTCAACCTCCACCCCCCTGAGCCGCCGGCCACCACCGGCCAAACAGCCGCCCCGCCCGCCCCAAAAACACTCCCCACCGCCGGTCCGCCGCTGCCCCGGCCATCCCTCTAGCCCCCCCCCGTGCCGAGCTTTTTCTCCGGCGATCCCCACGCCACCGCCCCACCACCGCCGGCGACCACCGCCCCTGCCCTGAACCCTAAGATAGATAGTGGGGTACTTCTCCGGCGAGCCCCCCTCCCCGCTGCGGCTGGTTCTTCCTTAACTCCGGCGAGCCCCCCCACCCCTTGAAAATCGACTGACCCAAAAGTCGATTCAGTCGACTGAAGTGTGGCTAAATCGGAGCAGCATCGCAAGCAAGAGCAAGAGCGAGAGCAGCAGCGCAAGCAAGAGCAAGAGCAGACCAGGCAGGGGACCGAGAGCAAGAGCAGAGCAGCAGCGCGAGTGAGAGCTAAAGCAGCAGCAGCTCCTACTGATGTGGACGTCGCCGCCGAGGGAGCGACGCCGTGGAGGAAGTGGCCGGCGACGCCACGGTGGATGGAGCCGCGTCGTGTCGGCTCGGGACCGAGCGCCGGCAGCACCGTGAGATCGAAGCAAGAAGAAAATGCGGTGATTAGTGTACAACCTCTTTGGTGGCGCCGATTAGGCCGCAGCTTCATCCGAGGAAACGGTGATGCTGATACTCTTCCGGTGGTGTAGGTGAAGACGGCGGTGTGGGAATGGAGGTGGCGCGAAAGACGAGGGGAACGTCGGGGCAGCTCCTTGGAGGTTGAGGACAGGGTGGCTGAACCGGCGGGACGACCAGATCGACGACGGATCCTCATCCGGTACGGTGGATGAGGGACGTCGAGGTGTTGCTATGGACGACGTCGTCGGGGAAGAGGCTCCGGCTGGGTGGCGGACGGAGGAGGGTGTGGGGCTTCGCGGGTTTTCCCGGCCTCGGTGTATGAATGGGTGGGCGGATGGGATGGGAGTGGGGAACCATGGCTTAGGGACGCGCTTGTCCGAAATGTGGGGTAAGTTACGAAAGTACCCCCACCGATTTGAGGCAGTTCTTTCGGTTCAGGGGTATCACGGGCATTTCGCGTGTCAGGATTTCACAGGAGGTGGGAGTTTTCGCGCGCGTTGTAATTTTGGAATAGCAAGGCGCGGGTTGAGATGGAGGGAGTTGTCGGAGCACAACGAGACAAAGATATATCTTAAATATTTCGGGCTAACAAGGCGCGGGTTGAAGAGGCGGGAGTTTCGCAGCACGATAGACAGAGACGCTAGCTTGAAATTTCGGCATAAGAAGGCGCGACTTGAAATTTCGGGAGAACAAGCTTAACGTGTACCCAAAAGAAAAAAGACAATTTAGACTAGTATGATATACTACGTACAATGTGTTTAACACGCACAACACACACAGACACCATTTAGACTAGTAAGGTACACGTGCATTGCACGCATGAGATTTGGCAACCAAATTATGAATAAATACCACAATATAGCATGTAAGCTTTGAGTCATATATGCATGATGTAGATGTTCGTTTAATTCATATAGTTCATTTCATTCAAAATCATCTAGTTTTTATAAGAAAGCTAATCTATTTTAAGATTCATCGAATTGTGCGTTGTAAGGCATAAAGTAAAAACAAATCATGTAGAAAACATTTGGGCAATTCTGATACGGAAGATTCTAGAACAAAGAAGAAGTGCTTGTGTTTTGAGGTTTGTGCATTATGCTTAAGTTCAACCATAGAGTCTTCTAGATTGTACATGTGGCAAAATCTGGTGAAATCTAGATGATATCCAACGGCCAGTAGTGCTCAAATTTGCCAGCTCTGCACCATCGGATTGGCCTCATCCAACGACCATCTTTCAAAGTTAAAGTTATCCGCACACTATATAAAAAAATATAAAAAATATATATAGGGGTATAGATATAGATATGTGATGCGAAAGTCACCCATCATCTCCAATTAGAATAGTTTGTCCATGCACGGATGCAGTGTGGCCAAACGATGTCTGCCATCGGTATCTCAAATTCAAACCAATCCGACCTTGTTCAATGTGTATACATTGCAACATGCTCGTTTCCAAACCACACCGCGCAGATCTCCGTTATATTCATGCATGCATGGGTTTCAAACATCATGATCTCTTATTCAAATATTTGAATTCAACTTTACATTGATTATGACCTCACCTAGTCTTTTACACCCACACATTGGTCTTCTCTTTATAATTGTACCACTAACTTTCTCTCGTGCATGCATGCACACACACTACCAGTCGGCATTATCCATCGCATACATGCAATCTTTTTCTTCAGGTCGGTCTCCCATGAAGGCACACACACACACACATATCCCCCTCTCCATCATATCGGGCATTCTTTATCTCTGACGTGCATGCGCAACGATGAGTGTTCCTCTATGTGTGTGTGTGTGTGTATATAGCTAGGTCTTTCATAGTTTTCCACATAAACCGATCAATCTATATATCTAGTGAGGTCTCACCCTCTTTCCCACGTCCACATCGATCAATCTATACCTCTATATATAGGATTACATATATAGCTAATACACCCACATTAATTATATATCCAACGCCCCCTCTCATCATCCATGCCTTCCGCTTCATCTCTCAAACGCGCGCACAATGGCCAAGACAGGGGGCAGCAAGGGCCCTGCCCCCCCTAACATCACTATATATCGAGGCTAATATGAATGTGATCATTAGACAATTGCTGGTAAAAATGGTTTAAGTTGATGAATTGGCCCTCCTCGTAAAGGATTAGCAATGCTTGGCCCCCTAGCTCATGGGACATTTTTCATGGCTCCGCCACTGCGCGCAACAGCGCACGTTCTCGCCCCCTCTCTCTAAATATCGATCTCGCAGTTGTGCACTCCTTCATAGTCTCCCTCCACTCGGCCCCTCGCACCATCTTCTAGCCCCCACCGGATTTTGCCACATGTACAATCTAGCAGACTCCATGGTTGAACTTAAGCATAATGCACAAATCTCAAAACAAAAGTGGTTCTCCTTTGTTCTAGAATCTTCCGTATCGTAACTGCCCAAACTTTTTTTCTAGTTGAATTGCCATTCTTTGTTTGTACTTTATGCTTTACAACGCACAATTCCATGAATCATAAAATAGATTAAGGGCTTCTTTGATTCAAAGGATTCTCGAAGGAATTTTGGAGGATTCTAATCCTTAGGAATTTTTCCTATCTTGGTTGTTTGATTCGTAGGATTGTAAACCATAGGAATTTTTTCATATGATTCATTTGCACTAGATTTCATAGGAAACATCCCATCCACTCAAACCACTTTGAAACAATTCTGCGTTTTTTCTATGCACAATCAAACACTCGTACCATCCTGTAGGATTCAAGACGACATTCCACTCTAATCCCATGTTCTTCCTATTCCCGCGTTTTGGAAATCCTACGAATCAAAGAGGCCCTAGGTTTTTTTATAAAAACTAATTGATTTTGAATGAGATGAACTATAAGAATTAAACAAAGGTCTACATCAGGCATATATGACTCAGAGCTTACATGCTACAGTGTGGTATTTATTCGTAATTTGGTTGCAAAATCTGACGCGTGCTATGCACGTGTACCTTACTAGTACTTCGAGTATGTGCAAAACACAATGACACGCTACACAGTGTCTCTCTTACAGTTCATGAAGCCACGTGGGCACGTGGCACATGTGGAGGCGTTGTCGCGACATCCTTGTGTGGATTGATCACAGTGACGTGCTGGTGGTTCCAGAAGAATGTACTCGTCCTCCCTGAGCCGCGCTGGCGGTACATGCACGAAGCGAAGATGTGCACGCACGCCACACACGCACTCATTCCCTTGCACGCACACGTGGGTACACGGGCGGACGCAATTTTGTACCAAGATCCACCCCATGTGATAATTTGACGCGTGTAAAGTCCTTCACTTCATTGATGGTCAATTAATACAGCGCATGCAAATTGAGTGGACGTGAGGGCGGAAGAAAGACATTACTACTCCACTGCGCGCATGCGAGTAGTTAAATCATGGGTTGCTAGTAGTACTTCCATTGGTCTCCTTCGTATTTTGTGCCAATTTTTGACAGTAACATAATATTTACGCATCTGAGCAGTGCAGTCTACTTGAAATTTATGTTCCACTAAACTCATCGGGAGCCGTTTCGGGCCTCGAAACCAAAAACCATCAATTAATCTTTACCTTGTTCCCATCACACTCGAAAGTACTAGTGCTACAATTAAGTGCAAGCCTGCTCACACCTACCAGTACGTACCAAACCTGAACGTGTTCCCACTATGCAGGTTTTAGTACTAGTGCTAGTACTTAGGCTATAAAAAGGGGAACTACCTAACCGAAAATTACTCTACCTTCCTCCTCATAAGTCCTGCTTCTTCGTCCGTCCTTGCCATGGCCGATGTGCAGAGCTCTAGGTCGAGAACTACTCGTAACAAGGGAGCGGCAACCAAGGTTGCAGAAAAAAAGAGAGGGCTCGCCGCCACCCAAAGACCTCGAAAGATCTCTCACGGGCAGGCGATGGCTCCCAGGAGCGCCCTAGACGCGGAGGCGAACATGCTGAGCTGGCGGCACTGGAGTCGTTATCCCTCGACAGCATGCCCGATCAGCTCAATAAGCACCTCAATAAGCAGAAGGAGTTCATCCATGGCTTGGTGTAGCTGCTCAAGGAGAGCCTCGACGACATGCCCGCTGAGCTCAATGAGCAGGGGGAGTTGACCGCCGTCTTGGTGATGCTGCTGAAGAAGAGCATTGCCTCGGAGAAGAAGGCGACCGGCGAAATCCTGCAACTACAGGAGGACAACGCGAAGCTCTGCCACGAGCTCGGCCTGCTGAAGGAGGAGAACGCCGGCTGGAAGAAGCTGCATGAGAATAGTAGTTCCTCGATGAAGATGTTGTAGGCCCTCGTCATGGAACAGAAGGAGGAGTTGGCGAAGTTCCGCATCGAGCACCCGGCTGCTGTCAAGGTACGTAATGCGGCCGTGGAACAGATGATGAAGGCTCGCGTCGAGAAATCCCGCGTCATGGACACAATGATGAAGATGGCGGAGGAGACGCGCAAGGAGATGGAGGTCGTGGAGGCGATCAAGAAGCAGTTACGACTCCGCGGCCAGCAACCCTTTATGTAGTGAGAGCAGCGCCCCAAACTTGTGTGCGGCTTCCTTCTTTTTTTGGGGTGATAATCCTCCTTCTTCTTTTGCTCCTGTGTTTCTTATTTTGCTTCGGCTGTTTCACCGCATGTGTCACCTTCTCTGCGAGGCATGAATAGAACAATGCTAAAAATGAGATGACTAGCAAATTAAATCATTCTTTATCGCCAATAGAACAATGCCTCTTGCTAGTAATATATAATAAGAGTAGAGAGTAGAGGATATGGCACTGGGCTGCCGTGTTTCGTGCTCCTCCGTCGTACTCCAGTGGAAAACTTGAGTATACCGCACGGTTCTTTGCTCCTCCTCAGGTCGTCGGCACATTTATACGAGCAGTCAAATCACAAGGCCCCGCCTTCCAGCAGTAATGAGCCGTCAAATCACAAAGGCCCTTGCCCCTCGTGAAAAGGACCAAGCTAGACTGCCCGCCCTCTAGCCTTTTAAAAAATGTATACATTTGTACAGTAGTAGTATCGATGGATTGCGCCATGGAGCAAAACTATGCATATACTACTACGTACTCCTATATGACACTACCCACTATGAAGGTACTAGTAACATAGACTAGTAACTGGTCTATGTTACTCTCCACTATGACCAGCCAAAGTCGAGGCGCGGATACCAATGAGGGCCTGGTTGTGTGTATACTTGGACAACTCACCCGACTGCATGCGCACCAGGCAGACGAAGCTCGTGTCGTGTTGGTGCCGTGTGCGGCCCGCACATTAACCAAAACCTCGCGCCTCAATCTTAGCCTTCACGTTTAAAACATCTCAATCTCAAGGCCAAGGAGCAACGTGAAACCTATGATAGAGCCAATCGGATGGTTGAGAACACTACAATTCGTAGCTACAGATGCGTGCGTGAGAGAGGATGAGTGCGCGCGTGCATCTCTTCTCATAGTACAACTGTATGTGGGTGGCATCGGCCTAGGGAGCAGTGATGGTGCGTGCGAGAAGTCCCGAGAGATAGGTGTAATGCGTGTGAAAAAAAGACTAGTCTATAGCTCGCCACGAGGCTATTCCTGTCGAACGCCAAGCGTAAGATATGTATCTGACGGTGCCAGATTTTGCAAGTACACAGCAGTATAAAAAGAACTAGTAGTACCATGGCATATGCTACACCACGGCCAAGAAAACGTGCCGACGTTACGCCATCCGGGAATAGTGCCGCACTTCGAAACTAGAACCGTCAATAAATCTTGAGCGCGTCTCGTCACATTCCAAATTACTAGTACTACTACCATGCTATATTTAATTGCAAACCTGTTCACACTGATCACAACCTAAACGGTTTCCCACCTAGGAGCGTATTAGTAGTACTCGGTTATAAATACTACTATGCTAAGATGACTGCACATTCCTCCTCAACTCCTCATCCACAAGAAACAATCAAGCCATAGCCAACGTGAGTTCTGGGTCGAGAGATTTCCACCAGGGAGAGGTGAGCATGGAAGAGGAAGCACGAGAGATGTCCCACCTCGCCGCGAAAGCAGCCGACATGTCCAGCCGTGCAGTAGTAGCAGCACAGAGGTCCCGCCGCGCCGCCGAAGCAGCACGGAGGTCCCGCCACGCCGTCGATGTAGCAGACTGGTCCGGCCACGCCGCGGATGCAGCAGAGATGTCCCGCCGCGTCGCGGCGGCCTGGGAAAATTTCTCGCGGGCAAGCGAGAACTCTTACAGGCGCATGCATGCAATAGTCCATAGCCAGATGGATCAGATCTCCGGCTGGGCGAGGATGCAGGACGAGGCTACCGGCGTCATCCGGCAACTCGGGGAGGTCAATGCGAAGCTCCGGGGCGAGCGCAACCGCTGAGGGCGAAGATCGCCGGAAGGGCGAAGCAGGAGGAGGAGACCGCTGCCGTGTTGCAGAGGACGGGCGTCATCATCAAGAAACTTATGGACGAGAATGCCATGCTCCGCATCGAGCGCAACAGGCTGGTGGAGGAATCCATGGATGCTGCCAAGCAGCGTATTAAGGACATGAAACTGATGAAAGAGATCATCGCTCGCCGCGAGAACTAGTCTCCGCGACCTGCAGCGCATAAAGAAAGTAGAGATCAGCGAGCCAGATCGTTGTATGCGTCTTCCTTCTTCTTTTGCCCTTGTGTATTTCGGGCATAGCCGCATGTGGGTTTTTTTTAATTATCTTCCTAATTATGTAAGACAATTATTATCCACTCTCGTCGTCCTTATATATATTCATCAGTCTTGCTATAAGTCGCAGTAGATGTTATATAGGTCCGTCAGATCTTACATCAAGATCCGTGCAAAATTTTCCTTTTTCTCTCTTAAATCTCAGTCGAGTGAGACATTGCCACGCCATTAAACAGAGGCTCGGGCGCCATTAATGGTACCTTGGGACGGAGGTGGACGGCAGATGGAGGTCAAAGGGCTCTCCTCCCGATAAGCACGCGCAGGGGTCAGATCGCACGCCTCCCGTACTCAAATAGCTACCCTGCACGGCGCCTCCTAGCTAATAAAAAAAGGGGACGCGTGGCGGCACGTAAATGGTAAATAGAACGCCCACGGTTTCAATAATACTTGTGTTTCTGATTGTAACGTGACAGCACTAGTTCCAAAATGACTTTGTTGATTGTTAATGTGTGCGCCTTCGCAAATCGGACAGCAAAATTACCACAGCATGTTGGTGCCATGTCATGGCACCAAGCCAAGTTTCATGATTTTCATGCGTGTTTTGGATTTACAGGAATTAAAAAACCAAGTTTCTCAATGTTTTCAGCGGAGCCATGACGCCCAGATGTTTGAATTTCATTCCCATTTCTGGCATGGGACCTAGAAATTTACCCGAGGACACACATGTGGTGTTTCAACCAGCTTTGGTACACTGGAGCATGTGCTTGTATTTAAAATTTGAATTATGCACACAAAGGTGACACGTTCCCTCTCAGAACCACGAGCCTTCTTGAGAGAAGCTCCGGTTTGCAAGAAACTTATACCAAAACTTGTTCCTATTCTGCATTTTTTTACCACAGCATGGTAGTACCATGACATGACACCATGCCAAGTTTCATGATTTTCAGGCGTGTTTTGGATTTACAAGAATTTTAAAACCAAGCTTCTCAATGTTCTCGGCCGAACCACGATGCCCAGATGTTTGAATTTCATTCCCATTTCTTGCATGGGACCTAGAAATTCACCCGAGGACACACATGTGATTTTTCAGTCAACTTTGGTGCACGGGAGCATGTGCTTGTAGTTCAAATTTGAATTATGCACATTAAATGACCAGAAACTCAATTAATGTATAAAAAAGGCCAAACGAACCGAGAATAATTCCAAAATTTAATAGGGCACTCATATAGTTCTATGTTGCCTCTGTAAAGAAAATCTGGCGGCAGGCAGCGTATATTGTTTCGCACACAAAGGTATAAAGAAATAAAGAAATTAGCCCTATTAAATTCTTGGGTTCTTATTATTTATGCCACTAGTTGTGTATCACTACTCAGTTGTGCCATTAGAAGTTACAACTACTCAAAAATGCCATCGATCCGTGAGATGCCTGCTCAAAAATGCAATTAGATATCTAAAAAATGCCATCGTTAAGTTAGATGTTTGCTCAGAAATGCCATTAAACATTGTTATTTTCACGTCAAACCCCGTTGACCATGTTACATGACAAAAATAAGCCGATTCTCACAATGATAAGTTAATGGTGTCCAGCACAACACACCCCTCAAATAAAACTAAGCACCCTGGAATTCTTTGACAAAACTAAGCACCCTGAAATTCTTTGACAACTAAACTGCTGGCGATATGATGTTGGCCATATATATTGTACGTATATAATGTCAAGAAACGAGTGGTAGTACTATACCAACTAAAAGATGAAATGTATGAAATATAACGAGAAGAAACATAACATAGTTCTGCTAGGGGCCCAGCACAACACACCCCTCAAATAAAACTAAGCACACCAGAAATTAAACTAAGCAACTAATCCGGTAGAGACCGCATTAGAACCACCATGAGCAACAACACTGCCACCTTACTCGGAGTCCTCGTCCACGTCCTCGACTTCGTCCTTGTCCCTCCTCCTCTTGAGCGATACTTCTTTGCTTGAACCGCACACTTGGCTCTTGCTCTTCATCCAACCCTTGTAGATATTGAAACAAAGGTAGCCATCCATTGCAGCTTAGTGGATGTGGTCCGTATCTAGTACATTCCACTGCCATGCATGACGATGAAACGTGTACGGAGGTTTCTCTAGTTTACCATACGAAGGATGAACCATGGCTCCTGCCAGGGTTAGCATTGAAGGCTGATCAAGGGAGGGCACCAGCCCTTCCTTTTGGAGGTCGAAGGGGTCGCCTACAACGAGGCCTATCCGACCCAGGATTTCCTTGTCGTTCCTAAAGTCTACAGTAATGAATTTGACTCGGCCGCCCTTGAGGAACTTCTTAAATTCCTCGCACTCAACGTCGGCATGGCATATGTGGTAGACCAAGCATAAGTCATGCACGCAAACCTGGATCACGGCGGGCTTCTTCTTCTCTGCCGCCTTTAGTTTCTTCTCGCTTCCCAGGACTGTGGTGTACTCAACATCTAGCCCAGCGACCCACTCATCATTTGAGTTTTCGAACATGCGTTTGAAGCGAGCAAGGCATTCTTTCATCGTTGCGGAAGAACAGGTGTAGATGACATCGAACTCATCGCCGGTGATGGTCTAACCTTGTACTCACCGCCGATCATGGAGATTTGGGACGCCATGGATTTGGGAGGAGGGTTAGTATTAGTGGATTTGCCGTAATGTGAAAGGACGGGACGACTAGGAGCGGTTTATCGATTGTAAAAATGTCGAGTGGGGGGGGCGGGCGTGCGAATGGCAGGGTAGTGGCTTGCCTGGTGGATAAATGGATTCATGCACAGTACTATGGGGGCCCAATTAGATGTCATGTCTACTCGACGCCCAATTAAATGGCTTTCGATGTCATGTCAAGCGTCGGGAAAATTATAGGTTCCCATGATATGGGCTTCTGAGAGCCCTTGGATCTGAGATCGAACGGTTGCATGGCGTGATTCTAGACCTATGGGTGAATATCCTATCCTAGAGGGTTATTCTGCAAATTTTCAGCAACTTAGCATGCGACCGTTCGATCTCAGATCCAAGGGCTGCCAGCAGCCCGTATCATGGTCGCGCCTACCACCAAACTAGTCTATCATCTAGGTACACGCGCTTAGCACCGTTTCTTCCTGGGGTCACTAAACTAGTCTCTCTCTTCTTAATTAACTTGCCACATCAGACTTTATGCCTATCTGGCGGGCTTAGCACCTGTAGTATCAAGTACAATAGTGGGCTATAAGCCCGCTTTACATGGCATTTTTGCATATGTGGGGGAAAGTGGCAAGGAAAAAGTGGAGGAGTGGGCTCTCAAGCAAGAGCCAGCCTCTACATGGTGGAGCATCGGGAGAGGCACCTGTATGGAGGTGGTCAGGAATCGGGAGACTCAAGCCAGTCGTAGCGCCGCAGTTAAAATGATAATGGCAAGTCAAATCACCGGGCCCCACCTGTCCAGCAGTAACTGACTGTCAAATCACACATCCCTACGTTTGCAACAGCCTACTCCCTCATCTTCTCGCATCTCTGTCGAACCGACTAGGCGGAACTGCCCCGCCTACCGCGCAGGAAAAGCCCCGCCCTCGACTTTTAAATAGTACAGTATACTAATTTTGTATCCATGGATTGCGCGATGGAGCAAAGCCTCAAGAAAACGGCGGTACACATGTACGGAGTATACAGCATGCCCGTCGCGTTCGCGTCGCACCACAGACGGTCGGTCGGTCTGGCACGCCGCTCTCCGAATGGAACGCGCGTCATATTGCGTTTGCACACACATGTGGGACCGCAATTGAGAACCGACCATAGGCACACTCCCTGGCCCCGCAAGTCGGCTGAGTTAATAGAAGCACATACTCCACCTTGGTACCTGGACGATCCCTACAAGACACGAAAGATCAGTTCGTCCATGCATGTGACCAGACTCCAGCAGACACGCCTGGATGTCTATCGTCTACATATCGTGCAGGCTGTGTAGTACAGGGCTGTAGTTCTGGTGAGAAATCTAAAAAAAGGTTTCTTGTCATCTCGCAAAATTAGGTGTCATGTGCTTCAGATCACTGCGAGGGTTAAACAGCGACAACTGAGTTGGATTAGTCATTGGGGGCACATGCACGAAGACTACTATCGACAGACCTCTTTTCTACGAGTTTATCTTTAATTTGAGCTTTGATCCTCGTCTAGTTTGTCCGTCGGGATTCATCTTGTCTCCTTTGGGCAGTGAGGTTATGATTTCTTGTCATGTGGCATTTTTTCGTGTTATATGTTATAATCCGGTGCTTCAGATCAAAATGACGGCAACTGCGCCTCCGGGGCACGTGCATGAGGACTTCTCGACAGTCATTGCCGAGGTCAAGCCGGCTCCGGCCGTGTCGGAGTAATGGGCCACGGGTAGGCTAACCCGAGCCCCTGAGCCTTTCAAGACAACGGGGCTGGCAGCGCCGCTCGAGGCGTCAAGACGAGGTGCCGCCTTCTGGTGGCCGGCTGGAGGAATGGCCGGCTGCCCGTAGGCGGCCGAGTTCCAGAAGCCGGCATCAGACAAGCTGACTCCTAGTGGGGCGGCTTCCAGAGAAGCCGGCCCCTAGCAGTCGGCCCGTGGCGCCTACGAAGCCTGCGCCCTCATCAAGAAAGACAAGACAGGGAGTGGCTACAGTATAGCCCATCCCTTCCCAAATCCAGGGATGGGCGTGGCCACAGTGCACCGTACCAGCGGAGATCTCCGCCCGGCGCGGCACTGTTGCCACTCCACCCCTGACGTCACCACAAGCAGGCAGAGCCCTACTCCCACGACGGCCTGTCGGTACGGCCCAAGGACGACGGGCCCCACCGATCAGCGAGAGCCCGGAAGACGGCTAGAGCCCCACCAGTCGGATCCGAGGGAGGTCGGTCCCCAGCAGTTGGCCCGCCCCTTCCTCGGGGCCCACTCGCCATTAACCAGACGAGACGCGGAGTGGCTACAGTAATCGCCCGCCAGGCGACGGGGCTGTAGCCACACTCCCCTGACCGAGTCGGCATCATTAGCATCACAGCTACAGTGATCAGCAGCCGACAAGACCCGCGAGCGGCAGAGGCGGCCTGTCGGCTCCGTACCAGACCAGGCGGCGGGCCCCAGCAGCCGGCGGAGAAGCCGGCCACCAGAGAGACTGACAGCCGGGTCCTACACCCGGCCGGATTACTATTGTACCCCTGGGGGGTAGGCCTATATAAACCCCCCAGGGCACCCATGCAAGGGGTTCCCAACCTGTTAGAACTAGACCGACCCATAGAGAAAGGAGAGAGCTAGCCTTGCTTTCTTCCACCTCTAGCAAACAGCTCGAGGAGTACCATTGTACTCACTAGTGCCTTAGTGATCATGCGGAGACCACGCAGAGCAGGACTAGGGGTGTTATCTCCTAGGAGAGCCCCGAACCTGGGTAAAGTGCGCCGGCATTCGTGTCTACGCCTTATCCCGCTTCCAGGCACCGGCGACGTTCTACTCGCTCCCACCATGATAAGCCATCCATTGGCATATGTCGCACCCAACCCCCGACATTTGGAACCCACCGTGGGGCGAGGTGCACCGTCGTCCGGAGACCTGTTCTGGACGGGAACCCTTTTCCTCCCTGGCAAGCGCAGCCAGCCCGGCATGAAGGAAATATGCCCTAGAGGCAATAATAAAGTATTATATATTTCCTTATATCATGATAAATGTTTATTATTCATGCTAGAATTGTATTAACCGGAAACATAATACATGTGTGAATACATGGACAAACAGTGTGTCACTAGTATGCCTCTACTTTACTAGCTCGTTAATCAAAGATGGTTATGTTTCCTAGCCATAGACATGAGTTGTCATTTGATTAACGGGATCACCTCATTAGGAGAATGACGTGATTGACTTGACCCATTCAGTTAGCTTAGCACCCGATCGTTTAGTATGTTGCTATTGCTTTCTTCATGACTTATACATGTTCCTATGACTATGAGATTATGCAACTCCCGTTTACCGGAGGAACACTTTGTGTGCTACCAAACGTCACAACGTAAATGGGTGATTATAAAGGTGCTCTACAGGTGTCTCCAAAGGTACTTGTTGGGTTGGCGTATTTTGAGATTAGGATTTGTCACTCCGATTGTCGGAGAGGTATCTCTGAGCCCACTCGGTAATGCACATCACTATAAGCCTTGCAAGCATTGTGACTAATGAGTTAGTTGCGGGATGATATATTACGGAACGAGTAAAGAGACTTGCCGGTAACGAGATTGAACTAGGTATCGAGATACCGACGATCGAATCTCGGGCAAGTAACATACCGATGACAAAGGGAACAACGTATGTTGTTATGCGGTCTGACCGATAAAGATCTTTGTAGAATATGTGGGAGCCAATATGGGCATCCAGGTCCCGCTATTGGTTATTGACCGGAGAGATGTCTCGGTCATGTCTACATAGTTCTCGAACCCGAAGGGTCCGCACGCTTAACGTTACGATGACAGTTTTATTGAGTTTTGATGTACCGAAGGAGTTCGAAGTCCCGGATGAGATCGGGGACATGACGAGGAGTCTCGAAATGGCCGAGACGTAAAGATCGATATATTGGACGACTATATTCGGACTTCGGAAAGGTTCCGAGTGATTCGGGTATTTTTCGGAGTACCGGAGAGTTACGGGAATTCGTATTGGGCCTTAATGGGCCATACGGGAAAGGAGAGGAAGACCCCAAAGGGTGGCCGCACCCCTCCCCATGGGCTAGTCCGAATTGGACTAGGGAAAGGGGGCGCCCCCTTCCTTCTTTCTCCTTCCCCCTTCCCTTCTCCTACTCCCACAAGGAAAGGAGGAGTAGGACTCCCCCCTTTGGCGCGCCTCTCCCCTTGGCCGGCTGCCTCCCCCTTCTCCTTTATATACGGAGGCAGGGGGGCACCCAAGAGACACAACAATTGATCCTTGAGATCTCTTAGCCGTGTGCGGTGCCCCCTCCACCATATTACACCTTGATAATACCGTTGCGGAGCTTAGGCGAAGCCCTGCGTCGGTGAAACATCACCATCGTCACCACACCGTCGTGCTGACGAAACTCTCCCTCAACACTCGGCTGGATCGGAGTTCGAGGGACGTCATCGAGCTGAACGTGTGTAGAACTTGGAGGTGCCGTACGTTCGGTACTTGATCGGATCGTGAAGACGTAGGACTACATCAACCGCGTTGTGATAACGCTTCCGCTGTCGGTCTACGAGGGTACGTGACAACACTCTCCCCTCTCGTTGCTATGCATCACCATGATCTTGCGTGTGCGTAGGAAATTTTTGGAAATTACTATGTTCCCCAACAGTGGCATCCGAGCCTGGTTTTATGCGTTGATGCTATGCACGAGTAGAACACAAGTGAGTTGTGGGCGATATAAGTCATACTGCTTACCAGCATGTCATACTTTGGTTCAGCGGTATTGTGAGATGAAGCGGTCCGGACCGACATTACGCGTACGCTTACGCGAGACGGGTTTCACCGTTCGGAGCACTCGTTGCTTAAAGGTGACTGGCGGGTGTCTGTCTCTCTCACTTTAGTTGAACCGAGTGTGGCTACGCCCGGTCCTTGCGAAGGTTAAAACAGCACCAACTTGACAAACTATCGTTGTGGTTTTGATGCCTAGGTAAGAACGGTTCTTGCTAAGCCCGTAGCAGCCACGTAAAACTTGCAACAACAAAGTAGAGGACGTCTAACTTGTTTTTGCAGGGCATGTTGTGATGTGATATGGTCAAGACATGATGTGATATAATTTGTTGTATGAGATGATCATGTTTTGTAACCGAGTTATCGGCAACTGGCAGGAGCCATATGGTTGTCGCTTTATTGTATGAGATGCAATCGCCATGTAATAGTTTTACTTTATCACTAAGCGGTAGCGATAGTCGTAAAAGCAATAAGTTGGCGAGACGACAACGATACTACGATGGAGATCAAGGTGTCGCGCCGGTGACGATGGTGATCATGACGGTGCTTCGGAGATGGAGATCACGAACACGGTGCTTCGGAGATGGAGATCACGAACACGATGCGCCGGTGACGATGGTGATCATGACGGTGCTTCGGAGATGGAGATCACGAGCACGGTGCTTCGGAGATGGAGATCACAAGCACAAGATGATGATGGCCATATCATATCACTTATATTGATTGCATGTGATGTTAATCCTTTATGCATCTTATCTTGCTTTGTTTGACGGTAGCATTATAAGATGATCTCTCACTAAAATTTCAAGATAAAAGTGTTATCCCTGAGTATGCACCGTTGCGAAAGTTCTTCGTGCTGAGACACCACGTGATGATCGGGTGTGATAGGCTCTACGTTCAAATACAACGGGTGCAAAACAGTTGCACACGCGGAATACTCAGGTTAAACTTGACGAGCCTAGCATATGCAGATATGGCCTCGGAACACAGAGACCGAAAGGTCGAGCGTGAATCATATAGTAGATATGATCAACATAGTGATGTTCACCATTGAAACTACTCCATCTCACGTGATGATCGGACATGGTTTAGTTGATTTGGATCACGTAATCACTTAGATGATTAGAGGGATGTCTATCTAAGTGGGAGTTCTTAAGTAATATGATTAATTGAACTTAAATTTATCATGAACTTAGTCTTGACAGTATTTTGCAAGTTATGTTGTAGATCAATAGCTCGCGTTGTTGCTTCCCTGTGTTTATTTTTGATATGATTCCTAGAGAAAATTATGTTGAAAGATGTTAGTAGCAAAGATGCGGATTGGATCCGTGATCTGAGGATTATCCTCATTGCTGCACAGAAGAATTATGTCCTTAATGCACCGCTAGGTGACAGACCTATTGCAGGAGCAGATGCAGACGTTATGAACACTTTGGCTAGCTCAATATGATGACTACTTGATAGTTTAGCGCACCATGCTTAAACGGCTTAGAATCGGGATTTCAAAGACGTTTTGAACGTCATGGACCATATGAGATGTTCCGGGAGTTGAAGTTAATATTTCAAGCAAATACCCGAGTTGAGAGATATGAAGTCTCCAACAAGTTCTATAGCTAAAAGATGGAGGAGAATCGCTCAACTAGTGAGCATGTGCTCAGATTGTCTGGGTACTACAATCGCTTGAATCAAGTGGGAGTTAATCTTCCAGATAAAATAAGTGATTGACAGAATTCTCTAGTCACCATCACCAAGTTAGTAGAACTTCGTGATGAACTATAGTATGCAAGGGATGATGAAAGTGATTCCCGAGCTCTTCGTGATGCTGAAATCGACGAAGGTAGAAATCAAGAAAAACATCAAGTGTTGATGGTTGACGAGACCACTAGTTTCAAGAAAAGGGCAAAGGGAAGAAGGGGAACTTCAAAAAGAACGGCAAGCAAGTTGCTACTCAAGTGAAGAAGCCCAAGTCTGTACCTAAGCCTGAGACTAAGTGCTTCTACTGCAAAGGGACTGGTCACTGGAGGCGAAACTGCCCCAAGTATTTGGTGGATAAGAAGGATGGCAAAGTGAACAAAGGTATATTGGATATACATGTTATTGATGTGTGCTTACTAGTGTTTATAGCAACCCCTCAGTATTTGATACTGGTTCAGTTGCTAAAGAGTAGTAACTCGAAAACGGGAGTTGCAGAATAAACAGAGACTAGTAAAAGGCAAGGTGACTTTGTGTGTTGGAAGTAGTTCCAAGATGGATATGATCATCATCGCACACTCCCTATACTTTCAGGATTAGTGTTGAAACTAAATAAGTGTTATTTGGTGTTTGCGTTGAGCATGAATATGATTTGATCATGTTTATTGCAATACGGTTATTCATTTAAGTTAGAGAACAATTGTTGTTCTGTTTACATGAATAAAAACCTTCTATGGTCATACACACGAACGAAAATGGTTTGTTGGATCTCGATCGTAGTGATACACATAATCATAATATTGAAGCCAAAAGATGCAAAGTTAATAATGATAGTGCAACTTATTTGTGGCACTGCCGTTTAGGTCATATTGGTGTAAAGCGCATGAAGAAACTCCATACTGATGGGATTTTGGAATCACTTGATTATGAATCACTTGATGCTTGCGAACCGTGCCTCATGGGCAAGATGACTGAAACACCGTTCTCCGGAACTATGGAGAGAGCAATAGATTTGTTGGAAATCATACATACAGATGTATGTGGTCCGATGAATATTGAGGCCCGTAGCAGATATCATTATTTTCTGACCTTCACAGATGATTTCAGCAGATATAGGTATATCTGCTTAATGAAACAGAAGTCTGAAACATTTGAAAAGTTCATATAATTTCAGAGTGAAGCGGAAAATCATCGTAAGAAGAAAATAAAGTTTCTACGATCTGATCGTGGAGAAGAGTATTTGAGTTACGAGTTTGGCCTTCAGTTAAAACAATGTGAAATAGTTTTGCTACTCACGCCACCTGGAACACCACAGTGTAATGGTGTGTCCAAACATCGTAACCGTACTTTATTAGATATGGTGCGATATATGATGTCTCTTACCGATCTACCACTATTGTTTTGGGGTTATGCATTAGAGATAGCTGCATTCACGTTAAATAGGCTACCATCTAAATCCGTTGAGACGACATCTTATGAACTGTGGTTTGGCAAGAAACCAAAGTTGTCGTTTCTTAAAGTTTGGGGCTGCGATGCTTATGTGAAAAAGCTTCAACCTGATAAGCTCGAACCCAAATCGGAGAAATGTATCTTCATAGGATACCCAAAGGAGACTGTTGGGTACACCTTCTATCACAGATCCGAAGGCAAGACATTCGTTGCTAAGAATGGATCCTTTCTAGAGAAGGAGTTTCTCTCGAAAGAAGTGAGTGGGAGGAAAGTAGAACTTGATGAGGTAATTGTACCTGCTCCCTTATTGGAAAGTAGTTCATCACAGAAATCTGTTCCTGTGACTTCTACACCAATTAGTGAGGAAGTTAATGATGATGATCATGTAACTTCAGATCAAGTTACTACCAAACCTCGTAGGTAAACCAGAGTAAGATCCGCACCAGAGTGGTACGGTAATCCTGTTCTGGAGGTTATGTTACTAGACCATGACGAACCTACGAACTATGAAGAAGCGATGGTGAGCCCAGATTCCGCAAAATGGCTTGAGGCCATGAAATCTGAGATGAGATCCATGTATGAGAACAAAGTGTGGACTTTGGTTGACTTGCCCGATGATCGGCAAGCAATTGAGAATAAATGGATCTTCAAGAGGAAGACGGACGCTGATAGTAGTGTTACTATCTACAAAGCTAGAATTGTCGCAAAATGGTTTTCGACAAGTTCAAAGTGTTGACTACGATGAGAGTTTCTCACTCGTATGTATGCTTAAGTCTGTCCGAATCATGTTAGCAATTGCCGCATTTTATGAAATATGGCAAATGGATAAACAAAACTGCACTCCTTAATGGATTTATTAAAGAAGAGTTGTATATGATGCAACCAGAAGGTTTTGTCAATCCTAAAGGTGCTAACAAAATATGCAAGCTCCAGCGATCCATCTGTGGACTGGTGCAGGCATCTCGGAGTTGGAATATACGCTTTGATAAGTTGATCAAAGGATATAGTTTTATACAGACTTGCGATAAAGCCTGTATTTACAAGAAAGTGAGTGGGAGCACTACAGCATTTCTGATAAGTATATGTGAATGACATATTGTTGATCAGAAATAATGTAGAATTATTCTGCAAAGCATAAAGGAGTGTTTGAAAGGAGTTTTTCAAAGAAAGACTTCGGTGAAGCTGCTTACATATTGAGCATCAAGATCTATAGAGATAGATCAAGACGCTTGATAAGTTTTTTCAATGAGTACATACCTTAACAAGATTTTGAAGTAGTTCAAAATAGAACAGTCAAAGAAAGAGTTCTTGCCTGTGTTACAAGGTGTGAAATTGAGTAAGACTCAAAGCCCGACCACGGCAGAAGATAGAAAGAGAGTGAAAGTCATTCCCTATGCCTTGGCCATAGGTTCTATAAAGTATGCCATGCTGTGTACCAGATCTATTGTAAACCCTACACTGATTTTGGCAAGGGAGTACAATAGTGATCTAGGAGTAGATCACTGGACAGCGGTCAAAAATTATCCTTGGTGGAATAAGGATATGTTTCTCGATTATGGAAGTGACAAAAAGGTTCGTCGTAAAGGGTTACGTCGATGCAAGTTTTTGACACTAATCTAGATGACTCTAAGTCTCGGTCTAGATACATATTGAAAGTGGGAGCAATTAGCTAAGAGTAGCTACGTGCAGAGCATTGTAGACATAGCAATTTGCAAAATACTTATGGATCTGAATATGACAGACCCGTTGACTAAAATTATCTCACAATCAAAACATGATCACACCTTAGTACTCTTTGGGTGTTAATCACATAGCGATGTGAACTAGATTATTGACTCTAGTAAACCCTTTGAGTGTTGGTCACATAGAGATGTGAACTATGGGTGTTAATCACATGGTGATGTGAATTATTGATGTTAAATCACATGGCGATCTGAACTAGATTATTGACTCTAGTGCAAGTGGGAGACCGAAGGAAATATGCCCTAGAGGCAATAATAAAGTATTATATATTTCCTTATATCATGATAAATGTTTATTATTCATGCTAGAATTGTATTAACCGGAAACATAATACATGTGTGAATACATGGACAAACAGTGTGTCACTAGTATGCCTCTACTTTACTAGCTCGTTAATCAAAGATGGTTATGTTTCCTAGACATAGACATGAGTTGTCATTTGATTAACGGGATCACCTCATTAGGAGAATGACGTGATTGACTTGACCCATTCAGTTAGCTTAGCACCCGATCGTTTAGTATGTTGCTATTGCTTTCTTCATGACTTATACATGTTCCTATGACTATGAGATTATGCAACTCCCGTTTACCGGAGGAACACTTTGTGTGCTACCAAACGTCACAACGTAAATGGGTGATTATAAAGGTGCTCTACAGGTGTCTCCAAAGGTACTTGTTGGGTTGGCGTATTTCGAGATTAGGATTTGTCACTCCGATTGTCGGAGAGGTATCTCTGAGCCCACTCGGTAATGCACATCACTATAAGCCTTGCAAGCATTGTGACTAATGAGTTAGTTGCGGGATGATGTATTACGGAACGAGTAAAGAGACTTGCCGGTAACGAGATTGAACTAGGTATCGAGATACCGACGATCGAATCTCGGGCAAGTAACATACCGATGACAAAGGGAACAATGTATGTTGTTATGCGGTCTGACCGATAAAGATCTTCGTAGAATATGTGGGAGCCAATATGGGCATCCAGGTCCCGCTATTGGTTATTGACCGGAGAGGTGTCTCGGTCATGTCTACATAGTTCTCGAACCCGAAGGGTCCGCACGCTTAACGTTACGATGACAGTTTTATTGAGCTTTGATGTACCGAAGGAGTTCGGATTCCCAGATGAGATCGGGGACATGACGAGGAGTCTCGAAATGGCCGAGACGTAAAGATCGATATATTGGACGACTATATTCGGACTTCGGAAAGGTTCCGAGTGATTCGGGTATTTTTCGGAGTACCGGAGAGTTACGGGAATTCGTATTGGGCCTTAATGGGCCATACGGGAAAGGAGAGGAAGACCCCAAAGGGTGGCCGCACCCCTCCCCATGGGCTAGTCCGAATTGGACTAGGGAAAGGGGGCGCCCCCTTCCTTCTTTCTCCTTCCCCCTTCCCTTCTCCTACTCCCACAAGGAAAGGAGGAGTCCTACTCCCGGTGGGAGTAGGACTCCCCCCTTTGGCGCGCCTCTCCCCTTGGCCAGCTGCCTCCCCCTTGCTCCTTTATATACGGAGGCAGGGGGCACCCCAGAGACACAACAATTGATCCTTGAGATCTCTTAGCCGTGTGCGGTGCCCCCCTCCACCGTATTACACCTCGATAATACCGTTGCGGAGCTAAGGCGAAGCCCTGCGTCGGTGAAACATCATCATCGTCACCACGCCGTCGTGCTGACGAAACTCTCCCTCAACACTTGGCTGGATCGGAGTTCGAGGGACGTCATCGAGCTGAACGTGTGTAGAACTTGGAGGTGCCGTACGTTCGGTACTTGATCGGTCGGATCGTGAAGACGTACGACTACATCAACCGCGTTGTGATAACGCTTCCGCTGTCGGTCTACGAGGGTACGTGGACAACACTCTCCCCTCTCGTTCCTATGCATCACCATGATCTTCCGTGTGCGTAGGAATTTTTTTGAAATTACTACGTTCCCCAACACGGCACGCCAGACGGAGTCTGCGCTGACGCGCTGCATGGCGCGGAGGTCGCCTACGCGGCGAGCTGCCTCGCCGATCTTGTTGGCGAGGTTCGCCTCTCCGACGAACCCGCGTCTGACGTGGGCACCGAAGGCCGTGAGAGCCGCCTCGCGAGCCTCCTCGATCAGCTCCACGTCACCAGCAAGCCTACTGTGGACTTGGAATCTGTAGGCTCCACCGCCCGATGCTTGTCGATTCCGACACTGCATCGTTGACGCGTTCCCCACCAACGTGGTGGTCTACGACGAGCCGCCTCCTCGCGCGGAGAGCTGCGGAATCACCGTCATGGAGGTGCTTGTCATCGGTCACAGCGAGCACTCCGGCGGAGGCGCTCATGACCCGCTCGATGCGGCACTGCAAGACCTGACGGCGCCCATTCCAGAAGACGCCGACGCCGAGATGCTGGAAGCACGCCGCGCCCAGCTAGTCGAGAGCGCCAAGAAGCTGGCCAACATGAGACGCCTGTCGGAGGCCTACCAGCGCAAGATGGACCGTGCTGTGGGTGGCACGCCGGCTCCTGGTGGGCCTAGCCGCATCGGCACGGTCCAGCAACGCGGCGTGGCCATCGCCAGCTTATTCGGGGAAGATCGCCCCGTCTACGCCACGCCCGCGGAAAACATACGAGCTGCCCAGGCGGCAGCAGAAGAGCTGGACAAGTTTGAGGGCGAAGAGCGTCGCCAGATGGCGGAGCGCGTCCAGCGACTCCTCGACGCGGCTGCTGAGCAGCACGAGGCCGGCTACCGTACTGAGGCTCCCAACCGGCAGAATGACGATCCGCCTCCCCGCCGAGATCAAGGCGCGACATCCCGGACGCCGACTGGTGGCGTCCGCGGAAGAAGAGACAAGGAGCCGGCTGCCAGCCGCAGCCGGACTCGCCTCACCATCGAGCGCGACCAAGACGGTCGCCCAAGAGCTGTAGAACGACGGGATGACTGTCCGCCTCCTCCCCCTCGCAGGGAAAGGCGCGTCTGCCCGCCGCCTGTTGAACACCCGACACTCGGCGACCGCCTTGGTCGCCGAGAAGGAGTCGGAGAGAACGATGCCCGCCACCGGATCGACCGTCTCAACCGATCCCTGGAGCTAGAAGAAGAAGATGAGCTGGGTCCGCCTTGTTTCGGCCCCCGCATTCGAGATGAGCCCTTCCCCAAAGGGTTCACGCTCCCGAGAGACACGCCCAAATACACCGGCTCCGTGAAGCCGGATGACTGGCTGGTCGACTACTCCACAGCCGTCAGCATCGCGAACGGCAACAAGCGCATTGCCGTGAAGTATGTTCCGCTCATGCTCCAGGGCACGGCCCGGACATGGCTGAACAGTCTGAAACCCCGCAGCATCAACAGTTGGGTCGATTTCACCGAAGCCTTCATCCGCAACTTCACCAGCACATGCAAGCGGTCGCCCAAGCCTCGGCAGCTCTCCTTGTGTGTCCAAGGCCCCAACGAGTCGACTCGTGACTACCTCACGCGCTGGGCCGAGCTCCGCAACTCTTGCGAAGGCATGCACGAGGTGCAGGCCATCGAGTACTTCACCGCCGGGTGCCGAGAGGGCACCCTTCTCAAGCACAGGCTTCTTTGCGACGAGCCGGCGACCCTCGATGAGCTGCTGATCATAGCAGATAAATACGCCACGGCCGACTCCTCCATGAAGGCAGAGATCCAAGTTGATGCGTCTGGCAAAGTGGCTCCTCCAGCTCCTCGGGCCCCGGCTGGTGACACCAGTCAGCGTCAGCAACCCAACGATAACAAACGCAAGGCCGCGCAGCCGGCTTCTAAAAGCCGGCAGGTGGCGACAGTCGAAGACCAGCAGCCGGAAGGGCGGCCTCCATCTAAGCGCCAGAAGGGCGGCAAGCCCAATTGGCTGCCCGCTTTCTCATATGAGCAGACCCTCGATGCGCCCTACAAGTTCCACAGTGGTGCGAAGCCGTCCAACCACACCACTCTAAAGTGCCATTGGCTCACCAGGATCGCCAAGGGTGACGGCCTTTTGCCTCCTCCGCCTGCTGGGCAGCCGCCTCTTCCTCCCCCAACAGCCGGCGGTTCGACCAGTCGGAGCCATACAAGACGAGTATCCTGAAGAGCACGGAACTTATGTCGTGTTCACCAATGTGGCCGACGATAAGCACAGCAGACGGGAACGACAGCAAGAAGTGAATGCGGTGGCATCGGAGACCCCCGAGTTCATGCATTGGTCCGAGAAGCCCATCAGCTGGAGCAGAGCCGACCACCCGGAAGTAATGCCCAATCCCGGCTCCTATGCCCTGGTTCTGGATGCCACTTTTGCCACAGAGCGGCGAGCTGCTCATTTTTCCCAAGTTCTGATAGATGGCAGCAGCAGCATTAACATCCTGTACAAGGATACCATGGAGAAGTTAGGAATCAAACAAAGGCAGCTTCAACCCAGTCGGACTGTATTCCACGGCATAGTCCCTGGCCTTTCCTGCTCACCAATCGGCAAGATCCAGATAGACGTCCTCTTTGGAGACAAAGATCACTTCCGCCGAGAGCCAGCCTGGTTTGAAGTGGTGGACCTTGAGAGCCCATACCATGCACTACTTGGCCGGCCTACTCTGGCCAAGTTCATGGCGGTCCCCCACTATGCTTACCTCAAGACGAAGATGCCACGTTCCAAGGGAATTCTGACCATAGTGGGGGATTACAAGAAGTCATCCGCTTGCGCGGCAGATAGCAGCCGACTAGCCGAGTCCCTTGTGATCGCAGCTGAGAAGCGGCTCCTTGACCGAGTTGTGGCGATGGCAGGCAAGCAGCCGGAAATGTCACCCAACCCCAAGGAGTCAGAAGTCGAGGGCTCGTTCAAGCCGGCCAAAGAGACAAAGAAGATACCCTTGGACCCGGAGCACCCGGAGAGGTACGCTGTCATAGGTGCAAACCTTGACAGCAAATAGGAAGGCGAGCTCATCGATTTCCTCCGTGAGAATCGGGACATCTTTGCATGGTCACCTAAAGACATGCCGGGTGTTCCGACGGATTTCGCCGAGCACAAGTTACATGTCCGGTCCGATGCCAAGCCAGTCAGGCAGCCCTTGCGCTGCCTGTCAGAAGAGAAAAGAAGAGTCGTTGGAGAAGAGATAGCCCGGCTGCTGGCAGCCGGCTTCATCATGGAAGTGTTCTTTCCAGAGTGGCTGGCCAACCCAGTCCTTGTGCTGAAGAAAAACAAGCAGTGGCACATGTGTATTGATTACACCAGCCTCAACAAAGCCTGCCCCAAAGACCCATTTGCTTTGCCGAGAATTGACCAAGTGATAGACTCCACAGCCGGATGCGAGCTGTTGAGTTTTTTGGACGCATACTCAGGGTATCACCAGATCAAGCTGAACCCGGCCGACAGGCTAAAGACCGCCTTCATCACACCATTTGGAGCCTTCTGCTACTTGACCATGACGTTCGGCTTGAGGAATGCTGGCGCCACGTTTCAACGTTGCATGCAAAAGTGCCTCCTCAAGCAACTCTGCAGGAACGCCCACGTTTATGTGGACGATGTTGTGGTGAAGACGGAGAAGCGTGGAACGCTGCTAGTAGACCTCAAGGAGACCTTTGAGAACTTGCGCCGATTTCAAATCAAGCTCAACCCGGAGAAATGCGTTTTTGAAGTACCAGCCGGCCAGCTTCTTGGCTTCCTGGTCTCAGAGCGCGGCATAGAGTGCAACCCTGTGAAGATCAAGGCCATCGAGAGGATGGAAGTGCCCACCCGACTGATCGACGTACAAAAGTTCACCGGCTGCTTGGCGTCCATCAGCCGTTTCATCAGTCGGCTGGGAGAGAAGGCTCTTCCCCTATACCAGCTCATGAAGAAGACCACTTTTTTCGAGTGGAACGACAAGGCATATGAAGCTTTTCTCCAGCTCAAGAAGATGTTGATTACTCCACCTGTCCTGGCGGCTTCGACTCCTAAGGAGCCCATGCTCCTCTACATCGCCGCCACCAGCCGGGTGGTCAGCACAATCATAGTGGTAGAGCGCAAGGAGGAAGGCAAGGCACTACCAGTCCAGAGACCGGTGTATTACCTGAGTGAAGTGCTGTCAACCTCCAAGCAAAACTACCCCCACTATCAGAAGATG
The DNA here is from genome assembly GCF_002575655.3 of Aegilops tauschii subsp. strangulata. NCBI lineage: Eukaryota > Viridiplantae > Streptophyta > Magnoliopsida > Poales > Poaceae > Aegilops > Aegilops tauschii. The sequence goes on from NC_053041.3 coordinate 401,123,281, forward strand.
TGCTACGGCGTGCACTTTGCCGCCAAGAAATTGAAGCCGTATTTTCAAGAGCACCCAATCACTGTTGTCTGCACTGCTCCGCTTGCCGAGATCATTGGAAGCCGGGATGCCTGAGGCCGAGTGGCTAAATGGTCCATAGAGTTGCCCCCCTACACCATCTACTACCAGCCCCGCACCGCCATCAAGTCACAAGCACTGGCCGACTTCCTCGTCGACTGGGCCGAGACCCAGTACCTGCCGCCAGTGCCGGACTCCACCCATTGGCGGATGCATTTTGATGGTTCCAAGATGCGCACTGGTTTGGGAGCCGGCATCGTCCTCACCTCTCCCAAAGGCGACAAGCTCATATATGTGCTGCAAATCCATTTTGCCGCCTCCAACAACGTCGCTGAATACGAAGCACTTATTCACGGACTCCGGCTTGCCAAAGAACTCGGCATTCGCCGGATCCTATGCTATGGTGACTCTGACTTGGTGGTCCAACAGTCGTCGGGCGACTGGGACGCCAAAGATGCAAACATGGCGAGCTACCGCTTCCTCGTACAGCAACTCAGTGGATACTTTGAAGGGTGCGAGTTTCTCCATGTGCCAAGGAATGACAATGAGCAAGCAGATGCCTTGGCACGAATCGGCTCCACCCATCAAGCAATACCAACCGGCGTCACCCTACAACGCCTCCTCAAGCCGTCTGTCAAGCCGTCGCCAGAGTCGGATTCCATCTTTGTGCCGGCTCCTCCTGAAGCAGCCGGATCCGACTTGAGGACCCCAGCAGCTGGCACGAGGAATCCGGCAGGCGACCCGGGGACTGCAACAGCCGCACCCGGCCCGGGGACTTCAGAACCCGGCTCGGGAACTGCAGCAGTCGGCCCGGGGACTTCATCGACTCAGCGAGCAGCAGCTGACTCCAACCCGCCGCCTCCCGGCCCAACCGCCCTCGTGCAAGTAGCGGTCTTAGCGATCGAAGAAATCACAGCGCCCTCATGGGCCAAGCCCATCCTCAACTTCCTGGTAAACAAAGAGCTGCCGACTGATGAGATCTCTGCCCGGCAAGTGCGACGCCGGGCAGCAGCATACACCATAGTCAACAGAGACCTTGTGAGGCGCAGTGTCACTGGTGTCTACCAGCGCTGCGTAGAGCCGGAGCAAGGCCAAGCAATCCTCAAAGATATTCACCAAGGCAAGTGTGGTCTTCACGCGGCTTCAAGAGCACTCATGGCCAAAGCTTTTCGCCACGGTTTTTTCTGGCCGACTGCTTTAGAAAACGCCAAAGACTTGGTCCAGAAATGCAAAGGGTGCCAGAAGTTCCGCTCCAAGCCACATCAGCCAACTTCTGCACTCAAGACTATCCCTATTGCCTGGCCCTTTGCTGTCTGGGGCCTGGACATGGTGGGACCATTCAAAACAGCACGAGGTGGCATGACTCATCTGCTTGTCGCAGTTGACAAGTTCACCAAGTGGATAGAAGCAAAACTAATCAAGAAATTGAATGGTCCGACCGCCGTGACTTTCATCTCCGACATCACCATCCGGTATGGCATACCACACAACATCATCACCGACAATGGCACGAACTTTGCCAAAGGCGCCTTGGCCCGTTTCTGCGCGACACAGGGCATCCAACTGGACTTAGCGTCCGTTGCCCATCCGCAGTCAAACGGCCAGGTGGAGCGAGCAAATGGCCTTATTTTGTCCGGCATCAAGCCCCGACTGGTCGAGCCTCTGGAGCGTTCGGCCGGCTGCTGGCTCGACGAGCTGCCAGCCGTCCTCTTGAGCCTGCGCACAACTCCGAACAAGTCAACCGGCTTCACGCCTTTCTTCCTCGTCTAGGGTGCCGAAGCCGTCATCCCGACGGACATAGAATTCGACTCTCCTCGAGTCACCATGTACACCGAAGAGGAGGCAGAAGAAGCGCGACAAGACGGCGTCGATCTGCTGGAAGAGGGCCGGCTGTTGGCACTCAGCCGGTCCAGCATCTACCAGCAGAGCCTGCGCCGATACTACAACCGGAAGGTCAAGCCGAGATCTTTCCAAGAGGGAGACCTTGTGCTCCGGCTGATCCAGCGACCAGCAGGCCAGCACAAGCTCTCAGCGCCTTGGGAAGGCCCCTTCATCGCCAGCAAGGTGTTGGGCAACGACTCCTACTACCTGATCGACGCTCAGAAGCCTCGCGCGCGCAAGAGGGACGACTCCGGCAAGGAGACGGAACGGTCATGGAATGCAAATCTCCTCCGAAGATTTTACAGTTAATGCAGTATGTGCCATGCTACCTTTTGTATTAAAGTACGAAGACTCCGGGTCCCCCGGGAAGAACTCGGGGACTGCCCTCTTTTATCTATATGATAAGAATTATGCTTAGGAATGAATCATTCCCTTTATGCCGCTTGGCACCGGGTCCGACCAGTCGGCCCGGGGACTCGCCGCCTTGTACTATGAAATGCTTCCTGCAGCCGGACAAGTAATGTGTTGGCACTTAAGCCGTCTCCTGCCGGAAGCCGCAGCTCGCAGAGTGACTGTCTGGTGGGTAGGAGAAAGGCAGAAAGAGTGCCCACGTGAAAAATGGCTAAGGACCCAAAGCATGTGCATAGTTCAAGCCGGCTTCCCACCTCTACGACCGGCTGTTGAGCAGCCGGCCGGCCGGCTTCTACTTAACTTGCTAAAACATTCTAAATCGGCTAAGTACTTGCCTTCCCGAAAGTAGCTACGTACTTGACCCAGCCACAGTCCGCAGAGCGGCTGTTCGGCTGGCAAGACGACAACTAAGGGAGGGCGGCAAAGGAAAAAGCCAAAAGAGCAGAAAGCAAGGAAAGATAGAACTCGGAAAAATATTTTACATAGCAAAAGGCCCTTGGCCGATATTCAACGGAAGTTTGAGATACACCCCGCGGGTGGAATTGTGCACAATTAACAAGTTCGTCGAGACTGATAGGCAGGTAAAGCAAAACATAAACTGGCGGCCTAGGGAGCAGCAGACAGGTTCGGTGGATCGGAGGAGTTGGTAGCGCCGGTTGGTGGAGCGGCCGGCTGGTCAGTCTCCGCTTGGTCGCCTCCAGTGGTAGCCGGCTCGCTTGGGCGTGGCTCGTTGCTGGAGGCGCGGTCGAGCTGAGGCTGGCTGTCCGCTCCGACCTCTGGCGCCTCCTCTTCGCCTTCCTCCTCCTCCTCGCCTTCTTCCTCGCCGCTAGAGCCGATCACCTCGGCCGAGTCCTCGCCGTCCTCCGGGTTCAGCCCGAACCATTCTGGTGGCGCTTCGGCGCTGTTCTCAACCCGCTCCGGGACGACGACGCTGGTGTCGGTGTACTCGGCGATTGCCGCCGCGCGCTTGACAAGGTCATCTTCCACGACCGCCAACTCCTCCTGAGCCTCTAGCCGAAACGTGGCCAGCTGGGCTAGACTTAGCCCAGGGTACCACGTCTTGACGAATTCCAAGGCCTGGCGCGCTCCAGCCCGGGCCGAGGAGCCCTTCCAGGCCTCAAGACGGCCGGCCGCCACCTCCAGGCAGTCGGCAGTCCGACTGGGAGTGCGCGGTGCCGTCATGTCCGGCCACAGGGCGGAGATCGCCTGGGCGCCGACACGCTGAAGACAGCGCAACATCCGGTGAGCCGGCTGAAGATGGGCCTCGATGCTCAGGAGCTGCTCGCTAAGGGTTCAGGGGGCGTCGGGAGCGATCTGCGCGCCTTCCGCCCTCCGTCCTTCGCGATCAGCTTCAATGGCCTGATTGGCGGCGTCAGAGTGACCAGGGAAGAACTCTGCCAAGACAGAAAGCAAGGAGCCAAAGTCAGAAACAAGAGGCCGGCTCGACCAGCAGCTCAAAGAAGGAAAAAGAGGGAAGCTCACCATCAACTATGTCTTCAATCTCGTGGAAGCCGGAAGTCAACATCGCCTCCTTGTCGGTCCAGGCGGAGCGTTCGGTCGCGAACTCAGCAAGGAGGCCGGTCTCCTTGTCCTCCGCCTCCTTCCGGGCCTTCTTGAGAAGCTCCGCCTGCTCCGCCAGTTGTGCGACCAGCCGGTCACGCTCTTCAGCCAGCTTGCCGCACTCCTCCTTAGCACGCAGCACGGTGTTGGCTTCGCCCAGCTGCTGCTGCAAGACGACGTTGACCTTTGCAGAAGAAAAGAAGAAGGGAAAGGCGTTAGTAACCACCAGAAAGAAGAACAGTTGCCGAGGAGATCCGGCCCGACTGCTCAGCAGTCGGCCCGAATCTCGGGGACTACAGCCCGCGGGTGCGCCAGCGTGCCCCCGCAGAGAAAGAAGAGGACTTACTTCGGCTCTCCGACAAGTCGGCAGCACGTTGATCCAACTCCAGGACTTTGGAGTTGAAGGCGGCCGCACGGAGGTTATGATAATCCTGCAGCAAGGATATCGGCGCTCAGAGCCTGCTAATTAAAGTTCCGAGCCGCCTGCTCAGCAGCCGGCCCGGAACTCAGGGACTACACCCAGTGGGTGCGCTGACGCGCCCCCACGAAGCAATACAAGAGTTAAAAACGAAGAAGCAAGAAGCGTACCCGGATGGTTTCTCGCAATTCCAGGAACGTCGTGTTGCAGTGCTTGATAGCGTCGGCCTCGGCACGGAGTTTGGCTTGAACATCCAGGATCGCCTTGTTCAGAGGGCCTGTCTCGCCTCCCCGCACCCATCCAGTGGGCGCGGCGCTGGTCGCCTCGGTGTCCGTGATCGAGGAGCTTGCGGCGCCGGTCTCCAGCGGACGTGGCGCCAAAGCCGCCTTTGCGAGTCGGCGGTGCGTCGGTGTGCAGACCTCAGGAGTCGGGCCCGTCACCACCTCGTGTCCGGTTGGCGGCACCGGTGGGTCCACCGGCTGCTCGCCTTGCGTGCTCCCGGACGGCGGCGGTGGAGGCACAATCACGTCCGACATGGCGACGTCGCCGCCGTCCCTCTCCATGATCGGGTGCTCGTCGCCGGCTTCCCCAGTCTGCGCCACGAACGCCAGTGGTGGCGGCGCGGAGTTCAGGGGGCTGATGAATATGGCCGACTGGCGGTGCGCGGCTTCCTCAGCCTGCTTCTTCGCCGCGTCGGCTGCCTCGGCCTCCGCCAGTTTCTTCAGGGCGGCGGCCTCCGCCTTCTCCGCTTCCGCCTTCTCCAGGCGGGCGGCTTCCTGCTCCTCGCGCGCTTCCCGCGTGTTCCGCTCCGTCGCCTCCCGGAGGTCGGCGGCCGGGTCAATCCGCCGAGCGGTGGTGGAAGTCTCCGCCGACCCCACGATGGAGGCGGCGGCCGACTTCTCAAGAGAAAGCGGAGCCCTAGATCAAAGGAAACAAAACAAAGAAACTCAGACAAGATCAGCAAGGAAGGAGAAAGTACGAGATGAAGGCGGTACTTACGCGGAAACCAGCTGCGGCTCCTTCACCGCCTTGCGGAAGCAGATGGCCTTCGCGGCCGCTTCATCCCGCTTGGTCACCGTGGCTGAGCCCTTGGGCTTCTTTGTCCGGCTGCCAAACAAGCTCGGCGCGGCCCTGCGTTTTTTCGCGCCACCTTGGGCATCCGGCGCGGCAGACGAGCTCGCGCCTGGCTGGCCGGACCCTGGCTGGTGGCGCGGGGCGACTTCCCTCGCATCATCGTCGGGCCAGTCCTCGAGGCTGGCTCCGAGCCTCAAGCTGCCTGCTTCGCCGCCTCCTCCCTCGGCGTCGTCCTCCAAGGCCGCCGCCCCCAAGTCGGGGTCGTCGACGTCGCTCTCCGCTCAGTCGGGGAGGAATTGGCGCTTCGGCCCCGCGGAGCCGGCTGCCGGCTGGAGGAGGGGGCTCTGTTCAAAGGCCGATTGGTCAGGTTGGACAGGCCGAACTCGGCCACAAAAAGGATAGATAAAAAGAAAGATAACTTACCATAGGCGGGGGGTCGGCGCATGAATACGGCTCCTTTCTTAGGGACAACAGTTATACCTCCCTTCTTAGGGACACAATGGACAGGACTTGCTCACTGACTATCAGCAACGGGATAAATTATACCTGCCTCCAGAAGCTTTAGTATTTCTTTCCTTACCACTTCTTTCATCTTAGGATTTAACCGTCGTTGGTGATCAACAACTGGTTTAGCGTCTTTCTCCAATTTTATTTTGTGCTGGCATAAAGTGGGACTTATGCCATTAAGATCATCAAGAGTATATCCAATAGCAGCACGGTGCTTCTTCAGAGTTTTCAATAATTTATTTTCTTCATGCTCTGAAAGGTTAGCACTAATAATAACAGGATATATCTTCTTTTCATCAAGATAAGCATATTTAAGAGTATCGGGTAATGGTTTAAGCTCAAACATGGGATCACCCTTGGGTGGATGGGATCCCCTAGTATTTCAACAGGCAAGTTGTGTTTCAAGATAGGTCCTTGTTTAAAGAATACTTCATCTATTTCCCTTCTTTCATTCATAAACATATCATTTTCATGGTCTAGCAAATACTGTTCTAAAGGATCATTAGGAGGCACGGCAATAGAAGCAAGACCAATAATTTCATCTTTGCTAGGCAATTCCTCATCACGGGGTTTTCTACGAAATTTAGCAAAACTAAACTCATGAGACATATCCCCCAAACCAATAGTAACAACATCCTTTTTGCAGTCTATCTTAGCATTAACAGTATTCAAGAAGGGTCTACCAAATATGATGGGGCAAGAGCTATCTTGTGGGGAACCAAGAACAAGAAAATCAGCAGGATATTTGACTTTCCCACACAAGACTTCAACATCTCTAACAATCCCAACTGGTGAAATAGTGTCTCTATTAGCAAGCTTAATTGTAACATCAATTTCTTCTATCTCAGCAGGTGCAATATCATGCATAATTTCGTTGTATAAGGAATGAGGTATTGCACTTGCACTAGCACCCATATCACATAAGCCATGATAACAATGATCTCCTATTTTAACAGAAATAACAGGCATGCCTACAACATGTCTATGTTTATTTTTAGTATCAGGTCTAGCAATTCTAGCAGTTTCCTCACAGAAGTAAATAACATGCCCATCAATATTATCAGCCAAGAGATCTTTAACCATAGCAATACTAGGTTCAACTTTAATTTGCTCAGGGGGTTTAGGTGTCTTAATATTACTTTTATTGACCACATTTGAAGCTTTAGCATGATCCTTTATTCTAACAGGGAAAGGTGGTTTCTCAATATAAGCAGTAGGAACGACAGGATCATTATAAGTGATAGTATTTTCTTCAACTTTAATAGGTGCAACTACTTTTACTTCAATGGGAGGATTATATTTAAACCACTTCTCCTTAGGGAGATCAACATGAGTAGCAAAGGATTCATAGAAAGAAGCTACTATCTCAGAGTCAAGTCCATATTTAGTGCTAAATTCACGGAAAACATCGGTATCCATAAAAGATTTAACACAATCAAACTTAGGTGTTATACCTGACTCCTTACCTTTGTCGAGGTCCCAATCTTCAGAGTTGCGTTTAATTCTTTCCAATAAATCCCATTTGAATTCAATAGTCTTCATCATAAAAGATCCAGTACAAGAAGTATCGAGCATGGAGCGATTATTGAGAGAAAGCCGAGCATAAAAAATTTGAATAATCATTTCTCTTGAGAGCTCATGATTGGGGCATGAATATAGCATTGACTTAAGCCTCCCCCAGGCTTGAGCGATGCTTTCTCCTTCGCGAGGCCAAAAATTATAAATATAATTACGATCACGATGAACAAGATGCATAGGATAAAACTTTTGATGAAATTCCAATTTCAATCGGTTGTAGTTCCATGATCCCATATCATCACATAGCCTAAACCATGTCAATGCCTCTCCCTTCAAAGATAAAGGGAAGACCTTCTTCTTGATAACATCCTCGGGCAAACCTGCAAGCTTAAATAATCCACAAACTTCATCCACATAGATTAGGTGCAAATCAGGATGTAATGTTCCATCTCCTGTAAAAGGATTAGCTAGCAGTTTCTCTATCATACCCGAAGGAATTTCAAAGTAAACATTTTCAGTAGGTTCAGTAGGTTGAGGAGCAACTCTTTGCTCTACTGGCTGGGGTGAAGATACCCCGAACAAGCCCCTCAGAGGATTACTTTCCATAGTAACAAGTGACAGTAAATTTCAGCACACTATATAAATTTTTTCTTACCAAATTCCACCTACCAAAGGCGCTTCACTCCCCGGCAACGGCGCCAGAAAAGAGTCTTGATGACCCACAATTATAGGGGATCTATCATAGTCCTTTCGACAAGTAAGAGTGTCGAACCCAACGAGGAGCAGAAGGAAATGATAAGCGGTTTTCAGCAAGGTATTCTCTGCAAGCACTGAAATTATCGGTAACAGATAGTTTTGTGATAAGGTAATTTGTAATGGGTAACAAGTAATGAAAGTAAATAAGGTGCAGCAAGATGGCCCAATCCTTTTTCTTGCAAAGGACAAGCCTGGTCAAACTCTTATATAGAGAAAAGCGCTCCCGAGGACACATGGGAATTATCGTCAAGCTAGTTTTCATCATGCTCATATGATTCGCGTTCGTTACTTTGATAATTTGGTATGTGGGTGACCGGTGCTTCGGTGTTGTCCTTTATTGGACAAGCATCCCACTTATGATTAACCCCTATTCCAAGCATCCGCAACTACAAAAGAAGTATTAAGGTAAACCTAACCATAGCATGAAACATATGGATCCAAATCAGCCCCATACGAAGCAACGCATAAACTAGGGTTTAAGATTCCGTCACTCTAGCAACCCATCATCTACTTATTACTTACCAATGCCTTCCTTTAGGCCCAAACAATGGTGAACTGTCATGTAGTCGATGTTCACATAACACCACTAGAGGAAAGACAACATATATCTCATCAAAACATCGAACGAATACCAAATTCACATGACTACTTATAGCAAGACTTCTCCCATGTCCTCAGGAACAAACGTAACTACTCACAAATCATATTCATGTTCATAATCAAAGGGGTATTAATATGCATAAAGAATTTGAACATATGATCTTCCACCAAATAAGCCAACTAGCATCAACTACAAGGAGTAATCAACACTACTAGCAACCCACAGGTACCAATCTGAGGCTTTGGGACAAAGATTGGATACAAGAGATGAACTAGGGTTTTAGAGGAGATGGTGCTGGTGAAGATGTTGATGGAGATTGACCCCCTCCCGATGAGAGGATCGTTGGTGATGATGATGGAGATGATTTCCCCCTCCCGGACGGAAGTTTCCCCGGCATAACAGCTCTGCCGGAGCCCTAGATTGGTTCCGCCAAGGTTCCGCCTCGTGGCGGCGGAGTTTCTTCCCGAAAGCTTGCTTCTTATTTGTTCTCGTACGAAAGACTTCATATAGCAGAAGATGGGCACCGGAGGCCTGCCAGGGGCCCACGAGGCAGGGGGCGCGCCCAGGGGGGTAGGGCGTGCCCCCACCCTCGTAGCCAGGGTGTGGGCCCCCTCTGGTGGATTCTTTCGCCAGTATTTTTTATTAATTCCAAAAATAACTTCCGTGAAGTTTCAGGACTTTTGGAGCTGTGCGGAATAGGTCTATAATATTTGCTCCTTTTCCAGCCCAGATTTCCAGCTGCCGGCATTCTCCCTCTTCATGTAAACCTTGTAAAATAAGAGAGAATAGGCATAAGTATTGTGACATAACGTGTAATAACAGCCCATAATGCAATAAATATTGATATAAAAGCATGATGCAAAATGGACGTATCGATGGGATCCATGTATGAGAACAAAGTATGGACTTTGATTGACTTGCCCGATGATCGGTGAGCTATTGAGATTAAATGGATCTTCAAGAGGAAGAAGGACGCTGATAGTAGTGTTACTATCTACAAAGCTCGAATTGTCGCAAAAGGTTTTTGGCAAATTCAAGATGTTGATTACGATGAGATTTTCTCACTCGTATCGATGCTTAAAGTCTGTCCAACTCATGTTAGCAATTACCACATTTTATGAAATCTGACAAATGGATATCAAAACTGCATTCCTTAATGGATTTATTAAAGAAGAGTTGTATCTGATACAACCACAAGGTTTTGTCAATCCTAAAGGTGCTAACAAAATGTGCAAGCTCCAGCGATCCATCTATGGACTAGTGCAAGCATCTCGGAGTTGGAATATACGCTTTGATAAGTTGATCAAAGCATATAGTTTTATACAGACTTGCGGTGAAGCCTGTATTTACAAGAAAGTGAATGGGAGCACTACAGCCTTTCTAATAAGTATATGTGAATGACGTATTGTTGATCGGAAATGATGTAGAATTTTCTGGAAAGCATAAAGGAGTGTTTGAAAGGAGTTTTTAAAGAAAGAACTCGGTGAAGCTGCTTACACATTGAGCATGAAGATCTATAGAAATAGATCAAGACGCTTGATAAGATTTTTCAATGAGTACATACCTTGACAACATTTTGAAGTAGTTCAAAATGGAACAGTCATAGAAGGAGTTCTTGCCTGTGTTGTAAGGAGTAAAGTTGAGTAAACCTAAAAACCCAACCACGGCAGAAAATAGAAAGAGAATGAAAGTCATTCCCTATGCCTCAGCCATAGGTTTTATAAAGTATGCTATGCTGTGTACCAGACCTATTGTGTACCTTGCTATGATTTTGGGAATGGGGTACGATAGTGATCCAGGAGTGGATCACTGGACAGCAGTCAAAGTTATCCTTAGTTACCTAAGAGGACTAAAGAAATATTTCTCGGTTATGGAGGTGATAAAGAGTTCGTCGTAAAGAGTTACGTCGATGCAAGCTTTAACACCAATCTGGATGACTCTGAGTCTCAATATGGATGCATATTGAAAATGGGAGCAATTAGCTAGAGTGGCTCCATGCAGAGCATTGTAGACATAGAAATTTGTAAAATACATACGGATCTGGATGTGGCAGACTCGTTGACTAAACTTCTCTCACAAGCAAAACATGATCACACCTTATTACTCTTGGGTGATAATCACATAGCGATGTGAACTAGATTATTGACTCTAGTAAACCCTTTGAGTGCTGTTCACATGGCGATGTGAACTATGGGTGTTAATCACATAAAGATGTGAACTATTGGTGTTAAATCACATGGCGATGTGAACTAGATTATTGACTCTAGTGCAAGTGGGAGACTGAAGGAAATATGCCCTAGAGGCAATAATAAAGTTGTTATTTATATTTCCTTATATCATGATAAATGTTTATTATTCATGCTAGAATTCTATTAACCGGAAACATAGTACATGTGTGAATACATAGACAAAACAGAATGTCCCTAGTATGCCTCTACTTGACTAGCTCGTTAATCAAAGATGGTTAAGTTTCCTGGCCATAGACTGTTGGGAAACGCAGTAATTTCAAAAAAAATCCTACGCACATGCAAGATCTATCTAGGTGATGCATAGCAACTAGCGGGGAGAGTGTGTCCATGTAGCCTCGTAGACCGAAAGCGGAAGCATTATGACAACGCGGTTGATGTAGGCGTACGTCTTCACGGTCCGACCGATCCTAGCACCGAAGGTACGGCACCTCCGCGATTTGCACACGTTCAGCTCAGTGACGTCCCATGAACTCTAGATCCAGCTGAGGTCGAGGGAGAGTTTCGTCAGCACGACAGCGTGATGATGGTGATGATGAAGCTACCGGCGCAGGGCTTCGCTTAAGCACTTCAACAATATGACCGAGGTGGAAATCTGTGGAGGGGGGCACCGCACACGGCTAAACAATCAACTTCTGTGTCTATGGGGTGCCCCCTCCCCTGTATATAAAGGAGTGGAGGAGGGGGAGGGCCGTCCCTCTATGGCGCGCCCAAGGGGGGAGTCCTACTCCCAGTGGGAGTAGGATTCCCCCTTTCCCTGAAGGAGGAGAGAGGGAGAAGGAAAGGGGGCGCCGCCCCCCCTTCCCTAGTCCAATTCGGACCCAAGGGGGAAGGGGCACGTGGCGTGCCCTAGCCGCCCCCTCTCTCTCCACTAAAGCCCATTAGGGCCCAATAACTCCCCGGGGGGTTCCGGTAACCCCTCGGTACTCCGGTAAATGCCCGAGCTCACTCAAAACCCTTCCGATGTACAAACATAGCCTTCCAATATATCGATCTTTATGTCTCGGCCATTTCGAGACTCCTCGTCATGTCCGTGATCATATCCGGGACTCCGAACTACCTTTGGTACATCAAAACACATAAACTCATAATACCGATCGTCACCGAATGTTAAGCGTGCGGACCCTACGGGTTCGAGAACTATGTAGACATGACCGAGACTCATCTCCAGTCAATAACAAATAGCGGAACCTGGATGCTCATATTGGTTCCTACATATTCTACGAAGATCTTTATCGGTCAAACCACATAACAACATACGTTGTTCTCTTTGTCATCGATATGTTACTTGCCCGAGATTCGATCATCATTATATCAATACCTAGTTCAATCTCGTTACCGGCAAGTCTCTTTACTTGTTCCGTAATGCATCATCCCATAACTAACTCATTAGTCATATTGCTTGCAAGGCTTATGGTGATGTGCATTACCGAGAGGGCCCATAGATACCTCTCCGACAATCGGAGTGACAAATCCTAATCTCGATCTATGCCAACTCAACAAACACCATCGGAGACACCTGTAGAGCATCTTTATAGTCACCCAGTTACGTTGTGACGTTTGATAGCACACTAAGTGTTCCTCCGGTATTCGGGAGTTGCATAATCTCATAGTCATAGGAACATGTATAAGTTATGAAGAAAGCAATAGCAATAAACTAAACGATCAAAGTGCTAAGCTAACGGGTGGGTCAAGTCAATCACATCATTCTCTAATGATGTGATCCCGTTCATCAAATGACAACTCTTTGTCCATGGCTAGGAAACTTAACCATCTTTGATTAAAGAGCTAGTCAAGTAGAGGCATACTAGTGACACTCTGTTTGTCTATGTATTCACACATGTACTAAGTTTCCGGTTAATACAATTCTAGCATGAATAATAAACATTTATCATGATATAAGGAAATATAAATAACAACTTTATTATTGCCTCTAGGGCATATTTCCTTGAGTCTCCCACTTGCACTAGAGTCAATAATCTAGATTACATTGTAATGATTCTAACAGCCATGGAGTCTTGGTGCTGATCATGTTTTGCTCGTGAGAGAGGCTTAGTCAACGAGTCTGCAACATTCAGATCCGTATGTATCTTGCAAATCTCTATGTCTCCCTCCTTGACTTGGTAACGGATGGAATTGAAGCGTCTCTTGATTTGCTTGGTTCTCTTGTGAAATCTGGATTCCTTTTCCAAGGCAATTGCACTAGTATTGTCGCAAAAGATTTTCATTGGTCCAGATGCACTAGGTATGACACCTAGATCGGATATGAACTCCTTCATCTAGACTCCTTCATTTGCTGCTTCCGAAGCAGCTATGTACTCCGCTTCACACGTAGATCCCGCCACGACGCTCTGCTTGGAACTGCACCAACTGACAGCTCCACCATTTAATAAAAATATGTATCCGGTTTGTGACTTAGAGTCATCCGGATCAGTGTCAAAGCTTGCATCGACGTAACCATTTACGACGAGCTCTTTGTCACCTCCATAAATCAGAAACATATCCTTAGTCCTTTTCAGGTATTTCAGGATGTTTTGATCGTTGTCCAGTGATCCACTCATGGATTACTTTGGTACCTCCCTACTAAACTAATAGCAAGGCACACATCAGGTCTGGTACACAACATTGCATACAAGATAGAACCTATTGCTGAAGCATAGGGAATGACTTTCATTTTCTCTCTATCTTCTGCAGTGGTCGGGCATTGAGTCTGACTCAACTTCACACCTTGTAACACAGGCAAGAACCTTTTCTTTGCTTGATCCATTTTGAACTTCTTCAAAACTTTATCAAGGTATGTGCTTTGTGAAAGTCCAATTAAGCGTCTTGATCTATCTATATAGATCTTGATGCCAAATATATAAGCAGCTTCACCGAGGTCTTTCATTGAAAAATTCTTATTCAAGTATCCTTTTATGCTATTCAGAAATTCTGTATCATTTCTGATCAACAATATGTCATCAACATATAATATTAGAAATGCTACAGAGCTCCACTCACTTTCTTGTAAATACAGGCTTCTCCAAAAGTCTGTACAAAACCATATGCTTTGATCACACTATGAAAGCGTATATTCCAACTCCGAGAGGCTTGCACCAGTCCATAAATGGATCGCTGGAGCTTGCACACTTTGTTAGCACCTTTTGGATCGACAAAACCTTTAGGTTGCATCATATACAACTCTTCTTTAAGATATCCATTAAGGAATGCAGTTTTGATATCCATTTGCCAAATTTCATAATCATAAAATGCGGCAATTGCTAACATGATTCGGACAGACTTAAGCATCGCTACGGGTGAGAAGGTCTCATCATAGTCAACTCCTTGAACTTGTCGAAAACCTTTAGCAACAAGTCGAGCTTTGTAGATAGCAACATTACCGTCAGCGTCAGTCTTCTTCTTGAAAATCCATTTATTCTCTATGGCTTGCCGATCATCGGGCAAGTCAACCAAAGTCCACACTTTGTTCTCATACATGGATCCCATCTCAGATTTCATGGCATCAAGCCATTTTGCGAAATCTAGGCTCAACATCGCTTCCTCATAGTTCGTAGGTTCGTCATGGTCAAGTAACATGACTTCGAGAACAGGAGTACCGCACCACTCTGGTGCAGATCTTATTCTGGTTGACCTACGAGGATCGGTAGTAACTTGATCAGAAGTTTCATGATCATCATCATTAGCTTCCTCACTTACTGGTGTAGGAATCACTGGAACTGATTTCTGTGATGAACTACTTTCCAATAAGGGAGTAGGTACAATTACCTCGTCAAGTTCTACTTTCCTCCCACTCACTTCTTTCGAGAGAAACTCCTTCTCAAGAAAGAACCCATTCTTAGCAACGAGTATCTTGCCTTCGGATCTGTGATAGAAGGTGTACCCAACAGTCTCCTTTGGGTATCCTATGAAGACACATTTCTCCGATTTGGGTTTGAGCTTATCTGGTTGAAGCTTTTTCACATAAGCATCGCAGCCCCAAACTTTAAGAAATGACAACTTGGGTTTCTTGCCAAACCACAATTCATATGGTGTCATCTCAACGGATTTAGATGGTGCCCTATTTAACATGAATGCAGTCGTCTCTAAAGCATAACCCCAAAACGATAGCGGTAAATCAGTGAGAGACATCATAGATCGCACCATATCTACTAAAGTACGATTACGACGTTCGGACACACCATTACACTATGGTGTTCCGGGTGGTGTGAGTTGCGAAACTATTCCGCATTGTTCCAAATGAAGACCAAACTCGTAACTCAAATATTCTCCTCCACGATCAGATCGTAGAAATTGTATTTTCTTGTTACGATTATTTTCCACTTCACTATGAAATTCTTTGAACTTTTCAAATGTTTCAGACTTATGTTTCATCAAGTAGATATACCCATTGAGGGAGTCCTGGACTAAGGGGTTCTCGGGCGCCCGGCCTGTTAGCCATGGGCCGGACTGATGGGCTGTGAAGATACAAAGACCGAAGACTGCACCCGTGTCCGGATGGGACTCTCCTTGGCGTGGAAGGCAAGCTTGGCGACCAAATATGTAGATTCCCTTCTTTGTAACCGACCCTGTGTAACCCTAGATCCCCTCGGTGTCTATATAAACCGGAGGACTTAGTCCGGAGAGGGATATATTCATTACCTTAGTTATACAGGTGATAACCCACAAGTATAGGGGATCAATTGTAGCCTCTTCTGATAAGTAAGAGTGTCGAACCCAACGAGGAGCTAAATGTAGAACAAATATTCCCTCAAGTTCTATCGACCACCGATACAACTCTACGCACGCTTAACGTTCGCTTTACCTAGAACAAGTATGAAACTAGAAGTACTTTGTAGGTGTTTTTGATAAGTTTGCAAGAATATAAAGAGCACGTAAATAAAAACTAGGGGCTGTTTAGATAAAGAAGCAATAAAGTTAGTATAGCGAGTGTGGAAAAGTGGTGGTAGGAGTTGCGAAATTGTCCCTAAGCAATTGACTACTTTACTAGACCGATAGCAAGTTTTATGTGGGAGAGGCCACTGCTAGCATGTCATCCCTGACTTGGAATTCTATGCACTTATGATTGGAACTATTAGCAAGCATCCACAACTACTAACGTTCATTAAGGTAAAACCCAACCATAGCATTAAGATATATTGGTCCCCCTTCAATCCCGTATGCATCAATTTCTATGCTAGGTTGAAGCTTCTGTCACTCTTGCCCTCCAATACATAGTCCTATCAACATACAACTAACCCCATGGTGTGATCCACGCGCGCGCTCATATGATGGGCACCAAAGGACAGCAACATAACCACAAGCAAATTAAATCAATCATAGCAATTCATCAACCACCGATAGGACAACGAAAATCTACTCAAACATCATAGGATGGCAACACATCATTGGATAATAATATGAAGCATAAAGCACCATGTTCAAGTAGAGGGTACAGCAGGTTGCGAGAGAGTGGACTGCTGTAGATAGAGGGGGGAAGGTGATGGAGATGTTGGTGAAGATAGCGGCGGTGTTGGTGAAGATCGCGGTGATGATGATGATGGCCACGACGGTGTTCCGGCGCCACCGGAAGAGAGGGGGAGAGGGGCCCCCCTTCTTCTTCTTCTTCTTCTTCCTTGACCTCCTCCCTAGATGGGAGAAGGGTTTCCCCTCTGGTCCTTGGCCTCCATGGCATGGGAGGGGCGAGAGCCCCTCCGAGATTGGATCTGTCTCTCTGTCTCTCTCTGTTTCTGCGTTCTAGATTCTGCCCTTTCACCGTTTCTTTTATAACCGGAGATCTGTAACTCCGATTGGGCTGAATTTTGGACACGATCTATATCCGGAAATTAGCTTTCTTGCGGCGAAATAAGGGCTCCAACCGCCTTACGGGGTGGCCACGAGGGTCCAGGGCGCGCCTGACCCCCTAGGGCGCCCCCCTGCCTCGTGGCCCCCTCGGGCATTGTACCGCGTTGATTCTTCTTCCCAAAAATCACAAATATTCCAAAAAACATCTCCGTCAGTTTTTATCCTGTTTGGACTCCGTTTGATATGGATTTTCTGCGAAATAAAAAACATGCAACAAACAAGAACTGGCACTGGGCACTGGATCAATATGTTAGTCCCCAAAATAGAATAAAAAAGTTGCCAAAAGTATATGAAAGTTGTGGAATATTGGCATGGAACAATCAAAAATTATAGATACGACGGAGACGTATCAGCATCCCCAAGCTTAATTCCTGCTCGTCCTCGAGTAGGTAAATGATAAAAAAGATAATTTTTGATGTGGAATGCTACCTAGCATAATCTTGATCATGTAATCTAATCATGGCATGAATATTAAGACACGAGTGATTCAAAGCAATAGTCTGTCGTTTGACATTAAGACAATAATACTTCAAGCATACTAATAAAGCAATCATGTCTTTTCAAAATAACCTGGCCAAAGAAAGTTATCCCTACAAAATCATATAGTCTGGCTATGCT
Source organism: Aegilops tauschii subsp. strangulata (assembly GCF_002575655.3). Taxonomy (NCBI): domain Eukaryota; kingdom Viridiplantae; phylum Streptophyta; class Magnoliopsida; order Poales; family Poaceae; genus Aegilops; species Aegilops tauschii. Next base: position 401,140,769 of record NC_053041.3, read on the forward strand.
CCATCTTCACCACACAAAATATTCAAATCATGCACAACCCCGATGACAAGCCGAGCAATTGGTTCATACTTTTTAACACGCTTTAGCCTTTTCAACCCTCACGCAATACATGAACGCAAGCCATGGATATAGCACTATGGGTGGAATAGAATATGATGATGGAGGTTGTGTGGAGAAGACAAAAAAGGAGAAAGTCTCACATCGACGCGGCTAATAAAAGGGCTATGGAGATGCCCATCAATTGATGTCAATGTGAGGAGTAGGGATTGCCATGGAACGGATGCACTAGAGCTATAAGTGTATGAAAGCTCAAACTGAAACTAAGTGGGTGTGCATCCAACTTGCTTGCTCATGAAGACCTCGGGCATTTGAGGAAGCCCCTCATCGTAATATACAAGCCAACTTCTATAATGAAAATTTCCACTAGTATATAAAAGTGATAACTCAAGAGACTCTCTATATGAAGAACATGGTGCTACTTTGAAGCACAAGTGTGGTAAAAGGATAGTAACATTGCCCCTTTTTCTTTTTTTTTGCGGGCTTCTTTGGCCCCTTTTTTATTTAGGCTTCTTTGGCCTCTCTCTTTTTTTTACCAGGGGGCAATGCTCTAATAATGATGATCATCACACTTTTATTTACTTACAACTCAATATTACAACTCGATACTAGAACAAAGATATGACTCTATATGAATGCCTCCGGCGGTGTACCGGGATGTGCAATGATCTAGCGTAGCAATGACATCAAAAAACGGACAAGCCATGAAAACATCATGCTAGCTATCTTATGATCATGCAAAGCAATATGACAATAAATGCTCAAGTCATGTATATGATGATGATGGAAGTTGCATGGCAATATATCTCGGAATGGCTATGGAAATGCCATGATAGGTAGGTATGGTGGCTGTTTTGAGGAAGATATAATGAGGCTTATGTGTGACAGAGTGTATCATATCACGGGGTTTGGATGCACCGGCGAAGTTTGCACCAACTCTCTAGGTGAGAAAGGGCAATGCACAGTACCGAAGAGGCTAGCAATGATGGAAGGGTGAGAGTGCGTATAATCCATGGACTCACATTAGTCATAAAGAACTCATATACTTATTGCAAAAGTTTATTAGCCCTCGAAGCAAAGTACTACTACGCATGCCCCTAGGGGGATAGATTGGTAGGAAAAGACCATCGCTCGTCCCCGACCGCCACTCATAAGGAAGACAACCAATAAATACCTCATGCTCCAACTTCGTTACATAACAGTTCACCGTACGTGCATGCTACGGGAATCACAATCCTCAACACAAGTATTTCTACAATCCACAACTACCCACTAGCATGACTCTAATATCACCATCTTTATATCGCAAAACTATTGCAAGGAATCAAACATATCATATTCAGTGATCTACAAGTTTATGTAGGATTTTATGACTAACCATGTGAATGACCAGTTCCTGTCATCTCTCTAAATAGATATAAGTGAAGCAAGAGAGTTTAATTCTTTCTACAAAAGATATGCCCATGCTCTAACAAATATAAGTGAAGCAAAAGAGCATTCTACAAATGGTGGTTTTCTATGTGAAGAGAAACAGGCAATCCAAACTTCAAATCATATAAGCGAAGCACATGAAGCATTCTATAAAGCCATACTCAAAAGATATAAGAAGTGCAAATAGCATTCTATAAATCAACCAAGGACTATCTCATACCAGCATGGTGCATAAAAGAAAAATGAAAACTAAATGCAAAAGACGCTCCAAGATTGCACATATCGCCTGAACGAAACGAATCCGAAAACATACCGATATTTGTTGAAGAAAGAGGGGATGCCTTCCGGGGCATCCCCAAGCATAGATGCTTGAGTCTCCTTGAATATTTACTTGGGGTGCCTTGGCAACCCCAAGCTTGAGCTCTTGCCTCTCCTTCTTCTCCTCACATCGAGACACCCTCGATCATCGAACACTTCATCCACACAAAACTTCAACAGAAAACTCGGTAAGATCCGTTAGTATAATAAAGCAAATCACCACTCTAAGTACTGTTGCAAACCAATTCATATTTTGTTTTTGCATTGTAGCTACTGTAATATAACTTTTTCATAGCTTAATCCACTGATATAAATCGATAGTTTCATCGAAACAAGCAAACTATGCATCAAAAACAGAATCTGTCTAAAACAGAACAGTCTGTAATAATCTGAACATTCACCATACTTCTGATACTTGAAAAATTCTGCCAAAATTAGGAAAAATAAAAAATTTGTATAGAAAGACAGAGCAAAAGTTGCAGAACTATTTGACGTTCCAGTAAAAAATTAAAAATCGCGCACTACATCCAAAGTTTCTGTCCTGCACCGCACAAACCAACAAGCATTTTAAACATCCTAAAGGCAAACCTTGGCACATTATTTTTATAATACAATGGAATTGTACAAGGGGATAATTATATTTGTTGAAAAGTTGCTGTAATCAAGATTCACAAAGTTTCCGTGAGCATGAACAAAGTTCAAGGCTAGCTCCCACTTTAACAATGCTCGTCTTTCTCACTTTCGCTTTTCTTTTTGAAAAAGTTTCGGGTTCCTCTCTTTATTTTATTTTGTTTTTAGACTATATAAAAGCACTCAACAAAAATAAATGACTCTCTAAAACTTCCGGGTTGTCTCCTTAGCAGCGCTTTCTTTAAAGCCATTAAGCTAGGCATATAGTGCTCAAGTAATGGATCCACCCGGATCCCAAGGTATATCAAAGCCAATTTTAATTAACAATGATTTGGCATTTAGTAGTGAGCACAAAGCAACATATATCAAGCAATGACGAAGTCTAACTCTCTTCCTATGCATCGGCATGTCATAAAAGAACAATTCATGCACACATAGTAAAGGCCAATGCATAGTATAAACAGTTTCTTGCAAATTTATCATATTGGAAACATGGAGAGGCGGAGATGTAGTTCCTGTCTCATAATAATTGCAAGTAGAAGCAGCAAGCACATGCATATTATATATATCAAAATCATCATGTGCAACGGTAAAAGGAAACCCATCAATATAATCCTTAATAAGAGCAAACTTCTCCGACATAGTGTAGTTTGGAGAATTCAAAAAGATAATAGGACTATCATGCGTGGGTGCAATATCAACAATTTCATGTTTAACATAAGGAACTATGGCAAGTTCATCTCCATAAGCATAATTCATATTGGCATCTTGGCCACAAGCATAGCAAGCAACATCAAAAAGGGATATTTCAAGAGAATCAACGGGATCATAACAATCATCATAGCATTCATCCTTCGGTAAGAACGAAGGGAAATTAAACAGTGTATGAGTTGAAGAGTTACTCTCATTAGAAGGTGGCCACGGGTGATCAATCGCTCTTCCTCCTTTTGTTCTTCGCTCTCCTCCTCATCTTTTTCATCCAATGAGCTCACAGTTTCATCAATTTCTTATTCCATAGACTCCTGCAAAATATTAGTCTCTTCTTGGACAGCGGAGGAGTCCTCAATATATGGTTTAACATAGGCATTAGAAGCATAATTATCATAATAATATTCAAGTATGGCAAAATTTTCAGACTTGTAAAGAGTAGCATCATACTTTTCAATCAAAGAAGCAATTTCATAAGCACCCTTAAAAGCAACAAATTCTTCAATTTTTGTTGAACATCACAGTAATTATAAACACCCTTAGCATAAGAAGATACGATTCCATTATCACTAAACAAACATTGGTAGGGAAGGTTTTTCTTAGGGTCTTCAGAACAACGAGTAAAATCATATATTTCACATAAATTCCAAGCATAGCATTGCAAACGATGAATTTGATCCAGTAAAAGTTTCCCTTTTTCAGATATGCGGTGTCGCACATAACAAGCATGCTCATCTAAAGATTTGCCCTCAACTAAGCTAGTTGGGGTTTCAGCATGATCACAAAGGGATCGAAGATGATCCAAGTAAAAAGCTTTAGGAGTGTGATAGATTTTGAGTGGTTCTTCAAAAATTGGTTCAGTAGGTACAACTATTTTTTTGGTATTTTGTGTTTCCTAGCCATAACTAAGGATAGAAAACAACTAAGAACAGCAAATAAAAATTACTTAGTGATAAAGCAAACAAGCACACACGAGAATATTCACCCCACGCTATCACTCCTCGGCCAACGGCACCAGAAAAAGGTCTTGATAACCCACAAGTATAGGGGATCAATTGTAGCCTCTTTCGATAAGTAAAAGTGCCGAACCCAACGAGGAGCTAAAGTTAGAACAAATATTCCCTCAAGTTCTATCGACCACCGATACAACTCTACGCACGCTTAACGTTTGCTTTACCTAGAACAAGTATGAAACTATAAGTACTTTGTAGGTGTTTTTGGATAAGTTTGCAAGAATATAAAGAGCACGTAAATAAAAACTAGGGGCTGTTTAGATAAATAAGAAATAAAGTTAGTATAGCGAGTGTGGAAAAGTGGTGGTAGGAGTTGCGAAATTGTCCCTAAGCAATTGACTACTTTACTAGACCGATAGCAAGTTTTATGTGGGAGAGGCCACTCCTAGCATGTCATCTGACTTGGAATTCTATGCACTTATGATTGGAACTATTAGCAAGCATCCGCAACTACTAACGTTCATTAAGGTAAAACCCAACCATAGCATTAAGATATATTGGTCCCCCTTCAATCCCGTATGCATCAATTTCTATGCTAGGTTGAAGCTTCTGTCACTCTTGCCCTCCAATACATAGTCCTATCAACATACAACTAACCCTATGGTGTGATCCACACGCGCGCTCATATGATGGGCACCAAGGGACAGCAACATAACCACAAGCAAATTAAATCAATCATAGCAATTCATCAACCACCGATAGGACAACGAAAATCTACTCAGACATCATAGGATGGCAACACATCATTGGATAATAATATGAAGCATAAAGCACCATGTTCAAGTAGAGGGTACAGCGGGTTGCGGGAGAGTGGACCGCTGTAGATAGAGGGGGGACGGTGATGGAGATGTTGGTGAAGATGGCGGCGGTGTTGGTGAAGATCGCGGTGATGATGATGATGGCCACGACGGTGTTCCGCGCCACCGGAAGAGAGGGGGAGAGGGGGGGCCCTTCTTCTTCTTCTTCATTGACCTCCTCCCTAGATGGGAGAAGGGTTTCCCCTCTGGTCCTTGGCCTCCATGGCATGGGAGGGGCGAGAGCCCCTCCGAGATTGGATCTGTCTCTCTGTCTCTCTCTGTTTCTGCGTTCTGGATTCTGCCCTTTCACCCTTTCTTTTATAACCGGAGATCCGTAGCTCCGATTGGGCTGAATTTTGGACACGATCTATATCCGGAAATTAGCTTTCTTGCGGCGAAATAAGGGCTCCAACCGCCTTACGGGGTGGCCACGAGGGTCCAGGGCGCGCCTGACCCCCTGGGGCACGCCCCCTGCCTCGTGGCCCCCTCGGGCATCGTATCGCGTTGATTCTTCTTCCCAAAAATCACAAATATTCCAAAAAAACTCCGTCAGTTTTTATCCCGTTTGGACTCCGTTTGATATGGATTTTCTGCGAAACAAAACACATTCAACAAATAGGAACTGGCACTGGGCACTCGATCAATATGTTAGTCCCGAAAATAGTATAAAAAGTTGCCAAAAGTATATGAAAGTTGTAGAATATTGGCATGGAACAATAAAAAATTATAGATACGACGGAGACGTATCAACAGGCTAGACTTCTAGGGTTTAGCCATTACGATCTCGTGGTAGATCAACTCTTGTAATACTCATATTCATCAAGATCAATCAAGCAGGAAGTAGGGTATTACCCCCATAGAGAGGGCCCGAACGTGGGTAAACATTGTGTCCCCTGTCTCCTGTTACCATCGACCTTAGACGCACAGTTCGGGACCCCCTACCCGAGATCCGCCGGTTTTGACACCAACATTGGTGCTTTCATTGAGAGTTCCACTGTGCCGTCCTCAAGAGATTTGATGGCCCCTTCAATCATCAAAAACGATGCCGTCCAGGGAGAAACCTTCCTCCCCGAACAGATCTTCGTGTTCGACGGCTTCGCACTGCGGGCCAACTCGCTTGGCCATCTAAAGCAGATCGACAGCTATGCCCCTGGCCACCAGGTCAGATTTGGGAGCTTGAACTACGTCGCGGACATCCGTGGAGATTTGATCTTCGCCGGATTCGAGACCGCGGCAACCGCTCCTGGTCACCTTGATGAACATGACCTAAATCTGTCGCCAGACCGCATCCAGGAGATAGCTCCTGTAACTGCTCTGGCCTTAGATCCAGAGCATACTGCGCCATCCAAGGATTGGAGGTTCAACCCCACCACGGAGGCCACAGATTCAACGGCGTTGGAGCCGCACATGGACTTAACCTCACACAATATTTGTGTCACCGGAACTCCGGACTCGTCTCTGGGTGTAAGTTCTAAACCATGTGAGTCCGCAGATGCCAAACTTGATCGTTTATCGATCTTCGAGTTCAGCGCCGCAGACATCTTCCAGCACTCGCCCTTGGGCGATGTGCTAAACTCATTAAAGAGCTTGTCCTTGGCGGGGTACTCACAGCCGAACTATGTTCGGTTCGAGCTAGGGGCTGCTGGTGGAGAATCTTGCTTCCCACCCGCCACCCACTTCATAGCCACAGTCAAGGATTTAACCGACACGCATGATTACGACTCTGAAGACATTGACGGTATGGACGACGATGCTGATGAGGAGCAAAATCAAAGTCCTCCATCCACTCGACGCTGGACGGCCACTTCTTCGTATGATGTGTACATGGTGGACACACCCAAAACAACCAACGACGGTGACAAAGAAAATCCAGTTGAGAATAAACCTCCTGAGACACAGCAAAAACGCCGGTACCCTCAGCGCCGCTCTAAGGCACGTCGTTCAAGAGACAACAATGCTGGCACCGGAGAAAATAATACTCCGGATTACGCCGAAAACAATGAAGACCCTGCTGAGGTAACATCCGAACAGGAGGAGCAAGAAAACGGGCAAGCTAGCCCAGACGAACTGGCCAGGCCCAATGACTCGGAGGACGGTAGTTATCGTCCGCTCTCTGAGGATGAGGAAAGCCTCGGCAACGAAGATTTTATCATGCCTGAGGAACCTCTCGAGCAGGAGCGCTTCAAGCGCCAGCTAATAGCCACCGCAAGGAGCCTGAAAAAGAAGCAGCAGCAGCTTCAAGCTGACCAAGATCTGCTCGTCGACAGATGGACTGATGTCCTGGCAGCCAAAGAATACGGCCTCAGACGCCCAACCAAGAGTTACCCGAAGCGAAGGTTGCTACCTCAGTTCGACGAAGAGGCGCCAGAGCCCATACCTCCCTCGCGTAATGCGGTCGGGACAGTGCGGCGGACCGTCCACCACGTGGTCGGGATAGAGCGGCAACTCAGGCCGAACAGCAGCCTGCCCCACCGCCACGTAAAAATAGAGACAAAACAGTTCGGGGTCATACATACGACCTCCGGCAAACCCAGGATAGCAGAGCCGGATACACCCGATTGATTTATGGATCGCGGGGACGTTCTTCGACACGTGATGATGGCTACCTATTCGAACGTGACAAACCTAGTCACGCCCGGGCCGACAACCGTAGACGGACTCCATCGGAGCTACGTCGCGCCGCGGCCCGATATAGAGGCGCCGCACGCCCTCTTGGCTTCACTGATGAAGTAATGGATCACGAATTCCCCGAAGGGTTCAAACCCGTCAATATTGAATCATATGACGGAACAACCGATCCCGCGGTGTGGATCAAAGATTTTATTCTCCACATCCACATGGCCCGTGGAGATGACCTCCACGCTATCAAATACCTCCCACTAAAGCTCAAAGGGCCAGCTCGGCACTGGTTAAATAGCCTGCCTGAAAACTCTATCGGCAGCTGGGAGGACTTGGAAGAAGCCTTCCTTGACAACTTCCAAGGTACATATGTCCGGCCACCAGACGCCAATGATTTAAGCCACATAGTCCAACAACCTGGAGAGCCAGCCAGGAAATTTTGGACTAGGTTCCTAACCAAAAAGAACCAGATCATCGACTGTCCGGATGCCGAAGCCCTAGCGGCCTTTAAACATAGCATCCGCGACGAATGGCTCGCCCGCCACCTCGGCCAAGAAAAGCCGAAATCTATGGCAGCCCTCACGGCACTCATGACCCGCTTTTGTGCGGGTGAGGATAGCTGGTTGGCTTGTAGCAAAAACACAGCCAGCGAGGCAGGCCCCTCTGAGGTCAAAAACAGCAATGGCAAGCTCCAACGCAACAAACACAAACGCCGAAGCAATGGCGACAACACTGATGACACTGCTGTTAATGCCGGATTCAGCGGCTCCAAGTCCGGTCAGCGGAAAAAGCCGTATAAAAGAAACAATCAGGGACCATCCAGCATAGACCGCATACTTGACCGTCCATGCCAAATCCATGGCACCCCAGACAAACCAGCCAACCATACCAACAAAGATTGTTGGGTTTTTAAGCAAGCCGGCAAGTTAAATGCCGAGAACAAGGAAAAGGGATCGCAGAGCGAGGACGATGACGAGGAGCCCGTGTAGCCAAACACAGGGGGACAGAAGAAGTTTCCCCCTCAGGTCAAAACGGTGAACATGATATATGCTACACACATCCCCAAGAGGGAGCGCAAGCGCGCACTTAGGGATGTCTATGCGATAGAGCCAGTCACCCCAAAATTCAATCCATGGTCATCGTGCGCGATCACTTTTGATCGTCGGGATCATCCGACCAGTATCCGGCATGGCGGATCAGCCGCACTAGTCCTAGACCCAATCATTGATGGATTCCACCTGACGCGAGTCCTCATGGATGGTGGCAGCAGCCTCAATCTGCTCTATCAGGATACAGTGCACAAAATGGGCATTAACCCATCACGCATCAAGCCCACAAGGACTACCTTTAAAGGAGTCATACCAGGCGTAGAGGCCCGCTGTACGGGCTCAATCACACTAGAGGTCGTCTTCGGATCTCCGGACAACTTCCGAAGCGAGGAGTTAATCTTCGACATCGTCCCCTTTCGCAATGGCTATCACGCA